>NW_006399775.1:3218763-3257689 GCF_000299155.1 Elephantulus edwardii
TATATATATGATCTTGTTGTATCTCATCAACTCCATCACAATGCACCGCAACCCTATGAGCAGTAGATCTGAATCATCTTACCTCATCCTTAGCCATCCTTGTCTTCTCTGACATACTTGAGCCACTGTGTCAATCCATCTTCTTGAGTGTCTCCCTGTCTTTTGCTGACTCTCCACCATTCTCAGTATGGTATTCTTTTTTTTTAAGGACTACTCCCTCAATAAATTGTACATCCTTGCCTCTAATGAGCATCCTAGTACATTTCCTCCAAGACATTTGTTTGTTTGTTCTTTTGGCATTCCATGGGATATTCAGTATTCTTCTTCAACACCACAACTCGAAGGCATCCCTTATTTTTCTGTCATCATTATTCAGTGTACAACTTTCAGATGCATAGTAAGCAACTGAGAAGAGCATGGATTGGGTCAGGGACACTTTAGCCTTTAAACTGACTTTGTTGATCTTTAACAGGAGAGCTCCTTGACAGTAAAATTTCTCAATGCAACAAGTCTTTGGATTTCTTGACTACTGGTACCAAGGATGTCGATTGTGAATCCAAGTAAGATGAAGTCATTTACAATTTCAACCTTTCCCCCTTCTATCACAATGTTGCCAATTGGTCCAGCGATGAGGATCTTTTACATTGATGTTGAGACGTAATTTGTTGAAGATTGTGCAGCAAGCATTTCAAATCCCCTTCATTTTCTCCAAACAAGGTCTTGTCTTCTGTATAATGCAGTTTATTGTCTTCCTTCGATTCTAATGTCCGATTCTTCTTCATATTGTCTAGCTTCTTGACTGATTTTTTTACCATAAAAGTTGAATATTTTTTAAATTGATTACATCTCAATTAATTATTTTAGTGCAGTTACTTTCCATTCAATCTTCTTGTTATGCTTCTTGAATCATTCAAGATTTTGTCCTTCATATTCTTCAGTATTGCAACTCAACACTACAATTTGTTTTTTAGGTTTTTTCAGCTTAAAAAATGCAGATGATGTTTTTCCCTTTGGATTTTCTAACTCTAGTCTTTGCACATTTTCTTATAATACTTTGCTTTGTCTTTTTGAGCTGTTCTTTGAAATCTGTTCATCTTTTTACTTCAGCATTTCTTTTTTAAAATTTTGTTTGTCCATATTTTAATACCATTTTCAGCATCAGAAGAGAAGCTGACATCTGTATTCTGACATTCATTTTCGTACTTATTTCTCCCATGTCTTTTTAATACTCTGATGACTCTAACAGAACTCTCAGCAGAAAACAGATGGTCATAGATATAACAGTGTATGTGGATAGTACCAGAAGGCATGCAATTGCATGTGATTTCCCAGGAACCAAAAAGACCATTCAGGATACAAGGTGCCTGGAAAATCTCAATCAGAGAACCATGGAGAAAACCATAAAAAGAATGGTGTGCCGGAGCTAAGGAATGGTTTAAGATCCAGAAGAATTTGATTTATAGTGTCAAGCACTGCTGAAATGTTAACCAAGATAAAGATTCTGAAGCATCAAAAGGTGATCAATTGATGACCTTGTCAGTTTCCATAGAGTTCTTAAAAGCAGCAACTGATCCAGCAGAAAACTAAGTGCTAAGGAGGGAAATTTTCTCTTAAAAATTATGAAATACTGGTGCTCAGGAGCTATCACTAGAGTCTTAGGTGAGTGTTACTATAATTTTCATATTTTTATGGATTAGTTGACATGCAGGGTTTGGCTCAGAAAGTTTCAGATGGGGCCTGAGATGCTGCAGTTCAAACAAGTTCCCACCTCTTACTCCTGCTCCTCAGATCATATGGGGAATAGCTGGCTTGCTAAGTCTGTTTGCAATACAAATTCTTTGAATCTTGTATCCCAGCAGAGGTGGTAGGAAAAAGTCCTCTGGTGAGTGCTCAGAGTTGCTTAGGTTCGCTATGAGGGCAAACAATGGAGAGGTTAGAAAAATCCTTAACCATCGAAAGGTAGCGTGTTTTTCTTTGTCTTAATTAAAGTTCTCCCTTAACTTACTATCGTCAGATGGAAATAAGGAATGCCAAGTAGTACACTGGAGTGTATTTTCTAAGAACATGCTTTAAAAAAGGGTTGGCAAACTGGTGATAGACTAGACTTCGTGTTTTCAGATTTGCAGGCCGTATGGTCTCTGTTGCTATTCAGTTCTGTGTTTTATGGCACAAAAGCAGCTGCCACAGACAATACAGAAACAAATTATTGTGATTGTGTTTCAATAAAACTATTTCTAGAGCATAATTTTATATAATCCTTACGTGTCATAAAATTGTATTCTCCTTTTGCTTTATTCTTAACCATATAAACATAGAAACAAATTTAAACACATAAAACTCTTAGCTTGCAGGTCACGCAAAAACTGGGGAGGTGCCAGATTTGGCACATGGACAAGTAGTGTGTGGATCTCTAATTTAAAGAAATAGTAATAAACACTCCAAGATGGTGTGTGACTCCTGCTGCCATCAAGTCCATTTTAATACATCGTACTACTATAGGACAGAACAGCAGAGTCTCATAGAGTTTTCAAGACTGTAAATCTTTACAGAATCTGTGACACAGGCAGAATAGATTTCCGAGCCATTGGTTTTGACTTTTTACCACCTGGTTAGTTAAGACTATGCTAATGATGTGATTGAGGGGAATAGCACATTTTCGATGGGAATATTCAAGCATTGTACCATCTATTAATGAGAGAAGTGGTTAGTTCTGCCATCCCACCAGGCTTCAGTTGAATTTTAGAAGCAGAAAACAGGAATTTTGCTACCTACAAGAAGGGAGAAGTAGAGAAACCAGCAAGAATTCATTTAGAACAGCGATTCCTGCAGTCATCAGACTAGGACCTGGATGACAACAGCAGCTGCAGCTTCAGTGAAAAACAAAAGACCAACTTGTGAGATGAAATTGCCCTGCGAGGAGGAAAAAAAGTCTTGCCCTGAGGCTGCGACTGCACAGTCAGAACCAGGGTCCTGCTGGAGGACTGGAGGGAGATGTCACAATTGACAAGATTAAGAAAGCTTTGAAACATTAGCCAGAAGTCAGAAGACTGAAGGTTAAAGGGCCTATGAGCAAGCACACCTGGTAAGTTGTCCTGACTGAAGAATTCTTTCCTGTTGCCAACCTGAAGTGTAGTCTGTTAACATCCTTAACATAGTCCATCATTGTGAGTATTGCCTGTGGGTTCTGTGTGGCCATTTCAACTGATCTGCAGATCCAGTAGCAGAGCAGCAAGAGCCCTAGCAGGGATAGTTAGTACTAAAATTGGTAGAAATAGGTGAAGAGAACATGGAGCATGTATTTCTGACTTCATGGGAGTAAGTTTTGTGCTATGGATGTTGTGGATGGGAACTCTTTCCCCTTACGGAGTTAGTAGAGGTCAGATGCGAACACCGACCATATTGATCTCTCTTTTTTTTCAGAAGTAGACTCCATCATCTTCTCAAGTCGAGTAGCTTGTGGGTTAGAACAATCAAACAACCAATTTTTTGGTTAGCAAGGTAAAGTCTTTGAACATTGAACTTGCTAGTTATCGAAAAGAAAGGAAGAAAAAGTGAAAAAGATAATAAACAGATGATATTAGAAATAGATAAACAACTTGGATAGTGAGATAATTAAAATACAATCATTTTCATATACTATGTAATACACATACTTTGCAAAGATATTCCCTATGTTTCTTTTAAATTCTTAGCTCTTTCAAGCATGTTTTGGCTATTTGTGAAGTATTTATTATTACAAACTCATGTGCCTGAGCTTTGGTGGAATACTTCTGTTGTCTTAGAATGTCACTGCTATTTTGCCAGTATTTTGGGATAGACTGCTGGGCTTGAGTTGCAGATAAACTCTGTATTCCATTGCCTTAAGCAGTAAAACAAAGTGCCTTCATCTGTATTAAATATATTTGACTTCTTTTTTCTCCTCACTGTACCTTGCAGTTGACTCTTCCAAGAAAATGACTGGCCTGATTCTGAATGCAATGTGTTCACCTGAAAAAGGCTCTTAGCATCTTTGCCAGAGGAGGAAAACATCAAAAGAAAAAGTCACAGCTGCACTGGGTTGAAGGGAAGAGCTGTACTTCAGCACCCCTTCTTTCCCAAGGGGAATAAGCACCCAGCACTGTGAGGTGAGAGCTGAGAGCCGAAATACTCCCAAAGTGCAGCTTACAAGCATTATCCACTCAGAACATCTTGTCCCCAGGACCAGTTCCCCCTAATTGAACCCCTACCGTGAAATACAAAAAACACTAGAGCTGGTGTCAGGAAGAACAGTGGGGAAACATTACTGAAACCATTTAGTGCAACCTCTTTGGCTTTAAGGGGAACAGGCACCATGGGACAGTGACAGCATGAGAGAAACAGTCTCTAGAAAGGACACTTACTGTGAATCAAAGCAGAGGCATTATGCCCGAGCAACCCACCAGGATGGAGGCAACCAAGGAAAGAAGTTCATCGCTGTGAGAGGAGCTGGTTCAAAAGGATCTAGGATGATGTAAGAGATCCTGGACCTGGAAACAGCATCAGCAATCAGATGGAATCAACCACTCTTTGGGTTTTGATGAAGGAACTATCATATAGAGCATAGGGTTAGGGAGTAATGATGTGGTCTTAGAACATGGACTTAAAACTAGCTAACTCGCCCAGCCCCATTAAACCAGTAGCCTGAGGAGACACACACTGCATAGCAACACTGTTATAAAGCAGGTCTGACATGAAGGTTTGGGAAGAGAATAGGGTAAGAGTGGATAGATGATGAACATTGCACTGGAACAGATGAAGGAAAGAACTGTTTAAAATAAATATTTGATTAGGCATTACTTGTACGACAATAACCCAGAATAAGAGGTATATTGCAAAGAGGACTGGGGGGGAAGGGGAGGAGAGGGGAAGATAATTGTGCAACAGTGAATGATTATTTAAAAAAAAAAACCCAAAAAATGAACTGGAGGGGGGTGAAGAAAAGGAGGGAAGGGGGTAAAAATGTGTGACAATGAATGAATGAAAATCCAACTTTTCTGTAAACTTTCATTAAAATCACAATTAAAATTTAAAATATTTATTAAAAAAGAATAGTCCTTTCTATCATTTAAAAAATAAATGTTAAAATAAAGAATAGTTCTTTCTATCATTAAAAAACAAAACCAAAAAACCTATGTGACCTTGAACAAGACACTTAAGCTTCTTGTTTCCACATCTATAAAACTGGAATAATAATATCTATGCATGCATGTATTTCTCATGATGCCTGACTCAGTAATGTTACTAGATTTGGGAAGGACTTTGGCTAGGCTAAAGTTAACCTATGGAGCTCTGGTGGCCTAGTGGTAAGGATCTGTGTTGCTAATTCAATGGCATGCAGTTCAAATCCACCAACTACTCCACAAGAGAAAGCTGTTCAATCTCCCCAAATGCAATATCTATATCTGACAACCTGATTGTGAGTCAGTTTTTATTTGAAGGCACACACCAACAAAGGTTAAGCTATAGTGAACAAATTCTCTGCTGATCTGGTAGTAAGGAGACATGCTGCAAACCCAAAGGCAAGCTGATGAAATTCACCAACTGCTTTGTGGGAGAAAGGTGTGCAGATATCCTCTTTGTGATTCACAGACTCTGAAAACCTGCTGAAGGGCCAGCAATGAGTTGATTCCAACTCAAGGACACATAATAACAATAACAAAATTCTGTACCCCAGCCTCCTCCAATACAACGTTTACAAATATAGATTCCTTCTTCTCTCCTGTGATGGTACTCAGAAAGCAAACCAGATGGACAGGACACCTCTGCTTCATACAGTAATTAGGGCATAGTGGTAAGGAATTTGCCAAGGAATTTGTGTTTATCAATACAAACGTATGCAGTTCAAATCCACCCACCAGCTGCTTTGCAGGAAAAAGATGGGCAGTCTCCTGTGTGATTTACTGCCTCTGAAAACTGGATGGAGGGCCAGCTGTGGTTTCAGTTCTGACATAATGGTACAAAACAATAACATCATTAAGAAGGGGGCTCTAATTGCTTAGCAATAAGGATTTCTGCTGCCAACCCAGAGGGATGCAGTCTGAATGTATCACCTGCTCCGTAGGAGAAAGATGGGCAATTTCCTCTGGCACAATCAACTGCCTCTACAAACTCACTGGAGAATCAGCTATGGGTCTCTTCTGACTTGACAGTACATAACAACAATTTAAAAAAAATTATTTTATTAATTTTAATAAATTTTGGATTTTCATTCATTCATTCATTCATTCATTCATTCATTGTTGTATTTTTCTCCCTGCCCACCCCTCCCCTCCCCATTTGCTCTTCTCTTTGAAAAGTAAAAGAAAAATTCCTTCATTGATATACAATCCCCCCACCCCGCCCCAAGTACACTCCACTATGCAACCTTCATTCTGGACTCATCATCACCATAATAGCCAATTATATATCGCTTTTAAGCTGTTCTCTCCCTCATCTGTTTAAATGCAGTATACATGATTTATCCAATTTTTCTCAGTCTCACCCCAACCCTGGTGTTAGTCCCATTCTACAACAGTGGCACTGTGCAGTATTTGTTCTTTTGTGACTGAGATATTTCACTCAGCATAATGGGTGACCCTGGAGGACATTATGCTGAGTGAACAATTTTTAAGAAACTGTTCTCATCTGCTAAGTGGGCGCTGAATGGTGATAGGAGTGTGCCCAGATTCTCGGATGAGAACAGCAAACCACTTACAACTATTATTTAAAGTTAGAGATTATCAATAAATTTCCATACGCTTCTGCTCACATCTTGTTGTCTGGAATTAATTAGTCACTCTGCCTCTTCTAGCTAACTGGAAAATATGGCATTGGTTGGAAGATTTCAGGTAAGTTAATTTCTATAACTGTGGAAGAATGATTAGTGAATTTTGATGGACAGTCTACAACCTCTGATCCAAAAATTGTAAAGGTTTCTGATGAGGGCTTATAATAAGTGAGATCATGAACCATCTCAATGCCTGGCAACTTGACCTCCTGATGGATGCACACACCAAAAAGTATGGTTCCTTTCACTTAAAAATTATGTCAATTGCATTTATAGATAAAAGTTTATGGTGGTTATAAGTGCTAATGTTTGTTGAACACTTTTCATTTCTTAGGCTCTGTTATAAGTGCTTAAGGGTATTACACCTTTTTAGCATTCTGAGGAAATTAATATACTAAAGAATTAAATAATTTTCTTATCATGGCCAAAGTCATCATGTGTACTCACTCAAACTCTGTTGTCAGTCTAGTGGGTTTCCAGAGGCTGTAAATCACACGGGAGGATATTTCCCATCTTCCTCCTACAGAGTCTCTGGTTTATTTGAACCACCAGACAGGTGCTACCTTTGAGATAACAGGGCATTTCCCTATGGGCTCTACCGCCAGAGCTCCCACATTAGTGGATAGTGAAGCCAAGATTTTAATTAAGCAGTGTTAACCAAGGTTAACATCAGACCATGCATTTTCTCAACTACTGTGCAATAGTACAGAAAAGAGAATGTCAACTAATAGAAACAAATGGAATAAAGAGGCATGAAAAATAACTGGCAGAGGATATTAAAATTGTTGTTTCTTTTTGTTTTGCTTTAGAAAATATCTTTGAATTTTAAGAAATGCTATGCCACTTTGTTTTGTTCTGCTTTGTTGTCAAATGACAATGATTCCTCTGTGGCACATAAGCCTCCAGGCTGGCTCTTGGATTATAGAAATACTCAGAGATGGACTGTTCCTCTCACTCCTCGGAAACAGCCCTTTTAACCGTATCATTCTTAGTTGCACTGATAAACATGTTATTGCCAGGAGAAACACTTGGAGGGTACCTTCCAGATCAATGTAAGAGGAAGAACTAGAGAGACACCCAGACAGGAAAGAAGAAGAGATCTGGGAATAAATTCAGAAAACTCATGACTTAGCCTTGGTTAACTTTTCTGACTGCTTGTCTTACCCTTTTAATTGCCTTTTAATTTAAATCCCTTTTATTGCCATGATGTAAGTGTAGTCTACATGCTATGTTTAGTTTCTCAAACTTTTATTTCCATCAGGCCTTCAATCCCCATTCTTCTTGGCTGGCTAACTCCTACTTTTTCTGTAGATGGTAGCTTTTACAACATTCTCTCTAGAAAATCTATCCAGAGCTGCCTCATCTGAGTTAGTGTCCCTCCAATAACACAAGATACCTGTATAATTGTTGAGTGTTTCAGCTGAACTCAAGGTACCAATTTCTTTGCCCTTATCTTCTCCTCTCCACCACCACTTGCACCTCCTCCCTTCCCATCTCCATCTTCTTCTCTGTATCTAAGCATTAGCACAAGGCCTGACACAGGAGAAGGACTCAATAAGTGTTGGATGAGTGGAAAAATAAGTAAATGGAAGCGAAGTCGACTCACAGGGCAGAAGACGACATGTATCAATGAGGACCAGCTTCTCAGGCTGACTTGAGAGACTGCAGAGGAGAAGAACATTAACAAATGGGAAGAAGGCAGGAAAGCATGAAAGAAAACTCAGGAAGCAAAGGACTCTGAGCCACTAAAGAACTGAGCTTAGTATACAGTACTGTATGTTAGTCATTGTGTTTGGTATGCGCTGTCAAGTCAAAATTGACTCATAGCTGGCCTTCCAGTGGGTTTTCAGAGGCTGTAAATCACGTGGGATAAGGTTGTTCCTCTTTCTCTAATGCAGCAGCTGGTGGATTCAAACTGCACGCCACACTTTGTGTTAGCAGCACAAATTCTTATCAGCTGTTGTTGTGTGCCATCATGTTGCCTGCGATCCATAGCGACCCTATATACAGCAGTTCTGAACCCTTCCCTGTTCTGAGCCAGTCTCACTAATTCCAACATACCAACCCCCATTTCCCCAGTTACTGTATCAATCCATCTCGTCCGTGGTCTTCCTCTCCTGTGCTGTCCATTCACCTTCCTGAGCATGATGTCCTTCTCAAAGGACCGGTCTCTCCTGGCCACATGCCCAAAATGGGCCGCCAGAATTTCTTTTCAACAGTATATGTTCTTGTGTACAGTTGAGGTGGAACTGACCCAGAGCTAGCCCAGTGGATTTTTTAGAGGAAGTTAAATAACAGGAGAAGACTGACAAAATGAAGCAGGGCAGTAAGCAATAAATGTTGTGGAGAATATGGAGAGGTGCTAATACTCATGCACTGTTGGTGGGATTGTAAATGGTGCAACCACTCTGGAAGGCAGTTTGGAATTTCTTCAAAAAAGTTGAACATAGGAACTCCGTATGACTTAGCAATTCCATGACTGAAAATATACCGCAAGGAACTTAGAACTGAGACACAAAGAGAGATCTGTACACCATTGCAAAAAACATGGAAATAGTTAAAATATCCAACTAAACTTGAATAGATTGAGAAATTGTGGCATATTCACACAACAGAATACTATGCAGCACTCAGGAACAATGATTTAGAAAAATACTACATAATTTTGGAGATGATTGAGAGCATTATACTGAGTGAACTAACTCAGTCTCATAAGGACAGATACTGCATAAAGCCATTATTCTAAAAATAGAAGAATAATTAGCAAAATATGTATGCGGACCCAAGGAGGGCAAGGGGAGAGATCAGAGGAATGATCATGGGTAGGGGTGAAATCACAAGGTTGCACAATTTGGTGAGTAGAAGGAGGAGGTAAAGGAAATAGGAAAGATTCAGCAAGGACGCAAAAAGACAGGGTAGTGATGTGCATAGTCCAAGGATGATTAATTTTTATAAAACCTAACACATAGGAATGATTATATGAAACATAATACAAATGAAGAAGAGTGTGAAACACAATGTGTTTGAACCTTGTAAGCAAATCAATATAAAATAAAAATTTAACAAAATGAGAGGGCAATGATCAACTTCCTGAGTCAATTCCATAAATACAGAAATCAACTTAGGTGTGAAGTTTCCAGATGCTTAACACTTACATAATTTGAGGAAAACTCATCAGCAGCCTGCCTTATCGCACAACACACAGATGACACAATTTTGCTTGCAGGAAGTGAAGAATACTTGAAGTTCTTGCTGCAGAAAGTCAAAGACTAGCCTTCAATATGGATTACATATCAAGGTAAAAGAAAAAAATCCTCAACACTGGACCAATAGGCAACATTATGATGTTGTTGTTGTGAATCAAGAAAAACTTATAGCGACCCTATAAACAAAAGGCCTGGAGTCTTTCCATAACTATGATCATTTATCAAAGTTCATGGAGTTTCCAGTGGCATGTTGTTTAGGAAGTGGATGCCACTCCTGCTTCCAAAAACATTATGATAGATGGAGAAAAAAATGGAATTTGTCAAAGATTTCATTTTATTGGTGGCATCTATTAAGAAATCAAAAGATGTGTTGCATTGGGAAAATCTGCAATCAAGGACCTCTCCAACGTGCTAAAGAATAAGGATATCAGTTTAAATACTAAGATGTGCCTGATCCAACCTGTGGTACTTTCAGTTGTTTCCTGTGCATCTGAAAGCTAAACATAAATAAGGAGTACTGAAAAAGTATTGATCCTTTTGAGTGGTGGTGTCTGAGAAAAGTACTGGTTATAACATGGACTGCCAAAAGAACAAATATGTCTTGGAAAAGTGCATCCATGGTGCTTCTTAGGGGCAAGGATGGTGAAACTTCATCTTACATACTTTGGACATGACACTAGTCCCTGGAAAAAGACCTCATGCTGGGAAAAGTTGAAGGTCAGAGGAAAGAGGAAGACTCTACCACATGGATTGGCACAATGGAGTCCAGCATATCAGAGACAGCAGGCTTGGAAAAGGACTGACCACAGCTCAAATCTGTTGTTTATAGGGCCACTATGAGTTGTAATCTACTAAATGGCATGTAACCACAGCAACAAAAGGATGCTTATCAAAATGTATACAGGGTTATACATAAATGTATATGGATATGAAAATATGTGTCTATAATGATAGATTCTGGGGGCAAGGGCAGAGAGGCAGAGAATTATAATAAAGCAAATGTAGTAAAATGCTAACAATTTACAGTTGGTGAATATAGGTAAAACCAGGGCTGGGACTAGAGTGAAGTTGATGAAAAGTTTGCCTTTGGAACAATATCTGAGAGAAAATGAAAAATTCAGCTATTTTTGTTAAGTGCCACCAGGACTATTTGAGCTCATGACAATCCTATACTACAGAGTAGAATTGTCCCTCTGTGAGTTTTAGATTATAGTCCTTATGAGAGCAGACCTCTAGGTCTTTTTCTTGACAAAATGCTGGGAAAGTTCAAACTTCCAATCTTTTATTTGGTAGCTGAGAACTTAAGCATTGTGCCACCAGGGCATCTAACAACTAAGTATTGTGTTGTTTACCATTATGTGGGAACTGACTCATGGATGACCCTCCAGTGGGTTTTCCGAGGCAGTTAATTACGTAGGCGATTTCTCATCCTTCTCCCATGGGGCA
This sequence comes from Elephantulus edwardii, assembly GCF_000299155.1. Classification (NCBI taxonomy): domain Eukaryota; kingdom Metazoa; phylum Chordata; class Mammalia; order Macroscelidea; family Macroscelididae; genus Elephantulus; species Elephantulus edwardii. The sequence continues at coordinate 3,230,200 of NW_006399775.1, forward strand.
GTTGGAGAATTTGAACCACCTGCCTTTGGATTGGCAGCACACTTCCTTACAAATAGGCCACTAGAATTCAGTAGCCAAGAAAAAAATTTTCATTTTTTTAAAAAAAAAATTCAGATTAATGAAAAACACTTGATGATCAAAACATCAAGATCCCGCCCCTCCCCACCCCCAATACATGCTATGTTGAAGCTCAACATAAAAAATCCCAAAGACTCTCACCAATGGGCCGATTGGCAGCATCGTGATGGATGGTGAAGAGATTGATATTGTTGACAGCTTTAGTTTGCTTGGCTCCAAAATCAAAACTCTTACTACCAGCAGCCAGGAAATTAAAAGATGAATTGCATTGGGAAAATCTGCAGTCAGACCTGTCTAAAGTACTGAAGAACAACAATGTCATTCTGGAGACTACAGTGTGTCTGATCCAGGCCATGATCTTTGCAATTACTTGCTTTGCATCAGAGGGCTGGACAATGACTAGGAATGATAGAAGGAGAGTTGAAGTCTTTGAGCTGTGGTGCTCGAGAAGAGTATTGAATGTAGCATGGACTGCTAAGAAAACAAATAGTTTCGTCCCAGAGAGGGTGAAACCAGGCTACTCCTTGGAGGTAGAATTCTGAAGCTTCATCTGACATACTTAGGACATGTAGCAAGGATGGATCAGCCCTTGCAGAGGGACATCATGCTTGGGAAGGGTAGAGGGAGAGCGCAGAAGAAGACCCTTAATGAGATGGATTGATTCAGTGACTGGGGTAATCAAGGTAGGTGTGTCACAGACAATGAGGTTGGCACAGGATAGAGCAGGGTTTAGGGCTGTTGTACACAAGGCCGCTATGAGTTACAGGCAACTTGATGGCACATAACAACATGCTATAACATGGATAAACCCTAAACACATTATAATGAGCTAAAGTAGACAATAGAGGGGAACAAACATTGTATTATTCAACATGAAATATCTAGATCAAATATGTATACAGACAACAACACATGTTATTGACTATCAGATTTTAGGCAGGAACAGTAAAAGGAAGTAAAAGCAGTAAAGGGAACAGTAAAAGGAAAAGTAAACGCTTAGAGGACACTTGGGAGATACTATTAAGTATGATGAAAACTTAGGGATGAATAATGATGATCGTGGAATAACATGATGAAAACTTAATTTACTATCACTGAAATGACTGATATTAAACCATACATTTAAAAGTTGTTAAAAATTGAAACTTTCCCCCTAAATATTTATCATAGCAAAATGATATTTTAAAACATAATAAATTGAAGACAGCATCAATATTATTGATTTCCCCCCCCTTTTGCTTCAAGTTCCAATTGGGCTTGGCATGGTCTTGAGTATAACAGCTTTCAATTTACTGTTCTTCCCACTTGAAGGTTTTCAAAATTAAAAGTTGGAGAATTTTGTATTTATCTTAAAATTATATTTAAAATGACATATTTAGCCCAGATCCTGCTCTGAAGAAAGACATGGCTGGGCCACTCAGTCATGGTAGGACGAACGAGAAATTGCCAGGGGCTGTGAAAACATATGGCAAGTTTTGAAAACTATCTTTAAACTACGTGTAATTTTGGCTTAAATCAACGCCAAAGCTATAAGCTCTAATATTGAAAGAAAAAAGCATTCCTCTTTTAGCCCTATAATTATCTTTAAAACTTAAAGGCTTTGGGAGTACATCAAAGTTTCTGAAACATTTAGTAACATAGCTGTAACTTCTACCTCAAGGTCATTGTGGACAATTGTATAGTTTGTGTCCTCTGAGTTATGCAGATGACACAATCCCACTTGATGAAACTGAGGAGGGCCTGAAGCACTTGCTGCAAAAGGTCAAGGACTGTAGCCTTCAATATGGATTGGAAATCAATATCAAGAAAACAGATTCTCACCACTGGGCCAATTGGCAGCATTATGATAGATGGTGAAGAGATTGAAATTGTTAAAAGCTTTAGTTTGCTTGACTCTGTAATCAACACTCTTAGCATCAGCAGCCAGGAAATTAAAAGATGAATTGCATTGGGAAAGTATGCTGTTAGAGAACTCTCCGAAGAACTGCAGAGCAACAATGCCACTTTGAAGACTAAGGTGTGCCTGATACAGCCCATTGTCTTTGCAATTACTTGCTATACATCACAGAGCAGGACAATGAGTAGGAATAATAGGAGAAATGATGTCTTTGAGCTGTGGCGCTGGAAACAGTATTGAATATACCATGGACTGCTAAGAGAACAAACAGGTTCTTTCTAGAGAGGGTGAAACCAGGTTGCTTCTTGGAGGTAAGGATTCTGAAGCTTCGCCTGACATACTTTGGACATATTGTAAGGAAGGCCCAGTCTTTGGAAAGGAATGTCATACTTGGGAGGGTGGAGGAACAGCACAAGAGAAGAAGACCCTTGATGAGATGGATGGGTTCAGTGACTGGGGTAATGGAGGTAGGCATTTAAGAGACATTAAGATTGGTACAGAATAGAAAATGGTTTAGGGCTATTATCTATATGGTCTCTAAGGGTTGCAGGTGACTCGATGGCACATAACAACAACAACAACCTATACAAAGGCACTCAACCCAGGGGAAAAATGAGGCCTATATCTGTTGATGAGACTTGAGCTACTATTCTAATGCTAAGCTGTGACTGTTGGAGAAAGATGTGTTTCTGAAGACATGCAGGTCAAGCTGTATCATAACAACATCAGTGCTCACCAAAACCTATTACTACTAGTCCATGGCCTAGTGGGACTCAGATTTCTAATTTGGACTCTATATTGGTTAAGAGTTGTTATGTTTTATCTCTTCTTTGTATTTAACCCTTTGAAAAATATTTGCTGTGGAGTTCTGGTGGTTTAGTGGTACTGTACTGCAATCTCAGAGGCATACAGTTCAGATCCAACAGTTCTTCCACAAGAGAAGAATCTCTTTCCTGGTGATTTATTGTCTCTAAAAATCCACTGGACAGTCAGCTATGAGTTGGTTCCCACTCAAAGACAGACAACAACAACAACAATATTTATATTTTATTATTTATAATTTATTCAGTTATTTATATATTTTGTCAGTTCAGGTATTTAGGAAACAAATGCAAAGAAGGGATGGGTGTGCAAGGAATTGTGAGTGGCGATAATGGAATACCTGTAAATTATTATGAAGAGGGAGCAGGGGTATAAAAAGGAGTCTTCTGATCCAGTGCATGACTGACATTTGGGAAGGGAGAATGGGAGTAGAGTCACACATTGCAGTGCAATTCAGAGAAACCCAGGCTGCCTGATGCAAAGTGTCCAAAGTTGGCCATTAGAGGAATTGTGTCAAGCAAAAGTAGCCCAACGGTTGAAGTCATACTATGCTCACCATCTGGAAGGAGCTCAAGGGAAGTCTGTTCTCTGTGATTGGTGTGGTGGTGGTGGAGGTGATATTTGGATTTAATTTTACAACAGCTTATCCTTTTTTTGTTGAGATTCCTAAGGACATTATGTTCAGAAGGGTGGATGGACAGCGCAGGAGAAGGAGACCCCAGATGAGATGGATTGTTACAGTAACTGGGGCATTGGGGATTGGTGTGCCAGAATTAGTGTGACTGGCTCAGGACAGGGAAGGGTTCATAGCTGCTGTACATAGATGGGGTCGCTATACATAGCAGGCAACTCAATGGCACATAACAACAATAACATACTATGACAGTGTGGAAATAGGAGTGGATAAACAACATGTCTCTGGAAACTCTATGAACTTTGATAAATGTCAATAATTGTGGAGGGCTGCAGGCCTTTTGTTCACAGGTCATCAGTCATGCTTGACTCAAAGGCAATCAACAACAAACAACACAAAAGTAGCACAAATGGTCTGTGCTAAACTACTAACCTAAAAGTTGATGATTTGAATTCACTCAGTGGTGTCACAGAAGACAAGCTGGGGATCTGCTCTTGTAAAGCAGTCCTAATCCATCATGAGGTGCAAGCCGTTTTTTGAGTACTGATTGTGTGTGTGTGTGTGTGTGTGTGTGTGTGTGTGTGTGTGTGTGGTGTGTGCTTAAGCGTGTGCATGTGTGTTTTCAATTCGGTTAGTTTGATTTCTTTGACAGAACCTGATTTGCTAAACAGAAGGGAGAATAAGATTGTTTATCTGTTTGTGTGCTACATGCTGCTTTGATGCTAAAAGTTATCTCATCAGTACTTCAAATACTACAAGAGTCGGCTGTGATAAACAGGTTTCAGTGGATCTTCCAGAATAGATTACTCAAAGCTTGAGAACAATGCCTCCCTATCTCCTCTGGACAAAATACAGGGTGTTTTAAATAGATAATAGATATATTGTTGTTGTCAGAACTGATTCATAGCTGAACCTTCCGTGGATTCTCAGAGGTAGTAAATGGCATGGAGGAAACTGCCCATTTTTCCATCGTGAAGCAGTTGGTGGATCTGACTTTGGGTTGGCAGTGCAGCTCCTTGCCACTATGCCACCTGAGTTCTGGCTTCAATTCAAAATGATCTTCTGCACACAGAAGAACACTGACCAGTGCTGGTCATTCTCGTGATCTGTCCACTGGCGTATTTGAGTCCATTGTTATGACTAGTCTATCAGACTATCTCACTGAGGGTCTTTCTCACCATCATTGGGCTTCTACTTCACTAATAATGATGCCCTTCTCTAGTGCTGAGACTTTCTTGATGATGTGTCCAAAATAAGTGCGTTAGATGATGTCCTATTTTGATCCAATGTTTTCATTGTCTTTAATTCAAAAGTAAGATGCAGACCTTTCTCCTAAGCTATTTTAGTCTGGAAATTCCATTGAAACCTGTTTACCATAGGTGACTCCGGTGATTTTTGAAGTGCTTCTAGCATTACTTTTAGCATCACAGCAACAAGTAACACATCACAGTGCTAGTTGGACATGTTGCTGTTATGTACCATCAAGTCATGGCAATTCATAAAGACCCTTTCTTTATACAATAGCTCTGAAACCTGCTCTGTCCTGAGCCAGTCTCACTGACTCCAACACACTTACCCCTATTACCCTAGTTACTGTGTCAATGCATCTCATTTGGGGTCTTCCTCTCCAGTGCTGTCCCTCCAGTGTTCCAAGCATGATGTCCTTCTACAAGAACTGGTCTCTCCTGGCCATGTGATTTTCTGATTAAAAAAATGGCCAAAGCTACTTCTTCTCATCTTACTAATGCCTAGAATGTCAATGATCATGTTTTCCATTTTATTTTTCACAATTTCTAGTTTTCCAACCTTCATATTTCATACATTCCAAGTTTCAATTATTAAAGGATGTTTATCATCTTAAAAATAGTTTTGAAGCAGTGAACATCAATGATATATGACCAGATGAGCTGTGGGATGACATAAAATTTAATAGTCATGAAGAGAGCAAAAGCTCATTACAAAAATAGAGGAGAAAGAAGACATCAAAATGGATGTCAGAGGAAACTCCAAAAATTGCACTGGAGCATTGAGAAGTTGAAACAAAGAGAAAACATGCCAAAGAACTGAACAGAAGGTCTTAAAGTGTAGCTTGAGAAGACAAAGCATTAAAATGCAAAGAGCTTGAACTGGAGAATAAAAAGGAGAGAGCTCACTCTGCATTTCTGAAGCTGAGAGAACTGAAAAACAAATTTGTTTGCAATAATGGAAGATGCTAGAGGCAATATGTTGAATAACTCATATGTGTCAAAAGAAGATGAAGGGGACACATAGAGTCACTGTATCAAAAAGAACTATTTGACACTGAAAAAATTCTGTAAGTGCCATATAAGTAGGAGCCAATAGAAATGTAGGAGGGAACTTAAGCTGCATTGAAGAAGGCATTGGCAAAATTAAGGCCCCAGGAATCAATGGGATACCAATTGACTTGTTTTAATTAACAGATGTAGCCCTGGATACACTCACCAGTCTATATCAGAAATTTTGGAGGATAGCTGTCTGGTCAACAGATTGGAAGAGGTACATATGTGTTCCCATGCCCAAGAAAGGTGATTCAACAGAATGTGGAAACTATTGAATGATATCATTAATAATACACGCAAGCAAAAGCCTGCTGAACATAATTTTATAAATGGCTAGATCAGTACATAGATAAGGAACTAACAGAAGATCAAGCAGGATTTAGAAGAGGCACAAGGTTTATCATTGTTGATGTCAGATGTATCCTCGCTGAAAACAAAGGAATCTGGCCATGTGAATTATAACAAATTTATGGCTAATATTGAGAAGAGTTGAAATCTCTTCATTGTGCTCATGACAAACCTATACCTAGACCAATGGCTGTTGTTTGAACAGAGCAAAGAAATACTAAATGATTTTTAATTAACAACAGAGTGTGTTAAGGTTGTATTTTCTCTCCATACCTATTCATTCTGTATGCTGAGCAAATTATTCAAGAATCTGGACTCTATGAAGAAGAATGTGGCATCAAGATCAAAGAAACACTCATCAGTAACCTGTATTACACAGATGACACTACCTTGTTTGTTGAAAGTGAGGAGAATTTGAAGCACTTATTGAAGAAGATCAAAGACTATAGCCTTCAATATGGATTACATCTCAACAACAAGAAAACAAGAGTTCTTACTACTGGACCAGTAGGGAACATCACGATAGATGGAGAAATGATTGAAACTTTCAACAAATTTATCTTACTTGGACCCACAATCCCTTGGTACTGGCAGTGAGGAAATCAGGAGACACATTTCACTTGTAATATCTACAGTCAGGAACCTCTCCAAATTACTGAGAAGCTATGATGTTAGTTGTGTTTGTAACAAGAAGCTGTGCTGCAACCCCGAAGGCACATGGTTCAAGGCCACCAGCTGTTCTGTGGGAGAAGGATGGCGATGTCCTCCCATGCAATTAACTGCTTGTGAAGTATGAGTCGGTTCTTACTCAATGGTAAACAACAACACAACAACAACAGCAACAATAATATTAATTTAAGGACTGATTCGAGCCATGATCTTTTCAATCTGAGAGCTAGACAATGAATAAGGATAATGCCATTGAGTTGTGGTGTTGGCGAAAAATAGTGAACATCCCATGGACTGCCAAAAGAACAAATATGTCTCGGATTAAGTGTAGCCATGGTACTTTTCAAAGGTAATAAGGCTTCACCTCACATGCTTTCAGCATGTTGCTAGGAGAGGCTATTCCTGAAGAAGGACATCATGCTTGGAAAGGCATAGGGTCATTGAAGGAAAGGAAGACCCTCAACTAGGTGCCTTTGCACAATGACTGCTACAGTAGGCTCTAGTGTATCAGGTAGTGTGAGGATGGTACAGGATGGGACAGGGTTCAGATCTATTGTCCCTAGAGTTACTATGAGTCATACTCAACTCGAGGGCACATAACAACAACTCTCAGGAAGCATCTTCAAGATAGAAAAAATTTATTTCTAGATAAGGAGCCCTCAGAGTTTCCTTTCCTTTTTTAATTAATTTTATGTGTCCTGATGTTTTTGAGAATGTTAAGTGCCATCAAGTTGCTTGTGACTCATAGTGACCCTATGCACAACAGTCCCCAAACCTTTTCTATCCTGTGCCAACCTTATTCTCTCTGACACATCTACCCTCACTACTCTAGTCACTGTATCAATCCATCTCATCGATGGTCTCCCTCTCTTCTCTTTCTATGTCCCTTCACCCTTCCAAGCATGATGTCCCTTTCCAAGGACTTGTCCCTCCTTGAAATATGCCCAAAGTTTGTCAGATGCAGCCTCAAAATTCTTGCCTCCAAGAAGCAGGCTGGCTTCACTTTCTCTAGGATGAACTTCTTTGTTCTCCTAGCAGTCCATGGTATATTCAATACTCTTCTCTCGCACTACAACTCAAAGGTATAAATTCTCTTTTATCATCCCTAGTCATTGTCCAGCTCTCTGATGAATAGCAAGCAATTGCAAAGACTTTGGCCTGAATTAGGAGCAATTTAGTTTCCAGACTGATGTTGTTGCTCTTCAGTACGCTGGAGAAGTCTCTCACAGCCGGCTTTCCTAGTGTAATTCGTCTCTTGATTTCCTGGCTGCTGGTGAGAGTGTAAAATGGTGCAACCACTATGGAAGTCTGTATGGCTCTTTTCCAAAAGTTGCAAATTGAAATGTAATTTGACCCAGCAATTCCACTACTGGGAATTTACTCTAAAGAAACCATAACTGACACACAAGCAAATATATGCACACCCATATATACTGCAGCCTTGTTTGCAATAGCAAAGAGCTGGAAGCAACCCAAGTGCCCATCAACAAATGAATGGATAGAGAAGCTCTGGTATATTCACATAATGGAATACTGTGCCACATGGAAAAAAAGGAACTCATTAAATATTATGTAAAGTGGAGAATCCTGGAGGACATTATACTGAGTGAAATATCTCAGTCACAAAAGGACAAATATTGCATAGAGCCACTACTGTAAGACGAGTCTGACATCAGAGTTGAGGGATGAGAGAAGGAGGGGAGGAATGATGTATATTGCATTGAAACAGATGAGGGAGAGAACTGTTTAAAAGGGATATATGACCGGGTATTCTTGTCATTACAGAAGTCCAGAGTGAAGGCTGCACAGCAGAGTGGACTTGGGGGGAGGGATTGCATAACAATGAGAGAGTGTTTTTTTTTCTTTTCAAGGAGAAGAGTGAATTGGGGGGGAGGGTAGGTAGGGAGAAAAATGCAACAATGAATGACTGGAAACCTAAGTTTCTGTAAACTTTCATTAAAATTAATAAAAAAATATTAAAAAATAGAATGTTGTTGTGCACTGTCAAATTGGAACCGGCCCATAGCTGACTCTTCAATGGGTTTTCAGAGGTAGAAAAATATAAAAAAGGGGATTGCCTATCTTTCTTCTGTGATTAGTGGATTTGAACCATGTCCCTTTGAATTGGCAGTGCAAGTCCTCACCACCAAGCTACCAAAGCTCCCTATTAAGATTGCAGCCAAGAAACCCTCAGCAGGTCTACTCTGTAACACACAACGTTGTCATGGATGAGTTAACCCAGCAGCAACAAATTTTGTTTTTATTAGGCTTAAGAACATTCGCAGCCCTCCCCCTAAGTTATACTGTGGAATTGATAATGTTATTAGCTCCACTACAATGAAGAGACAGGTATGTATAGCATTTAGCAAAATTGACACGTGATGAAGCCCAGTATATGATAGTCATGGCACAGTGGTGGAAATGCATCCTGGTAAACCTATAGAAATATCAACATCTTGCTGACATTTTGTGCTAGTTTTTCTTATACTTTTGTGATGAAAATAGGATACATGCACAATCATAATTTTAAAGATGCTCATGAGTTGGTGCTTGTGGAGTCTGTCATGCACCAGTGTGTATCTGCCAAATTTAACCTACTGATATAATTTTTGGCCTGCACAACATTTAATTTTTTTTCATCAACAGTTGGGGACCTAATAATTCATAAAAAAATTCCAGATTTTTAGCTTCCTTTGCAGAAGTAAAAGATTTTGCACTTTGGAACCTGCAGACCCACACACAACTCCCTTGAGGGAAGGTATATTGCCAGTCCCATGCTCACACCATGGGGAGGGGTGAGGTGTATTTTGTCATCTTCTCTGCTCTGACCTCAACAGATACTTGAATTGGATACTTGAACTTTTTCATTTTTTTCCCCCAAAGATAAGCTGGTGACCAGAATGGTTAGATGATTTGCTAAGGTCACACAGCTCTCATGCAAGTTAGAAAATGAGACGGAGTAAGGGCAAATGAGAACTGACAGGTGAATTGATAATAATATTCAAGTGTAGTAATCGGGAATGGAAAAAGACATCATAAAAGATTACATTTGAGCTGCTTCATAAAACAAAGATAGGATTAGGGCATCTGGAAAGATGTAAGGAAAGAGGTTGCAAGATGCATAATGAGATGAAAGAAGATACTTGTCCCTTTTCACCTGTTTCTTAACTGTTTCCTTACCTTGACCAACAAGATCTTTCAATCAACACTGTTACTCACAAAAGTTAATGTAACTTTTCTAGAAATGATCTCTAAAAATATCTCCTCTTCAGATTTGCAACCTTTCTGGAAATGTGCCTGTCCTAAAATAATGAATGTTTTGCTAAGGGATTATGAAATTCAAGCAAGAATGTAGACAGTAATTGATGACAATTGCAAGAAATCAGGCATCCAAAGCAATTATCAAAGAAGAAATACCAAGTAAATATGCCCGTAGAAATCAAAAGAAAGGGATTACATATTCATCTTTATGAGCTCTGCAGTAAAATATATTTTCTTATTAGAAGAATGTTTTCATTCAAATGTAAATGTGCATCAGACTTTATATTTATAATGAAGAACAGAGAAAAGGGGGAGCTAATATTCTAATAATTATTATATTACCCACTGCATGATAAGCATGATAAAATCCTTACTTCAATAAAAGACATTTTTTTACTCTACTAAGAATTCACTAAGGTTTTAATCCTTATCATCCGACTTTATAGCAGAAGAAATGTTTGGCTAGCCTTAATTATGGTCACTGTCACCATGACATTCATAGTACATCAACAGGAGCTGGCAGAAATTCTAGTTGGATTCAGAAGAGAGCATGGAATCTGAGGTATCATTACTGGTGTCAGATGGATGTTGGCTAAAACCAGACATTACCAAGAAGACATTTACTATGTTTTATTAACTATGAAACGATGTTTTGCTGTGTGGATCATAACAAATTTGGGGTAGCGTTCCAAGTAATGGGAATTTCAGATCATTGATTTGTCTCATGGAAGCCTGTATACAGAGTTACCGGCAATCATTTGAAAAGAATGAGTAGGTGCTGCATGGTTTAAAATCAAGAAAGATGTGCATAAGTGTTGCATCCTTTCACCATATCTGTTCAATCTGTGTGCTGAGCAAACAATCTGAGAAAGTGGACTAAATGAAGAAGAATGCTGTCTCAAGATTGGAAAGTTACCTGGGAGTCCAGCTGGGCCCTGGAGACCCACATAGCAGCAGCACCCAGAAGCATGCTGGAAAACTAGCTGAAGCCTGAAGGCCTAGCGTAACAGCAACCAGAAGGACATCTGGAGACAGGCCAGAGAGGCCACGAGTGGCAGCACCTAAACCCAACATGCCAGGTAGTTCAGAGCACCATCATCACCAAGGAGCAGAGAGATAACAAGCAGACAGGAGTGACTAGAGGCCTAAGCCATCACACTAGGGGTTAATTTAGTCCTTGCCTAGCAGACATTCATAGGGGAGAGAGGAGTAGTGATAATGACAAAGGTGGGGAACATTGAAGGGGGATCAACCAAACCTACTTGGCATTTCTTGATCTGAAGGAACTGAAGGACAAATTAAAGCCTCAATTTGCTATATTGAAGATTCTATGGATGGAATATTGAATGATCCAGAAAGCATCACAAGAAGATGGAAGGAATACAGAGTTACTGGACCAAAAATAACTGACTGATACAGAGAAATTACAGGAAATAGCATATGATCAAGAAGCAATGGTAACAAGAGAGGAATTTTGAGCTTCTCTGAAGGAATGGGTATCTATAAGGTCCCAGGAACTAATGGAATTCCAATTAACGTATTTCAACAAATAAGCGGCCCTGGATTGCTCTCCAGGTTGTGCCCAAAAATCTGAAGGAAACCTACCTAGCCGTCTGACTTTGAAGATATTTTTATTAATATTCTGAAAAAAAAGTGATCCAACAGAGTATGTAAACTCTCAAACAATATCACTAATATCACATACAAGCAAAAGCTTGCTAAATAGTATCCAAAAAGACTAACAGTACATTGACAGAACTTCCAGAAAAACAAGCTGCGTTTAGTTGAGGCTGTGGCACTAGTGATACAACTGCCAATGGTAGATGAATCTTGGCTGAAAGCAAAGCGTACTAGAAGAATGTTTATTTGTGTTTTATCAACTATGCAAAAGGCATTGGACTGTGGATCACAACAAATTGTGGCTAATATTGAGAGGCCTAGAAATTCCAGAATTCTTGATTGTGTTCATGTGAAACCTATGCCTAGATAAGAAAGCTGTTGTATGAACAGAGCAAGGGAACACTGGTTGGTTCAAAATCAAGAAGGAATTGTGTCAGGGATGTATCTTCTATCCATATCTTTTCAATTCTATATGTGCGGCAGAACATTCAGGAGGCTAGACTTTATTAAGAAGAATGTGGCATCAAGATTGGACAAAGACTCATCAACAACCTGTTATGCAGATGGCACATCTATCTTCTTTGCCCAAACTAAGGAGTTCTTGAAGCATTTGCTGCAGAAGGTCAGAGACTGCAGTCTTCAATGTGGATTGCATCTCAACATCAATAAAACAAAGATTCTTACCACCAGGCAAATTGGCAGCATCATAATAGATGAGAAAAGATTGAAGCTGTTAATAATTTCACCTTTCTCAGCTCTACAATAAACATTCCTTGCACCAGCAGTCAGGAAATCAATAGATGAGTTGCTTTAAGAAAGTCTGCCACCAAAGACCTCTCCAGAGTACAAAGAAGCAATGGTGTCAGTCTAGAGACTAAGGTGTGCCTGATACAGGCCATGGTTTTCTCAGTTTCTTGTTATGCTTCAGAGAGCTGGACAGTGACTAAGTATGACAAAAGAATTGATGCCTTTGAGTTGTGTTACTGGAGAAGAACATTGAATATAACATGGACCACCAAGAGAATAAAGAAATCTGTCTTGGAGAGAATGAAACTAGGTTACTCCTTGGAAGCAACGATTTTCAAGGTCTGTCTTACATACTTTGGCAATGTTTCCAGGAGGGACTAGTCCTTGGAGAAGAACATCATGCTTCAAAGTGTAGAGAAATAGTGCTGAAGATGAGTGAGATGACCCTGAGTGAGCTGGATTGACATAGTGACTGTGGCAATGTAATCAGGTGTGTCAGAGAGGGTGAGAATGGCTCAGGAGAGGGCAGGGTTCAGAGTTATTGTTCATTGGATCACTATAAGTAAAAATCATTGTCAACTCAATGCCACAGAACAGCCACAATACTGTGCAAGTGACACAACTTCACTTGCTGAAACCAACAGGACTTGAAGCACTAACTGATGAAAGTAAAAGGCCTTCGGTATGAATTCCATCACGTGAAGAAGACAAAAGCCTTCACAACTGGACCGAAGAGCAATTACATCCTAAATGGAGAACACATATTGTCAAGGATTTTATTTACCTGACTCCACAATCAACAGCAGGCTTTGGAGGGAGTTGTATTGTAATGCTAACCCAAAGTCTGCATGCCTCTGGTGGTTTGAGTCCATTTGCGATTCCATGAAATAATCTCTTCCTGTGACATTTCCAGGCTCAGAAACATGCTAGAGAGGTAGCCATGAACCAATTCCAGCTTGACAGGAATACCAAACTTGGTTTAACCACAATGCCACATGAAAACAGCAGTTTTCCACCAGGCGAAGCTGCTGCAAAAGATCTCTTGAAAGTGCTAAGAAGCAATGATGTCACTTTTGGAATTAAGGTGCACCTGATCTATCCATTGTTTTCACTAATGCATTAAAAAACCTGGACAATGACTACAGAAGGGCAGAGAAGAACTTATGTCTTTGAATTGTGGTGTTGATGAAAAGTATGAAATATACCATGGTATTCCTGAAGAACAAGCAAATATGCCTTGGAAATAGTAACAAACTGAGTATTTTTCAGAATGAAGGGTGGGAGACCATGTCTCACACACCTTGGGCATGTTATTGGGAGGGAAAAAATCCCTGGAGAATAAAATAGAGGCTCGGCCATGAAGAGGAAGATCTTTAATAAGACACGTTAGCACAGTTATCATAACATTGGTCTAAAGCATCTTCTGAGAATGTCTCATGACTTACCAGCATTTCCTTCTGTAAATATAGTGTCTTTGAGTAAGAACTGGCTCAATGGTACCTACCACCAACAACACGGAGACATATTACTCTTAAAGCAAGAGAAACGTGTTTATTTAAGCTTACTTAGTAATGTGTAGTGAATAATTACCTCTGCATTCCAGGCCTGTGTTGGATACTGTCTATACAATAGGAAGTTTATAAAGTCTTTGTCCTCAAGGAGTTTATTGTCCAGTCTCTGCACTGGGATCAGCATGCCACTGCGCACCCCAGGCACAGAGGAGCCAAGTAAATTACCAAAAGCATAAGGGGTCTACCTACAGGAAAAATCGGTAGGTGACAACCTACAGGGATTTAAAGGGCATCAGTAAGTGTTTTCATCTAGAACTCTCATTGATTCACTGCGTGGCACAGTTGGGACCTGACCGGTTAATCACAGCACATACTTTTTCCAGTGACAGACAGTCACAGATGAAGGCTGTGAAGCAGAGTGATTTTAAAGGACCTGCCACTGGGAATGCTCTCAGCGGGGAGGGTAAAATCCATGTAGAGCAATGTACAGTCATAAACAAAAGAAGAAGCCAAGAAGCCACTATTCACAGCACACTGGAAACACTAAAGTTACTTGTTGGGGAGACCAGGTTGTGGAACAACTCTGAAAAGTCCTATGTCACTGCAGATAATAAGAATGTAACAGAGAATCCAGGCCTATAAACTGCACAGAAAAAAAGCAAAAAGGAGACAGAGAGTAGTGAGACCACAAATAATCTTTCAGTTTGGGGGAACCCCAAAAGCATGTTTTTGAAGCTGTGGACTCCTCCTAGCTTCTTATCATTGTGTCCCTTTGATGCCTCACAGAGTTTAGTTGGTCTAGCAGGTGAGGTCTAGCTGGCAATTCTAAGGCACGTGTCTTGAATCCACCTGCAGCTCTGAGGGAGGATGATGGGAAATCTCCTTGGTTGTGCTTTATCATCTTTGAAAACTTGTTGGAGGGTCAGCTATGAGTTGATGGTACATAACAACAGCACTGGCAATATCCCAGTCAGGTACATATGATCAAATTTTTTGTTGTTGTGTACCATCGAGTTGGAACCAACTCATAGCTGACCCTCCCACAGGTTTTCAGAGGCAGTTAATCGCATGGGAGGAAATTGCCCAAGTAATGATATGATTTCTTGTTATTAAAAATTTAACCCATATAAAAATGAGTTAAAAAAGTAAAAATAATTTTCCTACCACTCAGAAATAATCTTTAATATTTGCTGAACTTGGTTCAAAGAGATAGAACTAAGAACTGATTATGATTAGACAGAGGATAGATTAAAGGTCATGCAGAGAATTTTATAATAAAAGATTTGAGCAAAACGTTAATTAAAATGAAAAGGTATTACACTTAATTTTACTTGGATTTAATAAGCAAGTTGCTACATGTTCAGGAAAGATGGAAATTACACTGACAGACTTGATGAACTTTGTCAAAATATTTCACCATTTAAAGGATACCAGGTATAGTTTTCATTGGAGTAGCTGAACTATCGTCAGGAGAGAGATTGTAAATTTGCGTTGATACTTTTAAGCTTCACATTGGTTGGTGGCCCCTTGGCATCTAGAGGAAGACAGAAGGAAATCAGTCATCTCCCTGTTTGTAGGACAGCTCTGTTGTGACCGACATGACAGTTAACCCTTAAATATTCTCTTTTGGTTTTATATCAATGAAAACCTACTAATAATAATCTAAGTTTAGAATTATCCATACAAATAAACAAAAATCAGTTTTTCTTAAATTTGAATATTCATTGACTGTTTTAGGAATAATGGTAAGGAACACCTAACTCAAAGGCACTAGGTTTGAATTCACCAACTGCTCTGCAGAAGAAAGATGGACAGTCGTCTGTGCAATTTACAGCCTCTAGAAACCTATTGGAGAGTCAGCTATGAATTGGCTCTGTTTCTATGGTGCATCACAATAGCATTTTAGGAACACAACTGCCTGAACTAGTATCACAGTGTGTGAAACCCGAGAGAGTTAGAACTCCACGGCTTTGCTTCATTTTCCCAGATCTCAAAAATGTTTTGCTTTTGACAGGGTTCAGTCTTAGGATTTTTATGTCACACACTCATTTCACGGGAAATATATTTAAGGATTTTCTGCTCTGACTGTCTTTGGCCTTACACTGTCTCCAGTTTTTGCAGGTTTTGCTTACTTTCTACTCATCTATTCAGAAAATTGTATCATCAATGGCAACACCACTCATGTTGCTCGAGACCTCAATATAATAGGCCAGCATCTCTGGGGAAAAATACTGAGAGGACAACATAAAAATGGAATAAATTATTGTATCACAGCCCGAAGGATAATCATCACCAATTTGGAAATTAATCATATATACTTTGTATGAGATTGACTGTCCAGTAGCTATATTTAAGATCTTTCACTTCACATTCATAGATGGCTGCTTCAAAGATCTCACACGTTGCAAATAATAAGAAGGGATTTTTGAGTTGTAGTTGAAAGGAAGTCTGCTCTTGTGTAAAACTTATGGTAGTGAAAGTCACCAGTCATATCCAATAGTCAGTACTGCAGGGATGCTGAAAAGTGACTGTGAACAAAGAATATGAAAAATCATTCAAGGGCAGGTATCTGTGTCTGAAGGACAGAACACAGCCACTTTGTTACTTCTGTGAATTTGCCAGCACACCTAGGCCACAGTTGAAATGCTGCAAAGATAATCTCTTTAAATGCCTTGAAGAGAAAAGTCTGTAAATATTCCCTTTCCAGATGATTTGTCAACTTGAAGGATCTCTGAATGTGAACCCCAAGGACTACATGGAAAATCTGCTTTATTGTATAAACACCCCATTTAAGCTATAAGAGATGAGTTCCACAGCCTAGCTATTTGGCTAAGGCTTGCTTTGGCAGGGTGATTAAAGAAAAATGAGAATCTACCTCACGCTCTATTCATTAGTGAAATCTGGTCCAGATTTTAATTATTCAACTGAACTTCCCCTAGTGCCTGCTGAAGATGTGACAGGTGGCAAAGAACAGATAGTACAATTTACTTTTTCAAAATGTAGAGACTGAATGAGATTGGCCATGGGATTGAAGAGTAACAAGACCAGAAGATACAATCCAAAAGAAATTCAGGATATACAGAAAAGTGAAAGGAAGGGTGATGCCACAATAAAACCACTGGGAGAGAGCAATTAGAGAGGAAAGAGAAAGGCAGGCCACAGCTGCTCCCAGAAGATAAGCATAGCACTGCTGGTGGGAATGTGAGATGATGTAACCACTACAGAAAGTAACTGAGCCCTTCCTTAAAGTGCTGAAAATGGGAAAACCATTTGATTCCACATTCCCACTTGTTGTTATTATTGTTATGTGCCTTCGAGTCACCTATGACTCATAGTGACCCTATGTACAACAGCTCTAAACCTTGCCCTGTCCTGAGTCAATCTCATCGTTTCTGATACACTTATTCCCATTACCCTAGTCACTGAATCAATCCATCTCATTGAAGGTCTTTCTCTCCTGCACCGTCCCTCCACCATTTCAAGTGTGATGTTTCTCTCCAAGAACTGGCCCCTCCTTGCCACATGTTCAAAATATGCCAGACAAAGCTTCAGAATCCTTGTCTCCAAGGATCAGCCTGGCTTCAACCTCTCTAGTACAAACCTGTTAGTTCTCTTAGCACTGCATGGTCTATTCAATACTCTTCCCCAACCCCACAGTTCAAAGGCATCAATTCTTCTTCTGTCACCCCTAGTCATTGTCCAGCTTTCTGAAGCATAGCAAGTAATTGCAATGACCATGGCATGTATAAGGTGCACCTTAGTCTCCAGACTGACATCATTACTCCTCAGTACTGTAGAGAGGTCTCTAACCACAGACTTTCCCATCACAACACATCTTTTAATTTCATGGCTGCTAGTGGCAAGAGCGTTGATTGTGGATCCAAGCAAACTAAAACTGTGAAAAATCTCAAACTCTTCACCATACATCATGATGTTGCCATTCGGCCCAGTGGTGAGAGTCTTTTTCTTGATATTGAGCCTCAATCCATACTGAAGGCTGCAGTCCCTGACCTTCCTCAGCAAACACCTCAGGTCCTTCTCAGTTTCAGCACTTTGTCATCTGCATAAAACCAATTGCTGATGAGTCTTCCCCCAATCCTGATGTCACATTTCTCCTCATAGAGCCCAACCTCCTGGATAATCTGTTCTGCATAAAGATTAAAAAGGTATGGAGAGAGGACACATCGCTGGTGTACACCCTTCCCAATTTTGAACCATGTAGTTTTTCCTTGCTCTGTTCTGACAGCTGCCTCCTGGTTCAGGTATAGGTTTTGCATTAGCACAATCAAGTATTCTGGGATTCCCATTCTTCTCAGAGTTAGCCACAGTTTGTTGTGGTCCACACAGTCAAATGCCTTTGCGTAATCAATGAATCACAGACAGCCATTCCTCTGGTACTCCCTGCTTTCAGCCAAAATCCATCTAAAATTATTTACGATATCCCTAGTACCATGGCCCCTTCAAAACCCAGCCTGCACTTCCGGTAGTTCTCTGTTGGTGTGCTGTTCCAGTCGTTTTAAGATAATCTTCAGCAGAATCTCACTCGCATGCGATAGTAATGCTACTGTTCGATAATTTCCACATTGTGTTGAATCACCTTTCTTTGGAATGGGAACAAATATCGATCTCTTCAAGTCGGTTGGCCAGGTGGTTGTCCTCCAGATTTCTTGGCACAATTTCCCACTAGTAAGTATATATATCTGAAGAAATAAGATCTGCAACGTGAAACGTTGTATGCACTTTCATCTTTATTTGTAATTAATTACAACAGCAAAGAGATAGAATCAGAATGGAGTATTATGCAGCATTAAAGATCCATAAAGATCGTGGAACACATTGCGTCAATCCAGAGGATACTTTGTGGAGTCAGTCATGGAAGGACAAATATTGCATAAGACCTCTATTATAAAAAGCTAAAGGAAGTTTGGTTGTGTGAACCATAACAAGTTATGGCTAACACTGAGAAGAATGAGAATCCCAGAGCACTTAATTGTCCTCATGCAAAACCTATAGCTAGACCAGGAGGTTTTTGTGCAAACAGATAAGGGAACACTAGATGGTGTAAAATTAGTAAGGGAGGGCATCAAGGCTGTATTCTCTCTCCATATCTATTCAATCTGTATACTGAACAAATTATTTGAAAAGATGGACACTATGAAGTGGAATGTGGCTTTAGGATTGGAGGGAAGCTTATCAATAACTTGCATTATATAGATGAAACAACCTTGCTTGCTGAAAGTGAGGAGGACTTAAAGTATTTGTTACAGAGGATCAAAGAATACTACCTTCAATGGACTTCATTTGAATGTCAAATAGACAACTTACCACTGGGCCTAAACGCAAAATCATGATAGATTGGGAAAAGATTGAAGCTATCAACAACTTCACCTTACTTGGATCTACAATTAACACCCTTGGTACCAGCAGTCAGGAAGTCAAGAGACATATTACACTGGGAAAATCTGCAGTTAGGGACCTCTCCAAATTATTGAGAAGTATTGGTGTAAGTTTGAGGACTAAAGTGTGTCTGATTCAGGCCATTCCGATCACTTGCTATGCATCTGAAAGCTAGACAATGAATAAGGATGACAGAAGAAGAATTGATGCCTTTGAGCTGTGATGCTAAAGAGCTCTGAAAATCCCATGGACCGCCAAAAGAACAAACAAATATGTCTTGGAGAGGGTGCAGCTGGAGAGCTCTTTGGAGACAAAGATGAGGAGGCTTCAAAAGGGACATGATGCTCAGAAAGGTGGAGGGTTGGTGAAGGAGAGAAAGACCCACACCATGTGGACTGACACAATGACTAATGCAATGGGCTCTAGGGTATCAGGAAGTATGAGGATGGCACAGCATAGGACAGGACTCTGTTGTTCATAAAGTTGTTATAGGTAATACTAGACTCAATGGCACCTAACAACAACATCTATAACAAGGAAGCTTTACAAACAGATATAATTATTCTTGATGTTTTCTAGGGATGGGAAAGGAGGAAGTAAAAATTAGTAAGTAAGTAACAGACAATTAAAATGTGTGCTAATAAAGATACTACATAATGAAGAGATGAGTGGACATTTTAAAAACCAAAACCAACTTATTGCCTGGGAATCAGAGCTAACTCATACCTGACCCTCCACTGGGTTTCCTAGAATGTAAGTCACCTGGAAGGACATTGCCAATCTTTCTCCTAAAGAACCACTGTTGGATTTTTAACAGACCAGAAAGGTACAGCTTTGAATTGGCAGCACAACTCCCTATGGTCTATGCTATGAGAGCCACCTGATCGGACATTAGGAGTATTGTACATGCATGACTGAATGAAACACCAACATTCTTTTTTTAACTCACTAAAATCCCAAGTTGAAAAATGAGAGAAAAAAGATATTAGAATAGAAATGCCTATGAGAAGAAAAAAGTGGTTAATAATATCAAATACTGGCTCTCTCCTCCTCATCAATTGACAGATAGCCCTCACTTCTTATGCAGCCTTGGCAGCATACCTGAGACAAGATGGTAAAGGTGGATTAAATGGTTAGGCCACATTGAATGCCTAGTTACCAGGGCTGCTTTCAACTTTGGCAAAGTGGATGTTCTTGCCATCAATGACCCCTTCATTGTCCTCAACTACGTGGTTTATATGTTCAAGTATGATTCTACCCATGGCAAATTCAATGGGATCAATGGGAAAGCTATCACTATCTTTCTGGAACAATATCTGCCAACATCAAGTAGGGTGATGCTGGTGCTGAGTATAATATCTGGGGCTCACTTGAAGGGTGTCATATTGAAGGTATTCATTTCTGTTCCTTCTTCTGATGTCCCATGTTTGTGATGGGCATGAAACAAGAGTATAACAACTCTTTTAAGATTGGCCCCAATGCCTGCTATTCCACCAACTGCTTGGCCCCACTGGCCAAGGTCATCCATGACAACCTTGTCATTGTAGAGGGATTCATGACCACAGCTCATGTCATCACTGCCACCCAGAAGACTGTGGATGGCCCTTCTGGAAAGCTGTGGCATGATGGCCGTGGAGCTGCCCAGAACATCATCCCTGCATCTACTGGTGCTGCCAAGGCTGTGGGCAAAGTCATCCCTGAGCTGAGTGAGCTGGCATGAATTTCCATGCCCTCACCCCTAATGTGTCGGTCATGGATTTGAACTGCTGCCTGGAGAAAGCTGCCAAATATGATGATTATCAAGAAAGTAGTAAAGCAGGCATCAAAAGGTCCCCTCAAAGGCATCCTGGGATACACTGAAGACAACATTGTCTCCTGTGACTTTAACAATGACACCCACTCTCGCACCTTTGATACTGGGTTGGCATTGCCCTGAATGACCACTTTGTCAAGCTCATTTTCTGGTATGACAATTAATTTGGCTACAGCAACTGGGTGGTCGACCTGATGTTTCATATGGCCTCCAAAGAATTAGAGCTTCTTGGACCACAAGCCCCAGCAATAGCACTAGAAGAGAGAGATCCTCAGCTGCTGGGGAGTCCTTGTCCCAACTTGATCTCTCCTCACACTGAGAATCTCACTTTCTTGACACAGTTTCCATCCAATCCCCCTGAGAAAGAGAAGGGGCTTAGAGACCATCTTGCCATGTACCATCAGTGAAATATATTGTACTCAGCAAAAACAAAAATAAAAACAAAACAACAAACCACCACCAAAAAAAAAAAAATGAAATAGTTGGAAGTCAAGGACAACGTGATCTAGGCTGAGTGAACTAACTCAATCTCATAAGGACAAATACTGTATAAGACTATTATTATAAAAACGGAAGGATAACTATTAAAACATGTATGGGAACTCAAGAAGTGAGGCTGGGAGAAGAGGGGTGAGGATGTGTAGAGGCAAAATCACAGGGTTGCACCGTTTGGTGGGTGGAGAGGGAGGGGGGAAGGAAATGGGAAGGATCCAGGTAAAAGACAGGGTTATGGCAGGTAAGGTTCAATGGTGATTAATTTTCTAAAACAATGCATTAAAATGATTGTATGGAAGACAATGTAAATGATGAATAGTGTGAAACACAATGTATGAATTTTGTTAGTGAATCAACATATATATATATATATATATTTGGAAGCAGGAGTGGCATCCACTTCTGAAACAACATGCCTTTGGAAACTCTCTGAACTTTGATAAATGATGATAATTATAGAAAGGCTTCAGGCCTTTTGTTCATAGGGTCGCTATGAGTTGTGCTCGACTTGATGGCAATCAACAACAATCAACATCAATAATCAACAATCAACAACTATATATATATATAAAATCCTGGGTGCTACTTTGCCTTGGACTAGAAGATGGTGCTTCCTTTCACTGCTTCAGAAGTATCACCTCTGAAAGAGCCCTGAAGTCTCTCTCCCCCTTCAACATGAGAATTCAGGTGAGCTCCCTCTTGCCATCCTGGAGGAATATGACCAACAACACTGCTATTTACCTCAACTGGGAGCGAAAGTGCGGTCTAGTTTCTCATTTTCTTCTGCTTGTTGGAAATTATGTCTCTGTTTTCCAGATATAAGAGAACTTCTCCTTTTGGGATCGTCAGAAGGTAATTCTTGAGTGAGAGAGGGTCACTATTGGCGAGCTTTGTCTCTCTGAAAGCTTTCTGGGCTATATATGAAGAAAGGAAAAAGGACTTCCCAAAGGACATGGAAGTGAGATGTTCCCTATAATGAGAAGTAGATGATTATTTGCAAGTTCAAATTAATTCCTGTCTGCATTGTAAATGTTGTTAGTTGCCATCAAGTCAGCTCCCATTCATGTTCAATACAATAAAACATTCTTCAGTTCTATACCATTTTCATGATTATTGCGATACTCAAGTCCCTTGTTGCTGTCACTGTGTATTTTAAGTGTATCTTCCAGCTTAGGAGACACATCTTTTATCACAATATCAGGTAACATTCTATTGTGAATGGTAGGCTTTTCAGAAATAAATCACCAGGACTTTCTTCTGAATCTTAGTTTAGATGATTTGCTGAACCTTATCTACTGTGAGTGATTGTGCTACTATTTGAAATTCTAATGGCATAACTTCCACCATCATAGCAACATATAATCTGACAAACAACGGTGATGCCAATGCAAATAGTTTCTCATCAGACTCACCACACTTTCCTTCATAAATTTCAGCAGCCTGTGCTTTGAGAGAATGAAGACTTAGCGTCTACTTTCTCAGCCAATGTAACTTGGGTACATAGGAGAACTGCAATGGCTGAACCCGAGAGGGAATTGAGTGCCTAATGACAACAAGGAAAAGCAGACTGTCACATGAGCTTATCTGAAGAAGTTGTCTTCAGATACCTATGGAAATATGAGTGGAGAGACCTTTGTGGACTTTCAGTTTATTGGGCTGGACCATTAATTATATTTGGATGTTAGAGCCAAGGGTGAAAGCCTAAAGGTTTTATGCAGAGAATCTTTAAATGAGATGAGATTAAAAGAACGCATAAAAACCCTTCATAATTATGAGAAAGAAGTAGTCAGCTAGCCAGAACCTTGGAAATCAGAGCTAAACAGGAGGGGGGAAGTGGGGAGGAAGGGAAGAGAGTATGAGCTGTCCAAACTTTCCCACAATTTCTCTTTAACATGTGAAGCTTGCTTTGGAATCAATGGGGAATTGTTGGCAGAAGATTTTGAAAAAGACACCCACGCAAATAAAGGATAATTGGACTCTCGGGAAGAAAAAGAAAAGACTAGCAGGCAGAATTCCCTCTGGTTTTTTAAAGTTGTGAGCAGCCGGCTACGTTATAGAAACAGCATAAAAACACTTGAGAGCGTGAATGGAGCGCTATAATGCAGTAAAACGCATGACAAAATTTATCTGGCACATGCTAATGATATGCACAATAATTACAGTGCATATGGGAACGAGCCATAAATGGTAATTCTCATAAATGACTATAATTAGTGTAACTTTTACTTAGTCTAAAGTTTTATTTTTTCCCTCCATCTATTCACTTTGGGCTTATTTTCAGGAGCAATCAGTCTTTTAGGGAGAGAGAGAATTCTTAGAAAAATAGGAGATTAGAGAAAGAGAGGGAGACTCTCAAGAGGTGAAATTATGTTGGACCACCCCAATGGCATAACAGAAATCATGAGGATGAGACAGGAGAGAGCAGAGTTCACTTATGTTGATCATAGGGTCAGTAAGAACTTAAGTCTATTTGGTGGTAGGTAATAACAACACAGTTTACAATTATACAAAGCAACAGAAATGTCTCTTAATTATCTATGCACAGTTGAGTCCTTGTCAGACACACACTGATGCACAGCTTTTACAAAAATTATTATTATTAATTTTAATGAAAGTTTACAGAGAATGAGGAGTTCCATTCATTCATTCATTCATTCATTCTTGCATTTTTCTCCCTGCCCACACCTCCCTCCCCTAAGTTTGCTCTTCTCTTTGAAAAGTAAAAGGAAAAATCATTCATTGTTATACAGTCTCTCCCCTAACTCCACTCCACTGTGCAGCCTTCATTCTGGACTCCTGTCATGACAATAATAACTAATCACATATCCCTTTTAAACCATTTTCTCCCTCAACTGTTTCAATGCAGTATACATTATTTATTCCATCTTTCTCTGTCTCCCTCCAACCCCAATGCACAGCTTTTATTCAACAAAATATTGATGGTGTTTATTATTCTCTTACTGTGTGCTCGGTTCTACACTTAGCATGCAGTAAGACAAGCTGTTAAGTTCTCCATTGAAACACTGAAGATAAAAAACGGAAGTCCTTGGGTGCTGTGTGACTTCCAACAAGTAACTAAACTTCTCTAAACTTAGAATTTCTCATCAATTTTTCCTTTCAGCACTATCATATAAAACAAATCAAAGTACAGTTACATGCTAGATTTGACTTAACATTTTTACTTTTTTCATGATATTTTTTTTAAAAAGTCAACAGAATGTAAAACTTCAGAAAAAGATACTAATATGAGATGTGGCAGTAAACATATGGTACATTTAGTCCCTGATACTATTGTATTTGGTTTATCAATGACAAAATGTAAGATGTTATAAAATGATGCATCAGTAATATTCATTCAAAGGGCAATATAGGTCAACTGCTTTTAATATAAGAGGGTAAAAAAATATGGATATAGTTTCAGATTCTATATTGCAACTAATTTTAAGAAGCTACAATTTGCTGAGTGTTCCTATACCATAAAATATATTCGTAATTAACTAAAAAGTCTAAGAGCTTCCAATTAGCATACTTTCTCTGTTACAATTCTACAGTAAATTTGTTGAAGGTTTTATTTTTATTTTGATAATTAGGTATTTTAAGTTAGAATATGGAAATTACATTAATACATTGTTATTGATTTTTGTATCTTTTTATTGCAATTTGAGTGAAAGTTTAGAGTAAATTTATTTTATATTTTAAAAAAATCACACATACTATGTTTTGTGACGTTTATAACACTTCACATGTTGGATCATCACTTCTCCCACTTCTTCCCTGTGCTTCCCATTTCTCTTCCTATCTCTTGAGTTTTATTCCTGAGAAAATATTGCCCTTAGATGTAAGGTGGGACAGTTCCTTGGCGAGGGACATCATGCTTGGGAGGGTGGAGGGACAGCACAGGAGGGGAAGACCCTCTATGAGATGGATTGACTCAGTGACTGGGGTAATCGGGATGGGTGTGTCAGAGGCAGTACGATTGGCACGGGATAGAGCACGGTTTAGGGTTGTTGTACATAGGGTCGCTATGAGTCACAAGCGACTCGACGGCACATAACAACAGCAACAACAATAACAACTTGCTTATAATTTTAAGAGAATGTATATTTACTTTTAAAGTTATTTAAAGTTCTCTTTTAACTTTTAATATTATAAATGTCAATAGGTACATAATACATAACAAAACTGTTCTGTTCTTTCCTAATTTATCTTTAGTCAAAAATGTTTGCGGACGGCTGCTGTGTATCATTCTCCACTAAAATTAAACAAAAGCTTCTAGGAAAAATGGCTATGTCCTGGCCTGAAGCAAGAAAAGTATAAGGCAGATGTGGTGAGTTGTGTTATCCAAGGAAGCAACTAACTACTCAAGAAGTGAAAAGAACTTAGCAAAATTACATAAAAGTCACCAACTTAAAGAGAAAATATCCCACTTACCAAACTTGCAGCAATTTAGGCTCAAAAAAAAAAATATAAATGATACTAATGAGTGATGATACATTAAATAGAAAAAAGTAATTTGTAACTGCTTTAAAGAAAAAAAGAATAGATAGAGGAGAAAATGTCTTTTTAAAAAAGAAAAATAACAGATCATTTGAGAGACTGGGCTTTATGAGGGGAATGTGACATCAGGGTTGGAGGAAGATTCATCAACAACCTACATTATGCAGATGGTACAACCTTGCTTGCTAAAACTGAGGAGGACCTGAGGCATTTATTACAGAAGGTCAAGGACTGTAGTTTTCATGATGGATTGAAGCTCAACACCAAGAAGACAAAGATTCTCACCAGGGTGCCAGTTGGTAGTACTATGATAGATAAGATATTGAGGTGCTTAACAATTACAGCTTGCTAGGCTTCACAATCAACACTCTTAGCACCGGCAGGAAATAAAAAGACAAACTGCATTGGGAAAATCTTCTGCCAGGGACCTCTTCAGAGTACTGAGAAGCAACTATGTCAGTATAGACTATACTATAGCAGTATAGAGACTAAGGTGTGCTTCATCCAGGCCATGGTCTCTGCTATTACTTACTATGCATCAGAGAGCTCAACAATAACTAGGGATGACAGAAGAAGAATTGATGCCTTTGAGTTGTGGTGCTGAAGAAGAGTCTTGAACATACCACGGACAGCCAAGAATACATATAGTCTGTCTTGGAGAGGATGAAACCAAGTTTCTCTTTGGCAGCTATGATTTTGAAGCTCCGTCTTCACATACTTTGGGCTTGTGGCCAGGAGGGACCGATCCTTGGAGGACTTCATGCTGCAAAGGGTGGAGGGACAGGACAGGAGTGGAAGGCCTCAGATAAGAAGGATTGATACAGTAACTGAGGAAATGGGAGTGGGTGTGTCAGAGTCAGTGAGACTGGCTCAGGAGGACAGAGCAGGCTTCAGAGATATTGTACATAGGACTGCTATGAGTCACAGGTAACTCAACAGCATATAACAACAACAACAATTTAGAGAAAAAATTAGAAAACTAGAAGGGTAATAACTGATTCAGAGATGAGTAATCAAAAGATGATAAAACTACTAGTCAGAAATTAATACTAGCCCATAAATTACTCACTAATTACAACAGAAAATACATATTTTCAATGGAGAGATCTTACATACTCCACTGCTTACTTACTAATACAAGGGAAAAGAATATATTTACAATGGAAAATTTTGACTGATTTAACTTAACCATGTTGTTGTTGTTGTTATGTGCCGTCGAGTCGTTTGCGACCCATCGCGACCCTATGTACAACAGCCCTAAACCCTGCTCTATCCTGTGCCAATCTCATTGCCTCTGACACACCCATCCCGATTACCCCAGTCACTAAATCAATCCACCTCATAGAGGGTCTTCCCCTCCTGCGTTGTCCCTCCACTCTGCCCAGCATGATGTCCCTCTCT
>NW_006399775.1:3259517-3271595 GCF_000299155.1 Elephantulus edwardii
GATTCGGTTTAATTTTCCTCAGCTTCAGCTTGAACTTGCATATGAGTAGTTGGTGGTCTGTTCCACAGTCAGCTCCTGGCCTAGTTTTCACATAGACTCAAAATTAATACTGTGGATGATGTAGAGCCAATAGATGTTGTGCAACTGCTGATATGATTCTCTAAAGACACAAAGCACCTAAAGATAGTTTTTGACAAAATTGTTTAGCTTATAACTTGCCAAAAGAAAAGGATAAACACATCTACATTGTGCAACAGTCTCAAAAACAGCTTACCCGGACTCTTAAAGATATTAGTGTTGGGGAAGATTAAAGAAAGGCAAAGAAATAAATAAGACTAAATGTAAAAAGTGGACTCAGGCTCTGTAAAAAAAGCGCAGGTGGCATAATGATAAAGAATTGCACTGCCCATCCACAAACATAAGGCCCTCAGTTGCTCTGTAATAAAAAGGTGAGAAATCTCCTCTCTGGCAATTTATAGCCTCCAAACCCAGTGGAGGGTCAGTTATTGGTTGAGTCTTTTGTTTTGATTTGTTTGATTCTGTTTCTTTTGGTTATTGTTGTTGACTCCAAAACATGAACAAAACTTGGACAGCAAAACTTGGACAACAAAATACAATATTTAATCCTTACTTACATCCAAAACCGAAGCAGAAAAGACTACCGTAAAAGACATTTTAAAAATAAACTGAGGAAATTTGAATATGTACAACAGATTATACAACTGCATCCAGTATCAAATTTCCACTATGTGGTAATGTTAGTGAGGATATGTAGGAGGATGCCCATGTCCTTGAAAATGGATGCTGAAAGATTTAGAAATCAAGCTTGTTGGTCATTTGTTTTCAAATGATTTAATGAAAAAATATCTACATATATGCAAATATGAAAAAAAAACTAAAATAAAAAAGGCTAGCAATAAAATATTATGAAAAACTATATTCAAACAAACATGAAAACCTGGAAGAAATAGACAAATACTTAGAAAGTAATCTAACTAAAGTGACACAAGCTGAAATTGAACACCTAATCAGACCCCTTACAAAAGAAGAAATTGAAAAGGTAATAAGATAACTTCCAGGCAAAAAAAGCTCTGGACCAGATGGTTTACAATTTAATTTTATCAAACATTCAGAGAAAAACTGTCACCAATTCTACATAAATTATTTTAGAACATAGGAAAAGAAGGAATTCTCCTAGTCTCATTCTATGAAACAAACATATCCTTGACACCAAGGCCAGGTAAAGACACCACCACCAAAATAGAAAACTATAGGCCAATATCTTTTATAAAAATAGATGCAAAAATCCTGAATAAAGTCCTGGCCAATCGAACCCAACAATATGTATAAAAAAAATAATTCACCATGAACAAGTGGGATTCATAGCAGGTATGCAAGGACGGTTCAACCTAAGAAAAGGAATCAATGTAATTCATCACATTAATAAAACAAACAAACAAACAAAAAGCATGATCCCATCAATTGATGCAGAAAAGGCCTTTGGCAAAATCCAACACCATTTTCATATTAAAACACTCAACAAAATGGGATTAGAGAGGATTTTCTTCAACACAGTAAAAAGTATATATGCAAACCCAAGAGTCAACATTGTTCACAATGGAAAGAGATTAAAGGCATTCCCTTTGAGAACAGGAACTAGGCAAGGATGCCCACTATCACTTCTCCTATTCAATATTGTACTGGAAGTCTTAGTGATAGCAGTAAGACCAGAGAAGGAAATAAGAGACTGGTAAAAAGGAGGTAAAATTATCTCTATATACAGATGATGTGATAGTATACTTAGAAAACCCTAAAGGCTCAGCAAGAAAACTACTGGACATAGTTGACCAATTAAGCAAAGTGGCAGGATACAAGATCAACATACAAAAATCAGTTATATTTCTCTACAGTGACAGAGAGAATACAGAGAAGCTTGAGCTAAGGAAAACAATACCCTTCACAATAGCTAATCACAAGATTAAATACTTGGGTGTAAATCTAACCAGAAGAACAAAGGATCTATTCAAAGAAAATTACAAAACATTACTACAAGAAACACAAAGAGACCTAGAGAAGTGGAAGAATATCCCTTGCTCATGGATAGGAAGACTCAATATTGTGAAAATGACAATACTATCAAAGACAATTTACAAGTTCAATGCAATCCTAATATAAATACCAATTCTATTGTTCAACTAGATGTAAAAGATAATCTCCAATTTCATTTGGAATGGAAAGAGTTCCTGAATAAGCAAAACATTCCTTAAAATGAGAAACAAGGTAGGAGGCATCTCACTCCCTGATTTCAAATCTTACTACACTGCTATGGTGGTCAAGACAGCATGGTACTGGTACAATAACAGACACATAGATCAATGGAATAGAATTAAGATCCCAGAAATCAGCCCATCTACCTATGGTTAACTGATTTTTGACAATGAGATGAAATCAGTCAAGTGGGGAAATGATAGCCTTTTAAAGAAATGGTGTTGGGAAAATTGGAAAACTCTCTGCAGAAAACTCAAGCAAGAGCCACACCTAACTCAATACACAAAAAACAACGCCAAGTGGATCAAGGACCTAGGACTAAAATCAAGGAATATAAACTTCATTAGAGAAAAGCTTGGGAGAACACCAGAAGGCCTAATCCCCAGCATAAACTGTCTCCCAAGCATACTGAAAAACCTACAACCAGGAGAGGATAAAATAGATAAATGGGACCTTCTAAGAATCAAATCACTATGCACACCCAAAAACTTCTTCAATAGGGTAAAAAGGCAAGCCACAGACTTGCAAAAAATATTTGGTAATGACCTGTCTGATATCTGGACTTATATCTAGAATTTATAAAATATTTGAGCACCACAACAAGATAAAGGTAAACAACCCAATTGAAAAATGGACACAGGATATGAACAGACACTTCACCAAAGAAGACCCAACAAGCACATGAAGAAATGTTCAAAATTCCTAGCTCTATGCCTTAAACTTATGAGTAAGGAAAATAAAGATTCGGGGTGACACCCAGAAAAAAAAATCTCTAGTTCTAAGAGAGATGCAAATCAAAACAACTATGATATATCCTCTCACCCCAATAAGAATAGCAACATTTAACAGAACAGCAAACCATGCTATGAAGTTGCATAAAAACTGGAACCCTTATTCACTGTTGGTGAAAGTGTAACATGGTTTAACCATGATGGAAGGCTGTATGGCACTTTCTCAAAAAATTTGAAATAGAAATACCATTTGACCCAGTGATTCCACTACTGGGAATAAACAGTAAAGAAACCAGAACTGCCACCTAAGCTAATATATGCACACCAACGTTTATTGCAACGTTGTTCACAATAGCAAAGAGTTGTAAATAACCCAAGTACCCATCAACAATTGAATGGATAGAGCAGATGTTGTATATTTACACAATAGACTACTATGCTGCATTAGAAAACAAGGAACTCATGAAATACTATACAAAATGGGTGACCCTAGAGGACTTTATGCTGTATGAAATATCTCAGTCAAAAAAGGACACTACTGCATAATGCCATTGGTGTAAAGGGTTGGGGAAAACTAAGAGGGGACAAATAATGTATACTGCATTGAAACAGATGTGGTAAAGAAGTGTTTAGGAAGAATATATGATTATGTATTATTGTCCTGACAAAAGTCCAGAAAAAAAGCTGCATAGTGGAGTGGACTGGGGCGGCAGGTGTTGTATAACAATGTGGTGAAGGGGCAGGGAGGAAAATATGCAACAATGAATGAAAGGAAATTCAAACTCTCTGTTAACTTTCATCAAAATAAATAAAGTTTAAAAAGTATTATTTTGAAAATCATATGAAAATTATTCAAGATCATATCTTGGTTCTGGTATACTTATTTTCATTTTCTTCATCCTCAATTTGAACTTGCATAAGAGTAATTGATGATCTAACCCACAGTCCGCCCCTGGTCTAATTCTGACTAGCCAATATTGAGCTTCTCCAACAATTTCTTCCACAAGTGTAGTCACACTGATTTCTATGCAGCACATCAGGTGAGATCTGTGTGTAAAGTTGTCATCTTTGTCTTTTTGAAAAAGTATTTGCAATGAATAATTTGCTGTAAATACAAAATTCAAGCATTCTACTTCCAGCCTCATTTCTATCACCAAGCCCATATTTCCCAATTACTATTCCTACTTCACTGCTTCCTACTTTTTCATTCCAGTAACCATTTATCATTAAAATATCTTGATTGCATATTTGGTCAATTTCAGAGTGCAAGATTTTATAAAAATTCTCAATTTCTTATTCTTTGTCTCTAGATGTAGCAGTGTATATTTGAATAATAGTCATAACAATAGTGTTAATGAGTCTTTCTTGTATGTGTATGAATATTGACTTTTTGTCTAAGAATGGAATGAAATACCATTGTTCTTCTGTTTTTCATTCTCTCAATAGTATACTATATGATTATCTGATTCAAAGTTGTCAAAGCTGGTCAATATCATCTCACTAGTGTCTAGCATGTCAATATTCATGTGTTCCATTTCATTTTTTAATAATTTCCTGGTTTTCAACTTTCAAGGTACGTACATTCCATGTTCTAATTGTTAAATGATGTTTGTTACTATTTTTTTCTTATTTCAGCTGACTTCTAATCTGATCTCTACCACTACACTACTATAGCTATCCTTTTCCTTTCATGTTCATAGCGTTTTGAAGGGCTTGTAGATGGCCCATCTTGATTCCTAGTCTATCTTATTCAGGGAGCTCCACCAAAACCTGTGTACAACAGGTAACCCTGATGACATTTAACACAGAGTAGCACAACATAAGTATCATAGCCACCCCAAGTTATCTCAGTACAGCAAAATGACAGATAAGTGCTCTATCACTTAGAACAATGTTCTACCCAAACACAATTAACACCAGGCACTCAGGACAGGTGCTCAGGCCCAACTGACTTTCAAATACAAAGTCCCTCCGCCCCCCACTGGGTCCTGATTGCTTAAACAAGAGGCTTCCTGCCACAGAAATAATAAATATTGGCAAAGGATACAGGGGTTTTATTATTTCAACTTTTCTGAAGGTTTGAAATTTTTAAAAATGAAGGCTAAGGGAGGAAATAGGTATTTAATATATTGTCCATTAGACTTAAATATTTTTAAAAGCCATTTAAACCTGCAACAGTTTTAGGCATTTATAAATTACATCAATAGGAGGGAAAAGAAGTGTAAATAGCACTTATTGTTCTATTTGCATACGCACTCTGGTGGCAAGTCCAGAGGGAGCTGCACTACTAACCCAAAGGCAAGCCTTTCTCGGGCAGTTTTAACACACAGGTGGCTCTCTGGAAGAAAGTGGAGCCTTATTAGGAATGAGAAAGATATAAATGCTTGGAGATTAATAGCTTCTGAAAACCCACTGGATAAGAGCCAGTTTCAATTTAACATAAATGACTTAAGCTTGTTGAGTTGTACTGATCCTATGTAGAATAATGAAAGTTCATTCCCCTTGCTCAAGATTATGTAATTATTACAATCATGCCCACTAAAACTAAAGGAATAATTCCTAAAGCCTTGAAGAGATATTTGAATTTGGAATGAAAATTTTACCACTGAGGAGATTCAAGAAACAGTCAAATTGCTAGACCATTTGCAGTAAACTTCATTAGTCAAAACAACAGAAACATAGACACTGTAGCAGCGGTAGTAACACAGTACCTTAAATTGTTGTACGCTTTTACAGTTTATAAGTTCCTTTATTTTTATCTCAATTCCTCAGGTAAGGAAATTGATATTTCATCCCAGATTTCCCAGCAAGTAAAGTAGCAGAGACAACATTTTAGGTGAAGTGTTCAAATGCCAAGGTTATTGCCATTCCCATCACACCACGTAATTTTTTCTCTCTGCCCCTTCACTGAATGATTAATAAATTTGTTTTAATGTATTAATCACTCAGAGATAAGAACTGGACATTCTAACAGTCTGAGAAATTGTGAGATTCCTCATACACTCTGTGCCCAATCTAGGGAAAAAGTTTATCAAACCAGGGTGGTATCTCCCCACAGAGACTCCCATAGCATTGTCTGAAGGTAGTGCTGGGTCTAGGAGTCAAGGTGAGGAATATTGTAGACCCCAGTGATGGAAGAAATCAGAGAAGCATTGTGGAGGAAGATAGGGGAATTGAGGCATAATGTGGATCAGTGTGTACCTGCACCAGACGTCAAAAACAACTATCTGCTCCAGTTAGAGGCTGACTCGCCTGAATGAATACACTTCTCTTTAGTGTTATGTACACACTTCACTTCTTTCCAGGTCCTTAGTGAAATTCTGTCTAATATATTCTCACTCAGCTCACTGCTGTCAGTGGCTTCTGACTCATAGCAACTCTGCACTGGATCTGCAAATGTTAAAATGAGGGAAACTGATGATCTTTCTGCCTCAGAGGCACTGGTGGATTGCAACCACCAAAGACACACACTCTCTTGGCTGGCAGTAAACTATGCTCAGAGATTCTCAAAGAAACCCATTCTTCCCAATTTATCTTTATATTCCTTACCCTTAGAAAGCTCTAATGGTTATGCAGGTAGGAAGTTGCACAGCCAACCTAAAGGCAGGCACTTTAAATCCACCAACTGCTCCTGTGAAGAAATATGGGCACTGAAGGGTAAACTAAGTTGATTTCAACTCAATAGCAATGAGTTGAGTTCAGACTCCACCTTTGCCTTTTCTGTCTATTGTCTGTGATTATGCTGTACTGTTTTGTCTGCCCTAGGAACTCTGGTGGCATAGTGGTAATATAAACTGTGCTGCAATCCCAAAGGCATTTGGTTCAAATCCACCAGATGCTCCATGAGAGAAGGATGGTCTATCTCTTTCTGTGTGATTATACCTTCTGAAAACCCACTGGAGGGTCAACTGTGAGTCAGTTCTGACTCTACAATACACAAAAATAACAATTCTGGTGGCCTTTTGGAACTCTGGTGGCCTAGTGAATAAGGAATTGTATTGTCAATCCAAAGGTAGGTGGTTTGAATCCACCAGCTGCTCTGAGAGAAAAAGATGGATAATATTCTCCTGTGTGATTTATAGCCTCTGAACACTTATTATAGGGTCAGTTATGAGTCAGTTCTGACTCAATGGCATATAACAACTGTATTCTGTTTGCCCAGAAAAAAAGTTGGCATTTCCTGCACCTGGAAACCTTGTGTTTGGTTTTTTGTTTTTTTTGTTGTTGTTGTTGGGGGGGACTTAAAAAAAAGTCTTTTTTTAAAAAAAGTTATTAATCTCAATGAAAATTTACAGAGACTTTGGATTTCCATTCATTCACTGTTGCACTTTTCTCCCCTCCCAACCCTCCCCCCTAGTACACTAACCTCTTGGAAAAGTAAAAGAAAAATTCTTTCATTGTTTTACATTCCTTTCCCCAGGTCCACTCCACTATACAGCCTTCGTTCTGGACTCCTGTCACGACAAAAATACCTAATAATTTTCCCTCTTAAACAGTTTTCTCCCTCATCTGTTCCAATGCAGTATACATTATTAAACCCATCCTTCTCAGTCTCCCCCCAACCCTTATCTGGAATCTTTTCACTGACTCTTCTAGAACTTGAGAATCCTCATTTGAGGTCCTATGCTGAGTTCACTGATTAATCTCCTCTTCTGCTCTTAAGGAGGTGACTGTGCACTTTGGTTACGGTTCGTTTCAAATGATATTGTAATTAACCTCTATGGGCTGCCTCCCACCAAGCCCTTTTGACTCTTAGTTCTTGGGTGGGATAATGTAGTGTATTTATCTCTTGACTCTAGACTCCTAACTGTGCTTAGCATATGGCAATCATTCCAACAAATATGTCTTATAAGAGTTAAAAGAAGAAAAAGAAAGAAAAGCTAGAGTGAATGGGAAAATGCTTCCAGAATGTTCTGGCCATTTCGATATAAAATAAGTAGATGAAAATGTTAGAAGTCAATTTCTAAACACCAAGTGTTCAAATTCAACTCTTTGAACAATATAATAACTCAAAGAAAATCTATTCAGCATGAAAACTGGGAAAGTGACAATGGCCAGCATGCTATTGCAGTTCTGAGAGACAACACGGTAAGTCATCATGATCACTTTATTTTTTTATTCTGTTGTAGACTACTGCTTTGTTTTCAAAGAAGTAAAATCAAATCATTTTTATTTAACTAAAACCAGTTTCAGGAGTTGAGATTGTTTATTTTAGTGTAGTGAAGAAAAACCAAGAAACCAACTTCTCAGTGAAAATATTGTTGAGTAAAAAAGGGTTCAAATTAAATAGATACATGTTCGTATTTTGTTGAAATACTTAATGACCATGATATCTG
Organism: Elephantulus edwardii; assembly: GCF_000299155.1. Lineage (NCBI taxonomy): Eukaryota > Metazoa > Chordata > Mammalia > Macroscelidea > Macroscelididae > Elephantulus > Elephantulus edwardii. The sequence goes on from NW_006399775.1 coordinate 3,267,853, forward strand.
GAGCATTATTGATTCTTTCAGCTTCTCTCTTCAGCAAGAACATATATATCCAATTGGTTTGGATTTTATGAGAGTTTAACAAGGGTTAAATCTATTTAAAGTGTAGAGTATACGGTACAGCTATTATTATCCTGAAAATAAAAATGCAGTGTAGTAAGATTTATAAGCTGTTACTCAAGAGCTAAGGAAACATCATTTTAAGTTCTTCCTCTTACAGATGAGAGGCCTAGAGAGGTTAAGTGACAGACATGTCCAAATTACTAATACAGCCAAGATATTTAACACTGCTTGCTGCGGCCTTGTTGTTGTTGTTATGTGCCATTGAGTCGCTTGTGCCTCATAGCGACCCTATGTACAACATCCCTAAACTCTGCTCTGTCCTGTGCCAATCGCACCGTCTCTGACACACCCATCCCGATTACCCAAGTCACTGAATCAATCCACCTCATAGGGGGCCTTCCCCTTCTGTGTCGTCCCTCCACGCTACCAAGCATGATGTACCTCTCCAAGGACCTGTCCCTCCTTGCAACATGTCCAAAGATTTCAAACAAAATCCAACAGACTATCTGGTCTGGGAGAAGCTGCTAGAACCCCAGGGGCTACGGCCCTTAGACATTCATCAAGCCTGGAACTGAACTCAGCCAGTGGTTCAACTTACAATTGCAAAGCCTCACACTTCATAAATATTTGTTCAATGAATGAGTGTATGGATGAATGTCAAAGTGGAAACACTTAGACTGCTTGTGGTCCAAGAGACTCTCCTTTCCTTTCACATCTTTCTGAGAATACCAAGCAATACTCCTGTGGTCATCACATTTTTTTTTCCTATTTGTCAACCAGCTAGCACCTGATAGAAGGTCTTGGTTCTTCCCTGGTTCATCACAAACATCCTGGCTACTTATATTCTTCCTAAATATGCTTTCCTCAATGTGAATACATATGTCTTCCTTGTTCTCCACAAATACAGATAAGACCAGGTCAGTGACTTTAACAGAATCTTCCTGAAGGCTTAGAGATAGGAAATCATAAGGTAAAGAGCAGCAACAAAGCAACAGCAAATCTTAAGACAGAGAGCAAATACCATGGTTCCCAGTATCCGCAGATCAGCCCTTCTGTGGGTTCCAACTAGGCATTTCTGCTGCTAATATTGTTAAGACTAGCTTGTCTCTAATAATGCCATGCTTCCTCCTTATAGCTATAATCCAATATCCACCCAACTCTCCAAGACCCTAAAAAGTTATGGGAAGAAATAGTTCACTTAACTTCATTCTCAGGTCAGACTCTTTTTATGTATAATCTCAGACATGCCCTTTCATGCCCAGTTTAATGATTCTTCAATAGTGCTAGGCAGAGTTTACAACTCCTTACTATTTCAAGCATTTCTAGTACACAATAAAATTTTTACTCTATTTGGCCAAAACGTCTCCTTGAAGTATCCGTGAATAAGTAAACTCTCTACTTTCAATTATGAATTTAAATAGTGAAATCTAGAGAATCTATATTTTGTTGTTAGATTCTGTTGAGTCAGAACCAACTCACAGTTGACCCTCCAGTGAATTTTCAGAGGCTGTAAACCACATGAGAGGAGATTGTTGTCTTTCTCCAGAGGAACAGCCTATCTTTGGATCCATAGTGCAACTTCTCACCCTCTGGGCCACCAGGAATATTGATATCATCCTATTGTTTGTGCATTTATTCTCCAAATCCTAGAATCCATGCTCAGCTCATTATGTGCTCATTCACTGAACACACCTTGTGGATATAGCATACTCTCTCTCCATTACTCTTTCTTTCATTTCCGTATTTCTGGCCACCTCCTACCTCCAAGACTTTTTCAAAGGACCCTGTCTGGAAGGTCCATTACATCTTTTTATTTTTTTTAACTTTTCTTTTGAAAATAGCAATTATTTCTTTTTCATTATTACTTTCAGTTATTTGTTCAGTAGAAGAGTGATCCCTGCTAATAACTCCTTCCTCTAAACTCTCTCTGTCATGATCCAAGAGTGAATCAAAGACAAATGTGAAAGCCCTTGTATAACATATGAGTTTGCTGTGTGAAAATACCAGAGGCTAAAGGGAATAGAAATACTATAAGACATATTGGATAAAGTCCTTAGACATCTTGTCAGGGACGTGAGCTGAGCTTCGAAAGTTGAGCCGCCAGTTGTCCCAGGAGCTAAATGATTAAGAAAATGAGCCAAAATAAAGTAGTACTCAAACTTTAAAAAACTTGCTACTTTGACTTGTGGCATTGGCAAAGAGCAGTGAATATATACCGCAGACTGCCAAAAGAGCAAATAAATCTGTTCTGGAAGAAATGCAACCAAGATCCTCCTGAGAGGCAAGGATAGTGAAATTTTATTTCACATATTTTGAGCATGTTGTTAGGAGACACCAGTCCTTTAAAAAAGACATCATGCTGGGAGAGGTGGAGGGTCAGCATAAGAGAGGAAGACTCTGAACAGATTGGTTGACACAGTGACTGCAACAATGGGCTTGAGCATGGCAGATATTGTGAGGCTGGCACAGAATAAGGTCAAGATTTGATCTGTTCATAGGATCACTATGACTCAAAGATTTGACAACAGCTAATAACACATCATATGCAAGAGTTAGCTGGAGAAGAAGGCACTCCCCATCCTCACTTCTGATTTCCCAAGAAATAAAACCTAGGTAAGGATCAGGTGGGTCAAAGTGAGAACCCTCTAACTGTTGAAAGAATCCTGAACAGAAGGTTCCTGGAGCTGTTGACCCAAAGTTTGAGCAGGGCACAGAGGAAAGACTAACTGGGAAAAGCACAGAGTTAGTTCATAGGCAGTGTTGGGGAAAGGATCCTCAAGGTTATTTTCTCCTTCCACTGACAAAGAGACTTCAGCAGACGCACCAAGGAAGGCTTCTGTTGATGGATTCCAATAAAGAGGACTCATGGAGGCACCTGGACTGCAGAGATGTGAAAGAACATGCCTAGAGTTGAGAGAGAGACTATTTTGGACTGCAACTCCTGTTAGAAGCTGCAGCATATTGGCTGTACACCAAAGCCTAGCTGAGAAGGCAGCTTTCCTCCTGGGCCTACAAGGTAAAGCTTTTGTAATTGCCTAGAGTCAGGCCTGAAAAATCACACATAGGTTTTATTCACATATAAGTAAAAGTGATGGATTGAACAGAGATATTCATCTTTTTAAAAATTCCAGTAAAGCATAGGAAAGCTATTTTTAAAGGCATAAACTCATTACTCACAATGATAGAGAGAATGAGGAAGGAAAAATAACATCAAACTTTTGGAAACAGAAAGTATAAACAGTTGTGGAGAAACAAATATTGTGTTTGGGAGGTTGAAAACTCAAGATTTGTTAACTCAAAAGAAAAGAAGATTGTAATAGCTAAACTAAAGAGGATCATTTGACAGTCAATTTAAGAAGCTGTCAGATGCTCAGACACCTTCCAGCACTATAAAGTTTGGTGACTGAGCCATTATTTTTCTCAGCAAAAGAAGGAGTTTCATTTTACACAATAAAATAGAAGTTACCCAGGATGAAGAATGCCAGGCATAATCAAGGAAGGAGTTATGATAGTATTGTTGTTGTTGTTGTTATGTGCCGTCGAGTCATTTGCTACTCATCGCGACCCTATGCACAACAGCCCTAAACCCTGCTCTATCCTGCGCCAACCACACTGCCTCTGACACACCCATCCCGATTACCCCAGTCACCGAATCAATCCATCTCATAGAGGGTCTTCCCCTC
>NW_006399775.1:3273755-3274535 GCF_000299155.1 Elephantulus edwardii
TCGTTCTATCTCCAGCTTCATTCCTGTCACCAAGCCCATGTTTTCCAACTACTGATTCTTCTTCTCTGTTCCCTCTTTTTCGAAATTCCTGAAATTTTTAAAATTCCTGAAAAACCTTGTAAATGCCTCAAAATTGCTACGGATGCTCTTCTCTGAACTCATCTGTCAAGGTCTTTTCCTCAGTCAAAAGCCCTTAGATTTTCAGACGATTTACAAGCCCTGAACAATTCCTCCTTAGCACTTAGCCACGTCTGTAACTGTATGTTCTGGTAAATTTTGTCTATTTTATTATCTTATAGATTACACCATGAGGTCAAAGACCATTTTGTCTGATTTTGTTTACTCTGCATCTTCTGTACTTCAGCTCAGAGCAGGCACCTGGTTTTTGTTGGTATGTATATCACAGCACTGTTTCACAGAGACTCAGTGAGAATGTAATGCCATCTGGTCCTGTGCTTCACAACTGTTGCTATCTTTGAACCCATTGTTGCAGCCACTACTGTTATTTCATCTTATTTTTAATACTAAAAGAGTAAAGATTTGTATTAAGCATTATAAGTTGCATTCAATAGCCTTCAAACACACCACACCACAATCCATCTACAATCAATCAAACCCAACAGCAGTTCATCCTTGCACAATCCAGGAGTTAGGGCAAAACTCGCTTTCAACTTACAGTAAATTCCTATTTTTAGCTCTTGCGGGCAGGGATTGGGGAATTACACCTCATTCCTGATCACTAATGTGTGATGAAGAGCATCAGGAGAATTATATGAAAAC
>NW_006399775.1:3275310-3276762 GCF_000299155.1 Elephantulus edwardii
CATCTTTTCATTTCCTGGCTGCTGGTACCAAGAGTGTTGATTGCAAGCGTAACTACTGGTCCCTCCTGATAATATATCCAAAGCACATGATATCAAGCCCAGCGATCTTTGCTTCTTGGGAGTATTCTGGCTGTACTCCTTCCAAGAAAAATGTTTGTTCTTCTCATAGTCCATTTTGTTGTTGGGTACTGTCAAGTTGGAACTGACCCATAGCAAATTGCACAGGAGGAGTTTGGGTATGTTTCTCCCTTAGAGCAGCTGGTATACCTCTGTACTGGCAACACCTTCTCATTAAACCACCAGAGCTCCCAGGAATATTCAACATTCTTTGCCAACACTTTATAGTGGTATCACTAGGAGGCTGCAAGGCCTGCAGCCAACATGGAGTGACACTGTCAGAAGAGGTGACACTAACATAATTATTAAATTTTTGAGGAGTATTTTAGCAAAAAACGTGTTCTTTCTGATAAAAAAGTATTGTAGTTATAATCACAAATGTATTTTTTAAAGCATAGCTTTTATGTATTATCATATCCACAAAGCTAAAACTCTGATTTACTTTTTGAACCTTCCAATGAACTGGTCACTGATGTAATTATACATTATTTAATTACATTGATGTAACCATATGATTTTATCTGCACATGCTAAGAGCATATATTTTGTTTGTGGTGTTACTGTTGTTACTGGTTTTTTTTAAATCAGTGGTTTTGTCAGAATTTTTGGTTTTAGATACAATATTGTGGTAATGATTATTGTGAACTTGTATCAGTAACTTTTGGGGACCCAAATGCTGGCAGTTCACATTTCTCAGCCACTCCAAAGGAGAAAAGTCATCAGTCTCCACGGTAAAGATTTATCATGGCATTGGAAGTGTGATAGAGGATTGCCATAAGTTGGAATCAACTCAACAGCAACAAGCTTTGGATTGAGTTTGAGTAGTAATTAAAGAAAAAGAAGGAGGAAAAAGTAAAAAGCTTCATTTCAGTTGCTAAAAATATAGCCAATAATTTAATTATACAGAAAGGTTTTATGAAACAATTGTGTTATTACTGATAGGTGGCATTGAGCAGCCCTTTGAACACTAGATCAAAACCTTGTCCTCTCTTGGCCCTTATTCACAATCTCCCCTCTGCTCAGGCTCATGGTTGCAGTCACTAAGCCAATCTATCTTGTTGTGGGTCTTTCTTTCTCTGGCCCTCTACCTTTCCCTGGAAGATGCCTTTTCCCAAGAACTGGTACCTCCTGCCAACATGCCCGAAGTTTGTGAGATAAAGTTTTACCATCCTTGCCTCTCAGAGGCACCCTGGTTTTATTTCCTCCAAGACAGGATGCTGGTTGTGTTTTTCTTTTTTCCTTTTGGTGGACTATGAACTATCCAGAACTCTTCCCCAACACTATAATTCAGATCAGTACATTGATTCTTCTTCTTTTTTTAAATTTTTTAAAAAT
>NW_006399775.1:3277000-3282745 GCF_000299155.1 Elephantulus edwardii
GACATTCTTGTTCTTTAATATTTTGAAGAAGTCCTTGACAGCAGATTTCCTCAATACAGTATGTCTTTTGATTTCTTGACTGCTGTTTCTATGGATGTTGATGGCGAATCTAATTAAAATGGAATCCTTGATAACATAATTCTTTTCTGAATTTATCATGATGTTTCTTATTGGTCCAATGGTGAGTATTTTTTATCTTCTTCAGCAAGTGTTGCAAGTCTTCTCTTTCAGCAAGGGAATCTTTCTTTGTTATCTGTTTAACTTGTTGATGAATCTTCCTCCAATACTGACGCTACAGTCTTCTTCATATAGTACAACTTCTCAAATGAGTTGTTTAGTGTACATATTGACAAAGTATGGAGAAATGATACAATCCTGATTGACATCCCTTCTGATTTTAAACCACATAGTTCTGGCTAAACAACTACTTTTTGGTCCGTGTATAGCTTTCCCATAAGCACAATATCACGATATATTATGGCTCATACAGTTTGATGCCTTTTGTTGTTATTGTTGAGTTGGAGGCAACTCATAGTGACCCTATGAACGAAAGACTTGAACACTTGTATAACTTTCATCGTTTCTCCAATTTCAAGATATTTCAGAAGTGGATGCCACTCCTGCTTCCAAGCTTGTTTGAGTCAGGGAACTCCACCAAACACTGTCCACCATGGATAACCATTCTTGCATTTGACACATCAATGGTAGAGTGTTCAGCTTCACAGCAACCACAAGTTACCTCTGTTTGGCAAGTGGACAGACTAGGGTTATATGACCTAGAAGAATGTTTGACAAAAACCAATTAAAAACTGGCCTGAGGGTTGCAGATTAGAGTCACCCACCTTTGGCCTTTACATAGTCAATAAAACATAAGTAAATATCTTTCTAGTATTATCTACTTTCATTCATGATCTGTCTGATATCAGCAATGATATACTTGTTTATGCCACAAACTCTTCTGAATCAAGCTTGACTTTCTGGCATTTTCCTGTCAATACACTGTTGTAGCAATTTTTTTTACAGTCTTCAGACAGATCTGCATGTAATATTATTTATATTGTTTGATGATTTCCACATTCTGTTGGATTACCTTTCTTGAGAACAAGAACAAACATAGGTATCTTCTGATTGGTTGATGAGATAGCTGTCATCCAAATTCCTTCCCATAAGCTCTTCAGTGCAGAGATGGATCTCTATGTTGAAACATCTCAATTGACATTACATAAATTGTGGAGGCCTTATTTATTGTTAATGTCTTTAGTACATCTTGGACTTCTTTTGGTACCATTGATCCTAGATTCTGTGCTACTTCCTAATATGGTTCAGTGTGGATCAATTCTTTTTTGGTACAGTGTCCTTGTTACTCCTTCCAACTTTTTTTGAAGATGCTGCACATAGAATCATTCAGTACTGTAAATTTTGGCTTTTTGCCAACAGTACCTAACAACAATAGCAATGACAACATAGAGAGAGCTAGGTTGGTCTAGTGAACAGAAAGTTATGCTACCAAGCCCAAGGTGGGTGATTTTAATCTGTGGCCCTCAGGCCTGGTTCAAATTGTTTTCTGTGAAACATCCTTCTACGTGGTATAGCACTGGTCTGTGCATTGCTCTATAGAGGTAACTCATGGTTGCTGTGATGCTAAACACTGTGACACTGATATGACAAATGCCATAATGGTTACCCAGAGTGGACAGTGTTTGGTGAAGCTTCCCGGTTAAAACAAGCTTTGAAGCAGGAGTGGCATCCACTTCTGAAATGGCTTGCCCTCAAAAACTCTATGAACAGTGCCCAGGTCTTTAATTCATAAGGTTGCTATGAGTCGTCTACAACTCGAGAGCACCTAACAACAAAAACACATTCATGTAATCTAAGAAATATTGAATTTAATCAATTTACAACTATATCTACCACATATTATTCTATGGTTGTTGTTGTTATATGCCATCAAGTCGCCTATGACTCATAGGCACAGCAAGTAATTGCGAAGACCATGGCCTGGATCAGGTTGACCTTAATCTTCAGAATAACATCGTTGCTCTTCAGCACTCTAAAGAGGTCCCTGACAGCAAACTTTCCTTATGCAATTTCATCTTTTAATTTCCTGACTGCTGGTGCCAAGGGTGTTGATTGTGGAACCAAGCAAGCTGAAGTTAACAACAATCTCAATCTCTTCTCTGTCCATCATGAAAGCTTCTAATCGGCCCAGTAGTGAGAATCTTTGTTTCCTTGCTGTTGAGATTCAATCCAATGTCCCAGAGAAATTTTTATGTGTATCTGTAAGTTTTCTCCTATAAAGGAAGTACCCTTTTTGGTGTTATTTTGGTGGCTGGAGCTTGAGAATTAGTAATAAATCAAAGGAATAGTAGAAATGTGATTTAGGTGTATCCTACAGGGTATAACATAGCAAAATGAGTGGATCTTCTAATCACAGTTCTTTATAGCAAAAATAATTAACATACGAGTTGTATGACCCAAGATACATTCATGAAATGAAGATATACTCACGTAAAGCCATAGTCTATGTTATTTATTGTTTATTTTATGTTTAGTTGTTTATTAAAATAAAATCAACAGTGGAATGAATACATGGCATACAGAGGTGGTGAAATGGGAAAAAGAAATAAAAAAAGAATAAATGAATGATGAGAACAATCAGAAAACAAACAAAAGATCTTGTATAGTTCAGATATGACAATATGCAATTATATGAGCTTAAGATTAGCTAGCTGGATTCAAAGCACTACCACTAGTTTTCAATAAGTTGATTCCAAACCCATATAAGTTGAAGTAGATCTGTACTTAAAATTTTCAAAGGCTGATTTTCCTAAAATAGGTAAATGAGCTTTTCTTCTTAGATCTTCTGTATCAGTTTGGATTACCAACGTTTCCATTTGTAGTTGGATCTGTTAACTATTTGCACCATCCAGGAATGGCAGCCAAATAAAAGTAAAACACAACCAACTAGTTAAACAAACAATGGCAAATACAGAAAAGAAAGCTATCAAGGAGTGTATATATTCCCTTACACTCACCATTTGAAACATGAAATCTCCAGACTTAAAAATTGAAGTTTATATAAGAAAGGGAAAAAAAAATAATTAAATTCATCTTATATTTTTTGAATGTCAAAAAGATTCTGAGAGAACTTGAGGGTATGCTAATATACAAAGATATTCTCTTCAGGATTAATTACTATTTGTTGTATTTTATTTGAATACAACATAACTGTGGCTTTAGGCTTGTTTAGTGCTGGGGGGAAAATTTAAGAATATAAGTTATATGTCTAATATTGTGGTTCTGAAGACAGCAAAGCAATTAAGAACAAGATTTTAAGGAGGCGGGAGGGGAGTATCTATATATCCTATTCTTCAGTTCCTTCAGCTTAGGAATGCCAAGCAAGTTCAGCTGTTCTGGTTTTCTGACTCCAGCTCTTTATACATTTCATTGTAATACTTTGCTTTGTCTGCTCGAGCTGCCTTTAATATCTTCTGTTCAGTTCCTTAACTACTCAATTTCTTCCCTTTCCTTTGGCTTCTCTGTACTCCAGTGCAATATGCAGAGTCTCTCCTGATATCATTCTGTCTTTTCATCTTCCTCTGTCTTTTCAATAACTTTTTGCATTCTTCATGAATTATATTCTTTATATCCTCCCAAAGCTTGTCTGGTCTTCATTCGTTAGTGTTCAAGGCCTCAAACCTTTTCCTGAGATGATTTTTAAATTCAGGTAGAATGAACTCAAGATCAGACTTTGGTTCTTGTGGATTTAATTTTATCTCCTTGAACTCTGGTTGAGCTTGCTTATGTGTAGTTGATAGTCTGCTCCTCAATCAGCACTTGACCTAGTTTTCACACTGCATATTGAGCATCTCCAGAAATTTTTTCCACAGATGTAGTCAATCTGATTTCCGTGTGCACCATCAAGTGCAGTTCATGTTACTGTTTGTTTCTTGTAAAAGATTTTTTTATGAATAAATTATTGATTGTACAGAATTCTATCATTCTATCTCCAACTTCATTTCTGTCAACAAGTCCATGTTTTGCATCTACTGATCCTTCTTCCTTTACGTTCCAATTATCTATTATTATTAATGTGTCTTGGCTGCATATTTGATTAATTTTCTACTGCAAAAGTTGGTAGAAATCATCTATTTCCTCCTTTTTGGTTCAGAAATTTATGTATATGTTTGAATAACGGTGTTTTTAACCAGACTTCCTTGTATGTGTAAGGATATTACCCTGTCACTCTCAGCATTATATCTCAAGATGGATCTAGAAGTGTCCTTTTTAACGATGAATATGACCCCATTTTTCCTCACCTTTTCATCTCCAGTGTATTAAATCATATGATTACCTGATTCATAATGTCCCGTGTCAATCCACCTCATGTGTCCAATTCCTGGTATGTCAATAATATTTCTTTATTAACAATGTCAAATTTTCCTACATTAATGCTTCTCACATTCCACGTTCCAATAATAGCCTTGAGTTGCAAGGCTTAAGGCTGCTATGGGCAAAATATTGAATGATTTGGAGGCATAAAAAAAATGTGGACACAACAGAACCAGATGACATGAAATAGATAACATCAGAGTACTATGAAAAGCTTATACTCTGATAAGTTAAAAAAACCTAGAGGAAATGAAAAAAAAATTCTTTGAATTCATGATCTTCCCAGGTTGATATGGACAGATGTAAAACATTTGAACAGATCCATCACAAAAGAAATTGAACAAGTCACAAAAATATTTTCCCATGAGAAAAGTCCTGTATCAGATATCATAGCTACCAGAGATGATCTACCACCAATTCTACCTGAAGTATAGCAAAATATAGATAAAGAAGGAATACACCAAAGTCATTCTATGAAGCAAGCATAACCTTAATACTAAAACCAGGCAAAGATATTACCAAGAAAGAAAACTATAAACCAATATCTCTCATGAATATAAACGCAAAAATGCTTAACAAAATCCTAGTCAATAGAATACAAAAACACATCATCATTAAAATAATTTATCATGACCAAATGGGATTCATAACAGCTATGTAAGCATGGCATAGGCCCCTCCAAAGTACTGAAGAGCAACAATGTCAGTCTGGAGATTAAGGTGCACCTGATACAGGCTATGGTTTTGCAATCACTTGCTATGCATCAGAGAGCTAGGCAATGACTAGGGATGGTAGAGGGAGAATTAATGACTTTGAGAAGAGCATTGAATATACCATCGACTGCTAAAAAGAACAAAGAGGTTCGTCCTGAAGAGGGTAAAACCAGGGGGTGTTAATTTGAAGAATTATAAAAGAATATATTGTTTTTTATTGTTGCAATTGCAAAATTCTGGCCAAGATAGTTGACAAGTGAAAACTAAGCGTATCATTGCCTTCTAGGGACCTCACTATAGTTGTAGTTGTGTACCTTAGGGTCAGAACTGATCCATAGCTGACTCTCCAGTGACTTTTCAGAGGCAATAAATTGCTTAGAAGTAGATTGACCATCTTTCTCTCACAGAGCAGTTGGCAAATGATTTTACCAAATGATGCACAAACTGACAGTGATGAATGTTAAAATTATGTGTCAACGTGTTTGGGGCCGTGATTCAGCCCTTTCACAGTGATGTAAATAAATAGTTGTGGTCCTCTTCCATTTTTTAAAAAAACATTAATTTTTTCAAAATGATCTTGTTTATGGAACCAAACTATGACAATAACTGAAGAGTACATTTATATGAACTGTACTTGGCT
>NW_006399775.1:3282845-3285480 GCF_000299155.1 Elephantulus edwardii
ATATTCCTAATTTTGCATACACAATCTGAGTTTGGTTTTTTGGTTTATTTTTTTAAAAAAGCATCCTTTCTTGAGTTACATTAAAGTTAACTTATAACTAATTCCTATTAAAATACACAAGGAACAAAGTGTCTAACTTTAAAAAATAAGTTCTATCACATGCTCACTCATTGTTTAAAAATGAGTCCTTTTTTATTAGCTTTATTTAATTAAACTCCAAAGTAGGCACTAGTTTCATGTTTATTAATAAAAACGACTGGAACATGGACAGACAACTACCAGAAATTCAGGCCAGGATTAGAAGATGCCAACGGCTCTAGAGACATTTTCACCAATATGAGATCAATCTTGGCCGAAAGCAAAAGAACCAGAGGAATGTTTGTGTTTCAATGAATTTGCAAAGACATTTGACTGTGTGGATCATGACAAGTTGTGGCTAACCTTGAGAAGAATATAAATCCCAGAACACTTTATTGTGCTCATGCAAAAACTGTACACAGACCAGGAAGCAGTCATCATAACAGATCAAGGAACACTCACTGTTCAAAATCAGAAAAGGAATGCATTCTGTCTTGATATCTTTTCAATCTATATGCAGAACAGAACATTTTGGGAGGCTAGGATTTATGAGCAAGACTGTGGCATCAGAAATGGAAAAGACTCATCAAAAACAACCTGTACTATGTAGGTGAAATAATCTTGCTTGATAAAACTGTGGAGGACCCGAAGAAGCACTTGCTTCTGAAGTCAAGAAGTGTAGTCTTCAATATGGGTTGAAGCTCAACATCAAGAAGACAAAGATTCTCACGACTGGGCCAATTTACAGCACCAAAATAGATAGAGAAGAGATTGAAATTGTTAACAATTTCAACTTGCTTGGTTACACAATCAACACTCTTGGCATTAACAATTGGGAAATTAAAAGATAAATTGCACTGGGAAAATCTGCTTGCTATTAATATGAAGAGAAATTATGTCAGTCTAGAGACTAAGGTGTTCCTGATCCAGGTCATGCTCTTTGCAATTACTTGCTATGCATCAGAGAGCTGGACAATGACTAAGAAAGATGAGCAGGGTTAACAATTATTGTATGGAACATAGAATGTATGTAGCTTGAATGTTGGAAAAAAGGCATTTGTTAAAAATGAAATGGAACTCATTAGTATGGACGTATTAGTGAGATGAGATAGACCAGCTTTAGCCACTTTTATCAGAAAATCACATAATATACTATGCAGAAAATGAAAACCAGAAGACAGTGGTGATACATTCATTGTCAGAAAGTCAATTTCAAGTTTCTGAAATACAACGTTGTGAGTAATAATATAATAACCATATGCCTACAGGGAAGATCAGTTAACATGACTATAATTAAAATATAGGCTCTATATCTAGACTACAAGGATGAAATTGAGAATTTATATCAAATTTTGTAGTCAGAAATTGTCCAAACATGCAATCAAGATTCATTAATGATAATTGGTGACTGGAATGCAAAAGTAGAAAACAGTGAAAAGGAACAGGTGTTGAAAACAGGGGATTGGTGATAGAAATGAGGCTGGAAATAGAATGGTAGAGTTTTTTATTTACAGGGATTTATTCATTACAATTCCTTTTTAAAAGGACACAAATGATGACTTTTCACCTGGATTTCACAAGTTGGGCTGCACAGAAATCAGATCGACTACATTTTGGGAAGAAATCATTGCAGAAGCTCAATAGTGGCAATCATAACTAGACCTGGGGTGGACTGTGGGTCAGATCATCAATTACTCAGTTGAAAGTTCAAATTGAAGCTGAAAAAAATTAAAATATATCCACAAGAACCAAGCTATGATCTTGAATAAATTCCATCTGACTTAAGAACAGGTTTGGGGCATTAAATACCAATTATTAAAACTCAGATGAGTTGTGAGATTATATCATCCATGAAGAAAGTAAAAGGTCATTACAAAAACAGAGGAGAAAGAAAACTCTAAATTAATGTCAGAAGAGACTCTAAATGTTGCATTGGAGCATCAAGAAGCCAAAACAAAAGGAAAATATGTCAATGTGAAAGAGCTGAACAAAAATATCAAAGGGCAGCTCCAGAAGACAAAGAAAAGTATTGTAATGGAATGTGCAGAGAGCTGGGATTGGAGAATAAAAAGGGAAGAACTCTCTCTGCATTTCTCAACCTGAAAGAACTGAAAAACAAATTTAAGCCTTGTTTGGCAATGTTAAAAGATGTTATAGGCAATATATTGAACGGTCTAGAAAGCATCAAAAGAAGATGGAGTGTGCAGAATCCATGTATCAGAAATAATTGTGACATTGAAAAATTTCAGGAAGTACCAAATGAACAGGAGCCAATGGTAATGAAGGAGGATGTAGAAGCTGCACTGAAGGCACTGGCCAAAAATAAGGCCCCAGGAATCAATGATATACCAATTGATTTGTTTTCATTAACAGATGCAGCCTTGGATGCACTTACCAGTCTATGCCAGCATATATATTTGGAGGATAGGTGTCTGTCCAGTGGATTAGAAGAGGTCGCTATTAGCTACAACCAGGAGAAGATAACATAGATGAATGGGACCTTCTAAGACTCAAATCCCTATGCACATCCAAAAACTTCTCCAGTAGGGTAAAAAGG
>NW_006399775.1:3286816-3297368 GCF_000299155.1 Elephantulus edwardii
TTTAATCTTTCTTGGATCTACAGTCAACCCCCTCAGTACCAGTGGTCAAGAGATCAGGAGATGTATTGCACTGGCAAAGCCCACTGCAAGGGACCTCTCCAAATTATTGAGGAGCAGAGACATCAGTTTGAAAACAAAGATGCACCTGATGAGACTATGGCCATCGTCTGTTCAGTGACTTACTATGCATTTGAGAGCTGGACCATGAATAAGGATGACAGAAGAAGAATCGATGACTTTGAGTTATGGTGTTGGAGAAGAGTATTGAATATCCATGGACTGATATGTTTGGAGAAGGAACAGGCAGAGTGCTCCTTGGAAGCAAAGATGGGAAAGCTTTGCCTCACATACTTTGGACATGTTTCTAGGAAAGGCTATTTCTTGAAAACGAAGCATCATGTTTGGAAAGGTGGCAGTTCAGTGAAAGAGGGGAACGAGATGGATTGACATGGTGATTGCGGCAATGGGCTCAAGTGTATCAAAGATGATAAGGATGGGACAGGAGTCAAGTCTCTTGTTCATAGGGTCACTAGAAGTCATACTCAACTTTGCAGTACCTAACAACAACCTGAGGCCTCATGGCTGTCAGGTGATGAGGAACCCCCAGCCCTGGCAGCTCAGCCAGCCGAGAGCTCCACGGGGGGCCCACACTCTCCCACAGGGCACTCCCAGTGTTCACTCAGAATCTGCTGGCGTTTCTGGGTGCTCTGATGAGAAACTGCCCCAACGTTTAATCCGTAAAGACAAAGGTCATTTTTTCCTCAAAAAAAAAAAAAAAAAAGAGGTCCCTATTTGTTCCCATTCCTAACAAAGAAGATCAACTGGATGTGAAAACTATCAAATAATATCAATAATATAACGCGCAAGCAAAATATTGCCAAAGATCATTCAAAAATGGGAGAACAGTACATAGATAGGAAACTGCTAGAATTTCAAGCAGGAT
The DNA here is from genome assembly GCF_000299155.1 of Elephantulus edwardii. Lineage (NCBI taxonomy): Eukaryota > Metazoa > Chordata > Mammalia > Macroscelidea > Macroscelididae > Elephantulus > Elephantulus edwardii. The sequence continues at coordinate 3,287,760 of NW_006399775.1, forward strand.
TTAGAAGAGGCCGTGGCGCCAGGGATCAACACCACATTGTTGATGTCAGATGGATCCTTGCTGGAAGTAAGGAATACCAGAAGAATATGTATTTGTGCTTTATGGACAACACAAAACCATTTGACTGTGTAGATCATAACAAGTTGAGGCTGACTTTGAGAAGAATGATAATCCCAGAGCACTTAATTATGCTTATGTGAAACCTGCATCTGGACCAGGAGACTGTCATGTGAACAGAACAGGGGACATTTGCGTGGTTTAAAATTGAGAAAGGAGTACATCAGGGTTGTATTCTCTCTACATAACTATTCAGTCTATATGCAGAACAAATTATCTGACAAGCTGGACTCTATGAGGAAAGATGTGACATCAGAATTGGAGAGAGACTCACTGATACTCTGCATTATGCTGATTAAATAGCCTTTCTGGCTGAAAGTGAGGAGAACTTGAAGCACTTGTTGTAGAGGATCAAGAAATGCAGACTTTAATATGGATTGCATTTCAATGTCAAGAAAGCAAAGATTCTTGCTACTAGACTTACAAGAAGCAGTATGATGGATGGAGAGGAAAATGAAACTCAACAGCCATCTTGCTTGGATCCACAATTAAAATCCTTAGTACCAGAAGTCAGGAAATAAGAAGACATATTGCACTGGGAAAGTCTGCAGTTAGGGACCTCTCCAAATTATTGAGGAGTAATGATGTTCAGTTTGGGGACTAAGGTGCATGTGATTCAGGCCATGGTCCTTCTGATTACTTGGTATGCATCTGAGAGCTGGACAATGAATAAGGATAACAGAAAAAGAATTGATCCCATTGAGCAGTGGTGTTGGAGAAGAGCACTGAACATCTCATGGACGACCAAGAGAATAAACAGATATGTCTTGGAAAGGAGGCAGCTGGAGGGCTCTTTGGAGGCAAGAATGATGAGGCTTCACTTCACATATTTTGGACATGTTGCTAGGAGGAGCTATTCTTTAGGGAAGGACATGATTTTGGGAAGGGTGGAGGGTCTGCGAAGAAGAGGAAGACCCTCAACCAGTGACTACTGCAATAGGCTCTTGCATGTTAGGAAGTATGAGGATGGTGCAGGATAGAAGAGGTTTCAGATCTTTTTTCATAGGGTAGCTGAGTCATACATGACTCAATGGCACCTAACAACAACAACAGGAGTCACAGGAGACTCAATGACATGTAACAACCATAATAACTTTCTTAACCTTACAACTTCCAATTATAATGTGCCTTGGGGTCTTGATTTTGCTTCACAAATATACCTTTTATTAGTTCTGATGGCCTTGTGGTAAGCAGCTGTACTGATATCCCAAAGGCCTATGGTTCGAATCCACCAACTGCTTTATGGGAGAAAGATGGACAATTCCCTCCTGTGCAATTCATTACCTCTGATAACCCACAGGAGATTGAACTATGAGTAGTTCTGACTTGACAGTACACAACAACAACATCAGGAGGTGCATTCCTGATTAGAACTGTATTGAACCTTAGATAGATCTCTTTGCTTTCATTTTAACAAGACAGCGTGTATGTTCTTTCTCACTGACACTACTCTCTCTCATCCAACTTATTTCTTAAATCTCTCTTATATCTCAAAAGCAATTGATTTAAGAAAAACCTACACTACTCCTGACTCATTAATATGATACAAAAATAATTTTCAATGGGATATAATCACAGACATAGAAGTTAGGATTATATAACTTTTTTAAGTGTTAGTGGGAGGCAGTAAGTCAATTCATAACAAGGAAAAAGAGAGAAATAAGTTTCTTTTTATCTGTGAGCTGCCCTTCTCCTGGGGGCTTTGCACAGTCTCAATCCTCTGCAGAGTTTCTCAGATGATGCAACTCTTTTGGAGGTAGACATCCAGATTAAGATTTTAATCTTTACAAGCACAGTCACCATTATGATTTACTGTCGTGTACACTTTGGGTACTCTCTGCCACATGCCAACGTCCCATTGAAAAGGGAAGACAAGCAAGTTGGACTTCTGTCTTAAAACTGATTATGTACGTGCTGTTCTGGGATACTTGTATGTCCCTCCAAATTTTACAAAAGTAAAAAGTAAGAGCATCATCCTGGTAACTTATGTCAATGAATTACAGCCTGTATCTGTGTCCCTTATGTTATTTGCCAGAAGTTTTTCTACATCTCACTGTAACAGTCACTGCTAATTTTAGGTGTTTTTCTTCCTCATCTTTTTTCTTTATCAAGCAACTTCATATAGTTTCAATTACACTATTTTAAAATTTTGTAAACACTTTGTGATGTGTAAAATAATATCAAAAGTATGAAAATAATAATTTACTACCAAACACATTTTTAAGATGCATTCTACAATCAAAACCTAGATTAAGAAAGAGAACATTACTTATATTCCAAAATCACTTCTAATAATATTTAGCAATATTTTACTAGAGTATGATAGCAATGTTGTTGTTCAATAATTTTCACTTTCTGTTAGATCATATTTAAGTGGAATGTCTACAGACATGGTTCTCCTCCAGTAGGTTCACCAGGTAACTGTCTGCCAGATTTCTTGGCATTGATCAGTGAACATATCCAAAGTTGTATCTTTTTGCTGAAACATCAAACACGTCAGTTGATATTACATCAATACCTATAGACTTCCCCCACCTCAGTGTCCTTCAGTATAAATTTTCTTTCTTTCTTCAGTGTAATTGCTTCTTCTTTTTTTTTTTAAACAACATAAATTTATTATCTCCCAGTTCTACCCATCAGAAGTCTGAGAGGGTTGGTTAGTTTTCTGCTAAGAGTCTCATAAGGCAAAATCAAAGAATCCTGGGCTAACATACATTACATAAAACCTCTGGGGACTAATTGGCCTCTATGCTCTGCAATTTGTTGTCAGAACGCAGTTTTCCGTAGTTGTAGATCTGAGGTCGCTGTTTCCTTGCTGACTGGCTGCCAGGCATCACTGTCAGTTCCTCAAGATTGTCCGTTTTCTTTGACACACATTATTTCTGCTTTCAAAATAAGCAATAAAGTGGGGATAATACCTCACACAAGAGGAAATAAAACCTCAGAAAATATCTTCTGATTTAAAGGGTTCATGCTTGAGCCCAGTCCTACCTGGATTGATATGTAATGTCATATCCCTTATTAAAGTCAGATGATTAAGTAACATTAATTATATGTGCAAAGTCCTTTCACAGTTGTGTCTGGAGCAATGTTTGATTGAATAACCAGGAAGTAGGAATATCTGAGTACATATCTTAAGAACTCGACCCACCACAAATTCCATTTTATCTGATTTTCAAGCAAAGGTGCTGACCATAATTAACTATTTTCTAGTACAAGTTTTTGGTGTGGTGTTTTATTTGTTTATTTGTTTAATACCATTTGTAACCAAGCATGTCACCTTCCCTCTCCGTGTCTCATATATAAGTAATAGACATGTATATGTGATTTAAAAAATATTTCACCATGTATTTGTACAAAATAAAGACCCTTTTAAAACTAAAATTAAAACAACTATTTTGAAGACTGTCTCTAACAGTATATCTTCATGGGCAAATATATCCAAAAGTTTCTGAAATTTGTGCAGAACTCCTCTTCCATTTTAGGTCCCAGTAAATATGTTTTGTTTGTTTGTTGTTGTTGTTGTTTCCTTTGTTTTGTTTTTAACTTTTAAATAGAAGTATTCATTTATTCATGCACACATTCCTCTCTTCCCCTCCCCCATTCCCCTTGGAAATACTATTGATTGTCATGTACATGGCTTCTAATCGTCCATTCCTTTCAGAATGTCCTTCATTCTATCCATTCTTTTCCTGCTCTTCCCCCCTTTCCTGTCTCTATTATATTATTGCAGTAAAGGACTTATGCAGTATTTGTCCTAATGAGACTGAGATAGTTCACTCAACATTTTGCTCTCCCAGCCCTCCCACTTTACATAGAATTTTTAGAAATCGTTGCTTCTAAGTGTTGCATAGTATTCCATCATATGAATATACCACAATTTCTCAATCTATTTGTTTGTTAATAGACTTTTGAGCTGTTTCCATTTGCTTGCTATTATGAATAATTCTGCTATGAACATGAGTGTACAAATCTCCATTTGTGTCTCAGTTATATTTTCCTCAGGATATATTCCTAGCAGTGGAATAGCTGGGTCATATGGAATTTCTATAGTCAGCTTTTTTTGAAAAAGCCAAACTGCCTTCCATAGTGGTTTTACCATTTTATAATTCCACCAAAGTGTATGAGAGTTCCAATCTCTCCATATCCTCTCTAACGTTTATTGCTTGCTGTCCTGTTAAATTTTGCTACTTCTAAAAAAAATTTGCTACTTCTACTGGAGTGACATCATATCTAATTGTGATTTTGTTTTGCATTTCTCTTATTGTCAGTTATTTTGAGCATTTTTTTCATGTGTCTGTTAGGCATTCTTCTGTGAAAAGTCTTTCCATGTCTTTTTCCCATTCTGTAACTGGGTTATCCGTCTCTTTCTTTGGAGGCCCTGTAATATTGTGCAAACTTTTGTTATGAGACCGTTGCCTGAAATGGTATTGTCAATTCTTTATCCCTTACAGTAGGTTTTCTTTTCAACCTATTGGTAAGATTTTTGGTGCACACACAGACTTAATAATTCAAAGTCCATGTTATACTGGTTGTGCATTTAGGACTATATTTGCCAGGCTATTTATATCATAGGCTAGACACTCTAAGTTTGGTCCTATTGTGTCTCTAATGAGCTTTGTGATTTGAGGCTTTACCCCAATGTCTCTGATGCACTCTTGAGTTAATTGTTGTGTATGGCTATGAGATGTGAATCCTATTTCATCTTTCTGAAGGTGGAAGTCCAGTTTTGGCAGCATCATTTATTGAAGAGTTTGTTGTTTCTCCATTTGATAGGCTTTGTTTCCTTGTTGAATACAAGCTGATTGGTCTATTTGTCTGTCATTTTACCAGTACCTTGTTGTTTTGGTTATTACAACTATGTAGTAGGTATAACAATCAAGGAGTGCCATGTATCCCACTTCTTTGTTGTTTTTCACAAGTACTTTGCTATTCAAGATCTTTTGGCTTTGAAAAGAAAAATCTTAATTGCCTTTTCTATCTCTTTGAAAATTGAATTTGATATCTCTGTTGAGATTACATTAAAAACGTAGATGCACAAGGTAGAATCTTCATTTTCTCTATATTGAGCCTTCCTATCCAAGAACAGGAAACGTATCCCCATTTATTTAGGTCTCTTAATGTTTCTCACAGTAATGTTTTGTAGATTTCTGTATAAAGGTCTTTTGTGTCTCTAGTTAGAGACACTCTCAAGTATCTCAGTTTGTGGTTGCTTATTGTAAATGATATTGTCCTTTTAGGTTTTTTTCTTTTTCTCCTTTGTCACTGTAGAGGAATTCCACTGATTTCTGTATATTGATCTTGTATCCTACCACTCTATTAAATTGCTCTATTAGATTTAACAGATTTTTTTTGTTGATTCCTTGGGGTTTTGTGCGTACAACTATCATATCATCTGCATATAGTGACAGCCAACTCTTTGCCAGTTTGGAAGCTTCTTATTTTCTTCTTTGTCATACTTCCCCAACAAGTACTTCCAAAACAATTTTGAATGTTGTTGTGTACCATTGAGTTGGAACTGGCCCATAGCTGAGCCTCTGGTAGGTTTTCAGAAGCAGTTAATCCTTTTCCCATGGAGCAAGTGGTGGACTCCGTATGGAATGCCTTCAGTATTACAGTCAAGCTTCATGCAACGAGGCAGTCAGAGCTCCCTACAATATTAAATAGGAGTGGGGAAAGTGGGCATCCTTTCCTGGTCACTGTTGACAAGTATTTCTCCATTGAGAATAATTTTAGCCTTCAGTTTTGTGTAAACACTTTCACTCTTTTGTTGAGGAAGCTCACTTCTATTTCAATTTTGCCTAGTGTTTTAATTAGGAGGGGATTTTTGTTAAGGGGCTTTTTCTGTGTCTTTAGATAGGATCATATGGTTCTTGTTCATTGCTTTGTTAGTCTGATGAATTATGTTGATTATTATTCTTATGTTGCATCTCTCTTGCACATTTGTTATGAATCCTTTTTAGTCATGATGCATTATTTCTTTGATATACTGTTGGATTTTATTGGCCTGGGTTATTTTAAGGAGTTTTTGCATCTATATTCATGAGAAATATTGGTTTGTACTTTTCTTTTGGGGTAATATTTTTGCCTGGTTTTGATATTAGGATTATACTTGCTTCATAGAATGACTTTGACAGTGTTGCTTCTTTTCTGTGTTTTGAAATAATTTAAGTAGGTTTGGTGACAGATCTTCTCTAGATGTTTGACAGAATTTAGCCATCTTGGCCAGGACTTGTTTTGGAATTAGTCTTTTGATGATCTGCTCAATTTTTTCTTTTGAGATGAGCTTGTTCAAGTATTGAAAATCTGTCTGTGTTAATCTGGGTCGTGTGTCCATTTCCTCTAGGTTTCAAACTTATCCGATTATAGCTTTTCATAATATTCTGATACTATAAATTTTATTTCATCTGGTCATGTTAAGATGTCACCTTTGCCATTTCTTATTTTAGTTATCTGTGTCTTCTCATTTATCTTTTTCTTTTGTTAATATTTTGTCTATTTTATTGCCCCTTTCAAAGAACCAATTTTTGATCTTGCTGATGTATTCAATTGTTTCTGTTTTCTATCTCATTGATTTCAGCTTTTGTCCTTTTAATTTCCTTTCTTTTAGCGTCTGTGGGGTTAGATTGTTGTTCTTTTTCTACTTGATAGATGAATTGATTTGTGGTTCTTGTTGTTACATGCCATCTGTGACTCATAGTGACCCTATGTGCATTACCTCTGAATCCTGCCCAATTCTAAACCAATCGCATCATTTCTGACAGACCTAATCCCATTTCTCTAATCACTAAGTCAATCCATCTCATTCTGGGTCTTTTCCTGCCCTGTCCCTCCACCCTTCCAAGCATGTCCCTCTCGAAGAGCTGGTCCCTCCTGCTGATATAAGTCATTAATTTTGCTGCTTTCTTCCTTTTTAAATGTTTTTGCCTATTGTTATTGACATACCTTTAGCTGTATCCCAGAAGTTTTTGTATTATTTGGTTGTATTTTCATTATCATTTGTTTTGAGGAATTTTTTTTATCTCATTTTTTATTTTCTCTATAACCCAATCATGTTCTGGCAGGGTGTTCTTTAGCTTCCTTAAGATGGTTTTGTGAGTCTTACCCTCTAGTTAATTTCTAGTTTTATGAGGTTGAGATCTGAGAAGATACTTTGAATTAGTGCAATGGTGGGTTTTGGGGTTTTGTTTTTTTTTTTGGTATATGTGTGTTGGTGAGGTTTGCTTTATGTCCTAATATGTAATATATTTGAAAGACTATACCATGTACACTTGAGAAGAAAGTTGTTTTGATTGGGTGAAATACCCTGAATATATTCACAAGGTCAAGTTGGCTGATTGTATAATTTAGCTCTTCTGCATCTTTGTTAAGTTTCTTTCTGGTTGACTTATCATTTGATGAGAGTGTTGTGTTAGTTTCCTATCGTTATTATGGTGATATCTCTTTCTTTAATTTTGTTAACCATTATTTTATGTATTTTACAGGTCTATCATTTGGTGTGTAGATGTTGACAAAGCTTATGTCTTTTTGATCTTTTATGGCTATAATATAGCACCCTTCCTTATCTTTAATGGTGGTTTTCATCATAAAGTCTATTTTATCAGAGATTTGTATTCTACCCCTGCTTTTTTTTATTAGAGATGTCATTTGCTCACATTTTTTCCCCCAGCCTTTGATTTTTTTTAATCTTTTTCCTTGTTTCTTAGGTGTGTCTCTTGTAGGGCACACATTGATGGGTTTTGAGGTTTTATCCATTCTGATACTCTATTTCTCTAAATTGGTGCATTTAGTCCATTCACATGAAGTGTGATTATTGATATGTCGGGGGTGGGGGTGGTGGTTATGTTGCCCTGTTGCTGTGTTTCTTTTTCTATTGTTTTTGGTTACTATGGTCTACCACTTTCCTTTTATGTCTCTATGTGTAGGACTTCCCTTAGGATTTCTTGTATAGTTGGTCTTGTTTTCATAAATTACTTTACATTCTGTTTTTCTGCAAATGTCCTAATTTTTTTCTTTATATTTGATGTGCAGCTTTGTTGAGTACAGAATCTTCAACTGGCAATTATTTTCTTTCATTCTTCTATGTATGCCTTCCCATTGTCTTCTTGCTCACATGATTTTTGCTGAGAAATTAAAACAGACTAATTTGTTTTCATTTGAATGTGGCACTGTTTTTCTCATACTACTTATAGTATTCTATTCTTATATTTTTAAGTAAAAGGTCATTACAAAAACAAAAACAGAGGAGAAAGAAAAAAATCAAAATGGATCTCAGAAGAGACTATGGATTGCACTGGAACATCAAGAAGCCAAAACAAATGGAAAATATGTTGAGGTGAAAGAGCTGAACAGATGATTTCAAGTGGCAGTTCAGGAGGATGAAGTAAAATATTATAATGGAATGTGCAGAGAACTGGAATTGGAGAATAAAAAGGAAAAATCTCACTCTGCATTTCTCTAGCTGAAAGAACTGGAAAACAAACTTAAGCTTTGTGTCACAATATTGAAAGATGCTATTGGCAATATATTGAATGACCCAGAAAGCATCAAAAGAAAATGGAGGGAATACACAGAGTCACTGTACCAAAAAAGAATTGATTGACACTGAAAAATTTCAGACAGTACTATATGAAGTACTAAATGAGCCAATGGTAATGAAGGAAGAAGTAGAAGCTGCATTGAAGGCATTGGCAAAAAATAAGGCCCCAGGAATCAATGAGTTATCAGTTGGCTTGTTTCCAATACCAGATGCTGCCTTGGATGCCCTCCTCAGTATTTGCCACAGAATTTTGAGCATGGCTTTCTATCCAACAGATTGAAGGAGGTCCATATTTGTGCCCATCCTTTAGAAATCCTCTGGAGAACAGTTATGAATTAATTCAGACCCCATGGTACACAACACTAAGAGAACAGGATCATTATAAGACAAAATCAGCTTGATGGCACCTAATAACCACATCAGATCACTTACCTTTGACATTAGCATGTAAATCTGTGATACTTCAGTACCATGCAAGTGTTCTATTCCCAAGACGGTTTTCCCTTCTTGTTTTAGCATCCATTAATGATGCTTTCCTAAGTCAATAATTTAATTTGGATTGCAAAATAGTTGGCTTTCTAATTCTATCATTCCTTCATTTGTTGCCAGGCATTCTTCTGTGACAAAGATTTTCCCCTCATCCACTGAAAATGAACCACAGTTCCTTTTAAGAAGACAGGGCAACAACTTAATTTATTCTTTTTAATAGCCAATTTCATTGTAAAAAGTTAAGATAAGGGTTTAATAGTACCTCCAAAAGAGGCAAATACGGTATGACACTTTATAGACTCATGGATTTTCTTTGACCTATAGAATCTTCTTCAGCCTTGTGACTGTGACTTTTTTTATAAATCTTACTCATCTTTGAATGCAGCTTTTCTTTCTGAAACCACCAGATGTCTCAGAACCACCTTTTACTCTCTATGCCTCCGGAGTCCTGTCCTGAGTGTGCT
>NW_006399775.1:3299018-3368456 GCF_000299155.1 Elephantulus edwardii
AAAATTTCCTCCTGTGTTTTCTGGGTCATCTGAAATGGCTTCCTTTGTGAAGAGTCTTTTTCAGATCTTTTGCCATTTTTTGTGATTGGATTTTAGTCTTTTTCGTGTTACACTGTAGTATTCTGTAAATTTTCATGATAAGAATTTTATCTGAAATTTTGCTATCAAATATTTTCCCCTAATTTTTAGGCTTTCTTTTTACTATTTTGGAGCAAGTTTTTGATCCAAACAGGGATTTTATGAAGGTCTCATTCACCGATTTTATCCTTTCCAAGTTGTACATTTTTGGCTATGTTCGCAAGGCTATTTATTTCATAGGCTTGTTGCTATTGTTAGGTGCCATTAAGTCAAGTAAAACTCATAGGAATCTTAAGAACATCAGATCTGAAACCTGTACTATGCTGTGTCATCTTCACACTCTCTGTTATCCTGAAGCCCATTGATGCAAATTTCCTGTTCCATTTGGAAAGGAAAGAGACCCAGAATAAGTAGCACTTTTCTGAAAAACTAAATATAAGTAGGAGGCATCTCACTTTCTCCTCTCAAAACCACACAGCCATGATAATCAAAACAGCATGATATTAGTACAACATACACATAGATCAATAGAATAGAATTGATATACAGATATCAACTCATCAATCTTTGGTCAACTGATAACTGGTAAGATAATAGAAGTCATTAAATAGAAAAAGACTTTTTAGCAAATGGTGCTGGCAAATTTGGACATCTACCAATGTGATTCTTAACATCAGATTGGTATGTGATACTATCCTAATTATCAAACCTAACATAGTTCCTCACACATAGAATATGCTCAATTGAATGAAAAATCCTTACTGTCACTTGACTAGAAATTTGACGTGCATCAAACCATAAATTGAAATCTCAAATAACAAGCTGTAAATTTCTATATCTAAACTCAATGCAACTGAAGTATAAATTTTGTACTAAATCTAAATATTGGCGGGGGGGGGAATGTTTAATAAGCCAAGATGATATAATTCGCAGACAATATGTATATGTGTGTGTGTAGGGTGCTTTCATGGCTTAGTGATAAAGAATTGCATTGCCAGCCCAAAGGTATGTGGATCAAATCCACCAACTGCCCTAGGGGAAAGAGATCGACTATCTCCTCTTATGTGATTTTTTTACCCTGAACACTCACTTAATGGTCAGCAGTGAGTTGGTTCTAACTAAACAGTACATCCCAATGTATTCAAAATGGGTGACCCTGGAGGACATTATGGTAAGTGAAATATCTCAGTCACAAAAGGACAAATACTGCATAATGCCACTGTTGTAGAATGGGACTGACATCAGGGTTGGGATGACACTGAGAAAAATTGGATAAATTGTGTATACTGCATTGAAACAGATGAGGAAGAGAACAGTTTAAAAGCAATATATGATTGGGTATTATGGTTATGACAAGAGTCCAGAATGAAGGCTGCATAGTGGAGTGTACTCGGGGTGGGGGCAGGGAGAATTGTGTACCAATGAAGGAATTTTTCTTTTACTTTTCAAAGAGAAGAGTGAACTGGGGGCGGGGGGAGGGAAGCATGGGCAGGGAGAAAAATGTAACAATGAATGAAAATCCAAAATCTCTGTAAATGTTCATTAAAATTAATAAAATAATTTAAAAAAACAAACAACAAAACATTATTGGACCAACAGGCAACAGCATGATAGATGGAGAAAAGATTAAAACTGTCAATGACTTAATCTTGCTTGAATCCTCAATCAAAGCACTTAATAATAGAAGCCAGGAGTCATATTGCACTGGATAAGTCTGTAGCCAAGGACCTCTCCAAATTACTGAGACGTAATGATGACTAAATTGCACCTAATTCAGACCATGGTCTTTTCAGTCACTTGCTATACTGCTGAGAGCTGGATAGAAGAATTGATGCCTTTAAATTGTGATGTTGGAGCAGAGTGTTGGAGAATATCCCATTGCCTGCCAAGAAAACAAACAGATATATCTTGGAGAAGGTGCAGCTAGAGTGTTTCTTGCAGGCAAAGTATGAAACTTCATCTCACATACTTTGGGTATGTTGCTGGGAGAGGTTATCCCTTAGAAAGATATATCATACTTGGAAAAGTAGAGGGACGATGAAGAAGAGAAAGATCCTCAACCAAGTGGATTGATAAAGTGGCTATAACAATGAGCTTGACTGTATTGGAGACTGTGAGGGTGGCACAGGACAGGACAGGGTTGAGATCTGCTGTTCATAGGGCCTCCATGAGTCATACTCAGTGTCACCTGATGACAATAACAACAGACAAAACATAGCAAAAAGAACACACACAAATAAAATAACTTAATGTATCATTATATATATATTGATGTATTTTAAATCTTCCAACTAATGGGGAACTTCCATTGGGATCCGTAGTTGTAAACCTTAACATGACTGATTGTATTATCTTTCTCCATAAGAGTAACTTACTCGATTGGAACCACCAATCTCTTGATTAGGAATCCAACAATGTGTTTTAATTTGGGATTTTTAAATAATTAATTGGCATATGTAAAACTTTCATGATAATTTCACCCAATTCAATCTTGCTTTATCAAATAAGATCATGATTGCTGAAGTACTATGCAAATTCTATAATGCTCTTCATAAAATAAGGTACTACAACTGAGTCAATCCCATCTTATAGTGACCCTCTTTCCAGTTTCCTCTGTTATAAATGCATATCTTTGGGATTGCAGCACAGCTCCTTACCACTAGCCCACCAGTGCTCCCTTTTAAAGGAATAGACTGACCATTTTTCTTGTGTAGAGCAACTAGTGGACCCAAACTGTCAACCACTTCATTAACAGTCACTTTAGAACTTAAGATAGCTCCGGGCCTAGCCAAGAAAGACCATAGAAGAATTGATATCTTTGAAAAGGGGTTATTGTCAAAGGGTATTGAATAGACATGGACTATTCAATAAAAACAAACAAATGTATCTTAAAGTTCAGCCAGAGTGCTTCTTAAAGGTGTGCATAGTGAGATATAATCTCACATACTTTGATTATGTCATCAGAAGGAACTGGTCTCTAAAATGCTGAGAAAAGTAGAGTGTCAGTGATAGAGAGGAAGGTTCGGTGAAACAGAATGATTGTAACTGCAACAAAGGACTTAGTCACAGCAGAGATAGTGAGGTGGTGCAGGATCAAGAAGAGTTTTGTTCTTTTCTACAAGTAGTCTCTATGAGTTGGAACCACCTCAGTGGCACCTAACAGATACAGGTTTTTGTTGTGTACTGTTAAGTTAGAACCGACCCATAGTAGACCCTCCAGCGGGTTTTCAAGGGCAGTTAATCCCACAGGAGGAGATTGCCCATCCTTCTCCCACAGAGCAGCTGGTGGATTCGAACTGCCTGCCTTAGGGACTACAACACAAATTATTATCATCAACATCTGAAACAGAAGGCACCCAGTTACCTTTTCAGGTATTACTGCTAGAATATGTGGCACTTATTTTTTCCATAATGAAAAAAATAATAATAGCCCCACAATAACTATCAGTTAATAATTAATTGATAACTAACACAAAATGCTTCACAGTTTATAATGCACTTTCACACCTGTTATTTCATTAGCTTCGCACAGCAATCTGGTGAGATGGATGTTATCACGATGTTCATTTTAAAGTTAGCACAACATAGGGCTTAAAAATTTCTGCTTGTGTAAGTGGAGGAGTTCTCACTGCAATTCACATCTGATGTATTTTCCCTTTTCTATTACCAGAGCAGGAATGCCAACTCTATTTGGAATCTAAATATAATAGATACCTGAGACCCTGCCCCTGACAAGAACATGTAAAACATGTCAAAACAGTGTAACTGACATAGAGATGGAAAAATTATCCTTTAACTCCACAAGGGAGAAGAATGAACTCCCACTAACAGAGCTATAGCAGAACCATTTTTAACCAAGACACTTATAATGCATGTTCAGTTGGAGATCTGTTTTGGGTTTCTGGGATACCAGTCACTGAGGTACAAGCTGGCCTGAGGACCATTCACTGGATATCTTACTTCAAAATCCACCAATCTCTGTAGTTAGACATCAGTTACTTTATGATGTGAAAACATCACACAGAGAGGGGAAGAAAAGCCTATCCAGAACAACTGAAATAGAAAACAAAAAGAAGCTGAGATTGAATAAGATAGACTTGCTTTTAGGTACAAAAAGTCACGTTCTTGGGTCAGATATCAACTCCTAAATGCATACAAGAGAAAACACTTCTTTTAAGTATTCTCTTATTAAAATGTTACTAAGATTTAGAGCAGAACTTTCTAAACAGAACATATAGCCTGGAGTCAGAGCTGTTGCTGTCATTGGTAGGGGCCATTGAGTCACCTGCAACTCCAAGCAATCCTGTTATGAATAACAGATGAAAATCTTAACCTATCAGGTATGATTATCACCAACCTTCAGCCCATTGTTGCAGTCAGATCTATTAGAAATTAAGCTCTAACTAGCTTGAACCTCTCCAAATTACTGAGGAGTAATGATGTTAGTTGAGGACTAAAATGTGTCTGATTGAGGCTGTGGTCTTTATGAAGTTGCTGTGCATCTGAGAGCTGGACAGTAAATAGGAATGTCAGAAGAGTTGATGTGAGCTGTGGTGTTTGAGAAGAGCACTGAACACCCCACGGATGGCCAAAAGAACAAACAAAGATGTCTTGGAGAGGGTGTAGCCAGAGTGCTCTTTGGAGGCAAGAAAAATGAGACTTCACATAATTTGAGTGTGTTGCTGAAAGGGGCTATTCCTCGGAGAAGGACACATGTTGGCAAGTGTGGAGGGTCAGCAAAAGAGAGGAAGATCCTTGACCAAGTGGATTGACATAGTGACTGCCACAATGGGTTCTATTGTGCCAGGAAGTGTGAAGAAGGCACAGGATAGGACAGGGTTCAGATCTATTTTTCATAGGGTTGCTGTGAGTCATACTTGACTTGATAGCATCTAACAACAATGACAATAGCTTGATCATGTTACTTATGTCTCAATTTTTACTCCCTCCTCTACAAAGTTGGACTAGAACTGTCATGATATTATAATATGGAAAAAGCAAACTATATGGTAGAGTCAGCTGTATACATTTCACTGACACGAAAAGAGTAACTATGTGAAGGCAACTTTATCTTTTTTTTCATCTCCTTATGTGTTCTAAGCATCCTTATTTGTTTAACAACTGTGGTTTGCCTATTTTCTTTGTAGAATGTGCAGGAAAATTCTATTAATTTTTGTCTTAGTTTTGCTCTTTAAACAGTGGGTGGTGACTTTTAAGAACATTGGACATCCCATGAACAACCAAAAGAAGGAGTGCTCTTTGAAGGTGAGAATGATGAGGCTTCACCTCACATACTTTGGGTGTGTTGCTAGGTGGTGCTATTCTTTGGAGAGGAACACGATACGAGGAAGGGTGGAGGGTTGGCAAAAGAGAGGAAGACCCTCAACCAGGGGGATTAACATAGTGACTGCTGTAATGGGCTCATTTTTAATTTTTTTTTATTCTTTCTTAGTTTTTTTTCCTTTTAAAAATTGTTAAACTCATTATTTACAAAGTTTGAATACATTGATTTCCACAAAAGATCCTTCGACCCCTCCTTCAACTTGTACAGCTCTATGATTAACCCTCCTTCCCACTCATCCTCTCCACTCTGCTTCCACCCATCACCCCCCCTCGGATCCTTTACTCATTCTTCAATAATGGTTTTACATAGCATTAGTCCTTATGGAACCGAGTTAGTTCACTCAAAATAATGCTCTCCAGTCCCTCCCAAGTTAGGTAGTAATTTACAAAATCATTTCTCCGTGTGCTGTGTAATATTCCATTGCATGGATGTACCACAACTTCTCAGTCCAATCTTTTATAATTGGGCTGGGTTGTTTACTAGGCTATCTCCATATTTTCGCAATGGTAAATAATGCTAATATGAATGTTTGAGCCTTAGCTCTCATTTTCTTGGGGTATATTGCAAGCAATGGAATAGTTGGATCATATAGAATTTCTATGTTCAGCTTTTTGTGGAAGCACCATACTGCTTTCCAGAGTGGTTGTACCATTTTACAATCCCACCAACAACATAATCCTCTTCAACATTTATTACTTAATGTCCTGTTAAACTTTTCCACTGCTCTTATTGTGGTTTTGATTTGCATCTCTCTTTGCAATGGGCTCTTTTGTGTCAGGAAGTGTGAGGATGGCACAGGTTCAGATCTTGTGTTGATAGGGTCACTATGAATCATACTCGACTGGACGACATCTAACAAAAATGACAATGGTCACTTTACCACAGCTCTGTGTGCCTACTTCCCAAATACCAAGGCTTTCTCGTGTGTATTCTTCTTAAATCATATTTCTTGCCCTGTTCTTGTGAAGTTGCTTGTTTTCAGACTCTTACACTGATCCCTGGAAATTCCATCTTTATAGATTACAGCTTGTTGAGGTTACATTAAATCCTGATTGTCATCCAAGTTATTGGTCATGTTTTATGTCTGCCACAATTTGATATATTGTCTCCCAATACTTGAATCTTGGTAGCACTGTAAATTGTGTGCTGTGCAGTGAACCAAAAGGCTCCAACAGTTGAAATTCACCAACAAGTTGGAGGAAGAAAAATGACCAGTCTTTTCTTGATGGAAGTTGCTCTAAGTAGGAACCTACTCAATATCAATGAATTTGAAGTAGGTTTTTTATTGTTTTGTTTTAATACTTTGACCCGGGTATAGACAAACTCCAAAATTGCCAGGGGAAGCTCACTCTGCTCCAGGTGTGTGAATGGGCAGTTCAGTGTGATT
This sequence comes from Elephantulus edwardii, assembly GCF_000299155.1. Classification (NCBI taxonomy): domain Eukaryota; kingdom Metazoa; phylum Chordata; class Mammalia; order Macroscelidea; family Macroscelididae; genus Elephantulus; species Elephantulus edwardii. Next base: position 3,305,828 of record NW_006399775.1, read on the forward strand.
GGTTAGTGAATGTCACAGACACTAAGTCCATCTATTCCAAAAGGAAAGGTTTTCAAATTATAATGGTTCTTCTTATGGAAAAGGATGAAATGAACCAACTCTAGCTCCAGGTAGTAGAGAAAAATCTTCTTTGGTTTATAAAGCAGACTTGACAATTAAAGAACTTGAGATTTCCCCAAAATTACTATTTCTTCCTCTTCAGGGCTCATGTTCTACTAAGCCTTTTTCTGGGTTGTTGTAGCCCTTTTGGGCAGTCTTAGAACTTGACATTAAGGAGAAACAGAATAAAAGAAGACTTTCCTGATTAAGAAGATACTTTATCACATTCTAAACATAAAGGGCATTTTCAATTATCAAATGGTTTGTAAATCATTGTAAACTCCATTTCTACTCACTTGCAGAGTTAAATTTAAAAACAGAACAAGTTATGCTTGTCACCTCAACTATTTAGCTATTATGAAGAAAATATATTGTCTTCTGATCACTTTATATTTTGGTAGGGATGAGTAAAGCACATTTACAGATTTAAATTCCCCCATGTCTAAATTTATCAGTTAAAAAATTGCTGTGTTTATGAAGGTATATGGTAATTCAGACCAGTGACTTTCCAAAGCGCTACACAGTTATATAGAAAATGAGGTTATCGGTAAGGACATTTGAATACATTTGGTAAATCATCCTGCTAAGATTTAAATATTTACACCTGTATACAAACATCTCTGAACACACCCATTGAAACCAATCCACTAAAACTTATTCAGGAAAATTCACTTTGTATGAATATAAGGGATAAAAGCTGCTCTCTATTATGCCCTTCAGAAAATTAGATTCCCACTATTTTGCCTGTGAATTTACTATCATTTTGCAATTGTTAAATTTCCCCTTTCATTTCCATCTCTGAAATGTTGTTTCCTTGCAACCATCAAAATATAAAATAACTATTATTTCAATTACTTGTAGAGGGCCCTACTTCCCTCCAGTGTTTTTTAAAATGTAAAACATAAAGCATAATTTGCTGTGGTTCTGTGCTTAAAATTCACTTTAATAGCTGCAGTGGCAGGCCAGAAACCATGGGACACAATCTCAAACAGAGACGAATCAGCTTCACACTGGGACTGAATGGAGAGGAAATCAATTGGCTAACTTTGCAACTATTTATTTGGAGTTGATTAAAACCCCTTCCCCCCCCCCCGATGTCTATTTTCTTAGTCCTTGCTTTAATTTCCCCTTTTTTTGATCTTAAACGCAAGAAATTTTGATAATCCTACTTTTCAGTTCATGACATCTTGTATCCATGAAGGTTTTCTCCCCTCACCACCATCATCCTCCTGTTGTTGTTGTTGTCAGTGCCATCAAAATGAGTACAACTCATAGCAACCCTATGAACAACAGATCTGAACCATGTCCTATCCTGTGCCATCTTCACACTTCCTGATACATTAGAGTCACTGTGCCAATCCACCTGGTCAAGGGTCTATCTCTCCTTCAGCAATCCCCCACCCTTTCAAGCATCATGTCCCTCTTGAAGGACTAGCCCCTTCTAGCAACAAACCCAAAGTATGTGAGGCAGATGATTGAGGAGATCATGGCCTGAACTAACTAGCACACTTTAGGCATCAAACTGACACTATTGCTCCTCAGTATGTTGGAGAGGTCCCTCACAGCAGACTTGCCTAGTGCAGTGCAACTCATCTTTTGATTTCCTGTCTGCTAGTACCAAGTGTGTTTATTGTTGATCCAAGTAAGATGAAATCATTGAGAATATCAATCTTTTCTCCAACTATCAAAATATTAACTCTTGGTTTCATGATAAGGCCCTGAGTTTTCTTTATGTTGAAATGTCGTCCTTACTGAAGGCTGTATTCCTTGATCTTCTGCAAGTATTTCATATCCTCCTCATTTTCAGCAAGCATAGTTGTGTTGTCTGCTATAGAGATTGTTGATGAGTCTCCAACCAATACTTATGCCATACTCCTCCTCATAAAATTTGGCTTTGTCAATTATTTACTCAGCTTATTGGTTGAGTAGGTGTGTAGAAAGTATACAACCCTGACACAACTCCTTCCTGATTTTAAACCGTGCAGTATTTCCTTGATTTGTTTGAACAACAGCTTTCTAGTCTAGGAAGCACTTGCTGCAGAGGGTCAAGAACTGCAACTTTCAATATGGATTGAAGCCCAGTATCAAGAAGACAAAGATTCCCACCACTGGACCAATTGGCAGCATCAGGATGGATGGTGAAGAGATTGAGATTGTTAACAACTTTAGTCCGCTTGGCTTCACAGTCAACACTCTTGGCACCAACAGCCAGGAAATTAAAAGGCGCATTGCCATGGGACAATCTGCTATTAGGGACCTCTCCAAAGTCCTGAAGAGCAATGGTATCACTCTGGAGACTAAAGTGCATCTAATACAGGCCATGGTCTTTGCAATCACTTGCTATGCATCAGAGAGTTGGACAATGACTAGAGAGGATAGAAGGAGAATTGATGCCTTTAAGCTGTGGTCCTGGAGAAGAGTATTGAGTGTATCATGGACTGCTAAGAAAACAAACAGGTTCATCCTGGAAAGGGTTAAACCAGGTGGTTACTTGGAGGCAAGGATTCTGAGGCTCTGTCTGACATACTTCGGACATGTTGTAAGGAGGGACCGGTCCTTGGAGAGGGACATCATGCTTGGGGGTGCGGAGGGACAGCGCAGGAGGGGAAGACCCTGTCAGGCTGTCAAGGAACTGTCCTCCAAATTTCCTCACCTAAACTGGTGAGCATATTTAGGCTGCACTGTTAGTTCATGCATATCCATCGACAATTCCATTGTGTGATACTCAATAGTACTCGATAACAACAACGGCAACATTAAGGATTCAAGGTAGATGATCTTATAAATTAGAAAGGAAAATAATGTGTTGGGGGGGGTCTTTAAATCGTTCTCCATATTGTTTCACTTTAATTTGATGTGCTTTGGACCAAAACATTAATATAATATCGATTCACAGGACTTTAAATAGATAATGGGAAGGGAAGGGAAGGGAAGGGAAGGGAAGGGAAGGGACGGGAAGGGAAGGGAAGTAAAACAAAAAAGTGTAAGCTTCAGGAAGGGTTTGCTTTATTTGGTTTGTAAAAGCAATAATATCTATGAAATGCAGGAAAAAATTTTTTTTCTTTGATCCTGCAAGAAGTCTTGGATGGGAGGTGGGATTGGAGTGGTTGCTAAAGACCTGGTGTGAAAAACAATGTATACGAACTATATAGTAAAACAGTATGAAATTTTATTTATTCTAAGGTTGTGTGTGAATGATAAAATTATTTCCTTTGCTGGAGTGGGGTGCAGTGGTGTGGATAGGTCTTAGAATGGTTGCTAAGACTATTTGAAATCTCAGGAACAAAGCAAGAAGGTGTTTAAGATGGTATTTGGTTTTATGTCAAACTTAAAATTCTGGAAAGTACAGTTTCTGCCAACTATATGTTCTCTAGCTTTTTTGCACCTGATTGTTCACAAGTTGTTCACAAGTTGATCCTGATCCTGAGTTGTTGCCTCTAAATTGTCACCTCTAAATTGACTCTGATCTAGAACTGTAATTTTTTACTTCCATATCAAACTCTGTAATTGTTAAAAAAGACAGCCTAAGAAGTTCTATGAAGAAGTTCTCCTATGCTTTATAGGGTCACTATGAGCTAAGAGGAAATTCTGGTGGAAATGTGAGTGGGGATTTGTGCTTTTACACAAAGAGGATGCAAGTATGGTGCTTCAAATCTACTAATGGTTCTGAGGGAGAAAAACGGGGAATCTCTGTACCACTTACAGCATCAGAAAGCTCACTGGAGGTTCAGCTATGAATCAGTTCTGACTCAATAGCAATGAGTTTTCGTTTGAACATATACCAAGAAATCTGGAGGACAACAACCAGGCAAATAGACTGAAAGAGAGCCATATTTGTTCCCATTTAAAAAAAAAGTGACATCACAGAGTGTGGAAATTATCTAACAGCATCATTAATATCACATGAAAGCAAAATTCTACTGAAAATTGTCTCAAAATGACTGGAACAGCACATCAACAGAGAACTGCCAGATGTGCAGGCTGGGTTTAGACGAGGCCTCAGCATTAAGGATATTATAACTAATGTTATATGGATCTTAGCTGAAAGCAGAGAGTATCAGAGAAACATCTATCTGTGTTTCATTGACTATGCAAAGGCATTTGACTGTGTGGATCACAACAAATTGTGGCTGACTCTAAAAAGAAAGTGAATCCCAGTACAATTGATTGTGCTTATGCTAAATCTATACTTGGACGTGGAAGTGTTGTCAGAACAGAGCAGGGAAACACTGCATGGTTCAAAATTAGGAAGGCTGGATGCCAGGGATGCATCCATTCTCCATACCTTTTCAATCTATATGTAGATAATTTGGGAAACTTGGCTCTATGAGGGGAAATGTGACATCAGCATTGGAGGAAGACTCATGAACAACCTTCATTGTGCATATGACACAACCTTGCTTGCTGAAACTGAGGAGGAAGGGAGACATTTGCTGCAGAAGGTCAAGGACTGCAGCCTTCAATATGGATTGAAGCTCGATATGAAGAAAACAAAGATTCTCACCACTAAGGCCAGTTGGCAGCCTCATAATAGATGGTGAAGAGAATGAGATTATTAATAATTTCAGTTTTCTCAATTCCACAATAAACAGCCTTGGTATGAGCAGTGAGGAAACCAAAAAAAAAAAAAAAAAACAAAAACAAAAAACTAATTTCATTGGGAAAGTCTGCTGTCAAGGACCTCTCCAGCGTACTGAAGATCAACGATGTCAGTCTAAAGATCAAAGTGAGTCTGATCCAGGCCATAGTCTTCACAATTACTTGCTGTGCATCAGAGAGCTGGACAATGTCTAAGGATGATGGAAGAATTGATGAACAAGAATTGACTTGTGGCACTGGAGAAGAATACTGAACATACCATGGACTGCTAGGACAGCAAACAGGTTCATTCAGAAGGGGATGGAACCAGGCTGCTCCTTGTAGGCAAGGATTTTGAAGCTCCGTCTTACATACTTTAGGCATGTTGCAAGGACTGGTCAGTCCTTGGAAAGGTGGAGGAACAGTGCAGGAGAAAAAGACCCTGAATAACATGGATTGACTCAGTAACTGAGCTAATGAGGGTAGGTGTGTCAGAGATGATAAGATTGGTACAAGAAAGAAGCAGAGATCAGAGCTGTTGTAGAATGGATTGCTATGAGATGCAAGCGACTCAACAGCACATAACTACAACATCAAAAATCAAGAGTCCGTGTTCACCCGATGGCACATGACAACATGTATTTTTTCAATAAGTGAAGAACACCCAATAAAATTAAATTCCATCATTTGTCAGTTAAGAAATGGAAGGAGAAAATTTAAGGGACAGGAAGGAAAAAGAGAAAGAAGATAGGTGAAATAAAGAGCAAAACAAATATGAAGGAAGAAGAGAAACAGAAAGGAATGTAAATTCATATTCTCTGTGGTGTTACCTGGAAATTTTGTTTGAGGTATTCAAATTTCTGGTTAGCTTAGCTGTCTTTATAGTTTAACCACATTTCACTTTCTAAGTGATTAACAGTTTCTCTGAAAGGAACAATCGAAAGAAATACAAGAAGGAAACTTGGTTATGCAGTGATTAAATAATTGGATTTCAACCAGAAATGTTGGCTGTTGGGACTCACCAGCTGCTCCACAAGAAAAGATGTAGAATATGCTTCTGTAAATATTTACAACTTTGGAAAAACCCCATAAGGCAGATATACTCTTATCAATAGGATTGATATAAACTCCCTGACAGAGGCTTTGGTTTGGGTAATTGTTTGGGATGAGGGAGGGATAAAGTGAATGTTCAATACTAGTTATGTATCAATTTAAATAAAACCAAGATGTCACCTGTGAATATTTTACATAATTACTGGCAAAATGAACATATTTTTAAGAAAACTGTTCAATCTGGCTATATAATAATTATCATGGTAAAATTTACATAAAGTTTCAGAGGGATATAAATTTAAATCCTTCTAGTAATTTCTGAGGCCATAAAAATGTATTTAAACTCTCAAGACTTGGCTTGCCATTATGGTATAAAAATGTTGCTAGTAATGTCTCTGAGTGAGGACTACTTTATAAATGAATTTATTCCACATATATTGGTGGTTCTACTGCGGCCTAATGGTAAGGAATTGCACTGCCAATCTGAAGGTGCACAGTTTGAGTCCACCAGATGCTCTGTAGGAGAAAGATGAGCAGTCTTCTCCAGTGCAATTTACTGTCTCAGAAAACCCATTTTTAGGTCAGCCGTGGGTCAGTTCCAACTCAAAGGTACACAACAACAATACCAATAGCAATGTGCTTTGCTTTAAATACTAAAGATTCAAAATAACTGTGAGATATCATCTCAACAGCAACAATAGCAAAGTTCAACAGGGCAGCAAACAATAAATGCTGGTGAGACGTTGTGGAGAAATTGGAACTCTTACTCACCGCTAGTGGGAATGTAAAATGGTACAGCAACTATGGAAGGCAGTCTGACACTTCTTCCAAAAAGTTGGAAATAGAAATACCATTTGACCCAGCAATTCCACTACTGGGATTATACACTAAAGAAACCTTTGCCACAACTCAAACAGATATAGTGAGTTCATTCATAATATCAAAGAGATGGAAGCAACTCAAGTGCCCAGCAACAACTGAATGGATAGAAAATATATGGCACATTCATGCAATACTACATAGCACTGAAAAACAATGAACTCATAAAACATTACACAACATAGGGAAATCTGAAAATATCATGCTGAGTGAAATATCTCAGTCACCGAAAGACAAAAACTGCATGACACTGCTGTTATAAAATAGGACAGACATAAAGGGGTTGAGGAGGGAATGGGAAAAGAGTGGATAGATAATGAACACTGCATTACATCAGATGAGAGGAAGAAATGTCTGAAAGGACTATGTGCTTAGGTATTTTATATATATATGACAATTATCTGGAACAAGGGGTACTTTACAGGACAGTTGAGGAGGGGAGATGGGAGAAGGAAAGAAAATGTGCAACAGTGAAAAAAATTTAAAATAAAACATTTTTTTTAAATGTGAAGGGGTAAGGGAGATTAATCATGGGGTTGTACAATTTCATGGGGACGGAGTGAGGGAAATTGGAAGAATTAGTTCTTAAAAACAATGTATTCAGATTTTGTAAATAAACTAATAGAAAATTAAGGAAAAAATAAAATGCTAAAGGTAAGGATGTCAGTCTAATGACTAAGGTGAGTTTGACTCAAAATCATGGTCTTTTCATTTGCTTGCCTTTCTCCCAAGGAGTCGCTGGTAGAGTCAAACCACCAGGCTCTTCACTTGGATACTGAAACTGGAAAAACTAACTAAAATCGCCTAAGTATGTGACTAATTTCTGTTTCTATTAACATTTAATTAATGCATATATGCTTTTAGTTTTGATTTGTCCACTAATAACTGATGTATTAATGATAATTTTAATTATTAAATGAATGTCTTATTTTTAAAAATGCTAATATTGCACAAAGACTCCATATAACAAAGTGTTGTCAACATCTCTATCACCCTGTGTGCTCTAGGGGAAGTTTTGAGGCAGTTCCATTTCTACTTGCTGAAATTTCATGAGCTGATGGAAAGCCATTTTTAAGCTTGTGTTCTTTCATTTCTATCCTATATTTCTTTATGATCAGTAGTAAAATCATTTATTGGGTTAGTGCATCTAAATCAATTTAAAGGCAAATGACTGGGAGCTTAGTTTGTCCTTCCAAAGACATTACCTTTCATGAGAGAGTGGTCTGAATATTCACTGCAGGATCTACAGCCCATGAAGCCACCATAAAAGATGACAGATTTAACCTCCAATGAGGGAGAGAGGAGAAATCTCTCCCTCCCTCAAGAAATGTCAAGGAACATAGAAAAACATTCTTAGGTTACAGGCAATGTAAATTACAAAAGTCTCGATATCACTTATTACAGATGTCAGCAGGAATGCTTTCAAATCCTCATAAAATGTTGAAGAATAATGGAAACTACTTGTTGCTGTTCCCATTTTTTTAATAAAATTTTGCTTCCATTGTGATTTTTACATTTACAGAGAAATTAGATTTTTATTCATTCATTGTTACATTATACCCACTCTCCCTCCTTTCCTCATTCTCAGTCCAATTTATTTTTGTAATATTCATTCATTGTTGCAAAATTACCTCCCTCCCTCACCCACAGTCCTCTTTTGTAGACTTTCCTCAGATGGCCAATGCATTGCTGCACCCATGCTGAGTGTTTGGGGGCACACTGAGTCAATGCTAAAAGAAAGACTTAGGGTGTTCAGTGTTTGAGAAACAATTAAAACACATTTTCACTCCAAAAATATTATTTAAATAAATAGTGCTCTTTTTGTTATTTCAGGAGGAATGTTAAAGGTTTTGCAACAGAAAATGTTGTTTTTAAACAAATTTCAGTCTAATAGTAGTACTCACGGTATTTTCTTGATGACATAAAAATATGCAAACCGGCGAGCTCTGGTGGCCTAGTGGCAGGAAACTGCACTGCAATCCCGGAGGTGCGTGGTTCAAATCCACCAGATGCTCTGCTGAAGAAGGAGGAATAATCGCCTCCTGTACCAGTCAGATCCAATTTGACGGTACACACACACACACACACACACACACATAAATAAGTAAATAAAATTTTTTTAAAAAAATATGCAAACCATGGGATAATAGCAATCTTAATAGTCTACAATAGAGAGAGAGATCAGCTCAGCTGGCCCAGTGGACAGAAAGCGATGGTACCAAGCAAAAAGCGGGTGCCTTTTAATCAGCTGCCCTCGGGCCTGTCTTTCATTGTCTTTGTTCAGACATTCCTCTAGGTTGTATAGCCCTGGTGTACAAGTTGCTGTCCCGTGGTCACTTGTGGTTGCTGTGAGGCTGAACACTGTGACACTGATGTGTCAAATGCGTTAATGGTTGGCTACCCAATGCCGACAGAGAGTGGGGTGGAGCTCCCTGATTAAAACAAGCTTGGAAGGAGGAGTGGCATCCACTTCCATAGTAGCTTGTCTCCGGAAACCCTATGAACCTGGAGAGAGGATGAAAGGCACCCAAGCGTCGAGGACTTTCCTTCATAGGGTCGCTATGAGTTGCCTGCAACTCGACGGCACTTAACAACAATAGTCTACAATGATTCTTTTTTACAGTATGACATTTCCCCCCATGTAGTCACATATAGGTATTAATCTGGATGCCGTTTCAAGTCTATTGTTAAATATTCTGCACACAAATATCCAGTTTAATGTACATTCTATTTACTAAGTTGCTGTTGTTAGGTGCCATGAAGTCATAGCAAGCCTACGTGCAAGAGCTCTGAATCCTGCTCTATCTTGAGCCAAACTCATCGTCTCTGACACACCCCATGACTCCAGTCACTGAGTCTTCCTCTTTTGCTCTGTCCCTCTACCCTTCCAAGCACGACATCCCTTTCCATGGACTGGTCCCTCCTTGCAACATGCCCAAAGTATGTCAGACAAAGCTTCAAAATCCTTGTCCCCAAGGAGCAGCCTGGTTTCACCCTTTCTAGGACGAACCTGTTTGTTCTCCTAGCACTCATGCTATATTCAAAATTACCAAGGGAGTTCAATTAAACTCTTGGCCAAACTATCTTTTTAAATCATATTCTAAATTTTATTAAAACCATGAAATAAAAAATTTGAATTAAAATGAAATTTGAATTAGAATTAAAATTTGAATTGAATTAAATTAAAATTGAAATTGAAATTAAAATGAAAGTTGAAATTGAATTGAATTAAAATTGAATTTGAATTGAAATTAAAAATTTGAAATTATGAATTGCATAATTTTCATTACCAATATTATCTGCATTAGTAAGAATAGTGATTGTTAGGCTATTTGTAGTATGAATACAATAATAATATTTTTCCCTAGAATTCCTTCCAACATAAAATGTCTCTAAACTAGCAATGGGTCTTATACTGCGTTTTCTAGAAATCAAAACCAATGAATATATGTAAAGAGAGATCACCAGGTAGTGGCTCACAATCCTGTGGAGGTTGACACGTCTCAGGTCTCTAGAGCAGATGTCAGGAGAGAGGTTTTTCCTGAGCCAACTACCTATGGATGCTGAGGAATTCAGGGCTAGCAGGCAAGGCAGCTGGCCACTGGCTTTGGAAGCTGGTGAATTTAAAGTTTAGGTAGGTTGTTTGTTCAATCCAAAGATCTGGGATTGAAGAGTCAGTCAAATTCATGGTCCAGATTAAGCATGAGCAAGAGAGCTTTGCTAGATGCTCATGTGTATTTGATGTACACTGTGCTTTGAATGACAGTCCCTTTCAATTGGATGACTTATAGCATGCCTCATCCTAGCAGATGATTACATTATGGAAGGCCTCATCAAGAAATGATTTTGTAAAAAAAAAAAAAAGAAATGATCTTGTTACAGCAGATGCCATTATAGGAATGACTACAGTACATTGACATTTTGTCAAGAGAACAGTTATATACATCATAAGTGCCAAATCAGAGAGTCACAGCAGTCAAGTATACAGACAATCTTAAGCACTGATTACAAAAATCCAGCCCATCAATATGTATAAAGTAGTAGCAAGAACTTTCTGAGCATCTTGCTATAAATTGCATCATATACATGAACACGTTACTGAAACTCACAGAGTTTCAATTTCTCTCTCAAAAAAAAGTGGGATAATAGCACCTATTAGGATTGTGGTCAGGGTTAAGTCAAATAAGCTATAGAAAATGCTGGTTGCTTAATAAGCACTTTCAATTTTATATAGCCAATACCATCATCAAATCGATTCTGATTCATAGCAACCCTTGTAATTCTGGCAGCAGCAACCCTTGTAATTCTGGCAGCAGAGTCCACAAACACTTGTTCTGCTAAACTACAAGAGTCGCTTCCTTGTCCATTCAAATCCCCCAGCATTTGCACAGGAGAAAGATGGGCAATTTCCTCCTGTGCAGTTTTCAGCCTTTGGAAACCAGCTGGTGGATCCCTTATGAGTCAGCTGCAACTACCCAGCAGAAAGAAAGAGAAATCATAGCAACCATATGGAAAAGAATAGAACTCCCCTGTAGGGTTTCCAAGACTGTGAGTCTTTCTTTACAGGAGCAAACTTGCCTCATCTTTCTCCTATGGAGAAGCTCATGGGCTTAAATAGCTGCACTTTTGAATAGTAGACCAATGTATACTGCTTTACTCATGAAGACTAGAGGGTACAGAGCCTGGCCTCAGGTGTTATGCCTCTTTGTAATCTCTAGAGAGCCTGGTATCATATGTTCACAATGTAAAGAGTAGTTTGCTGAATTACTGTATTGTCCTTATTATTGTTCCATATACCCCCATGACATTATTTTTTCTGTAATACAAACAGATGTAGATGTTGCTATAGAGAAATTCAGAGACCTTGATTTCTTTTCTGATGCATTTAGCCCTTAGAAAAAGAGGGAATTTTTATTTTACCTTAGCTAAGTTTTCGGGGATTTTGTCAGCATTTAGGCTTCACAGATATGTAGCATTGTAAGGTTTACTTACCCAACAAAGGTTGCTATATTCCCAAATTTTTGGCACATATATAAAGCTTATGAAAAGTTTTATAGTATTAAAAAAATAACTGTATTTTCTTGAGGTCATTTATTATTTTACTCTGGTATTATTTTTCTTACCTTAACATGGAAAGTATAATCCAAAACCAAATTTTGTTTTGTATTTTATTAAATGTCCATTAAAACAAATTTCTCAATTTTAGAACATGTGATATATGGAGATAGTTTAGGTTCTTTCCATGTTGTATTTGATATTATTTTATCTGTGAAAGATTGATTATTCTGTGTATATAAGGTTGCTGCAAGTAAGAAAAGAAATTTGAACTTTTTCCTCTTTTTAATTAGAACTTTTGAAATGCTATATCGATTTTACTCAAAGTCATTCTAGTCTGTAATATGGTAGAGCTAATTCAAATGAACATCGACTTCCCCGGGTAAGTCTCATAATAGTTGAAAGTCTTAATTAAGCATCTGCTAAAAAGCAAATGAGTTATGATAATTTTTGATAATAGTTATCACTTTGGAATAGCTAATGCCAAACATTTGGAGGAAGAATTATAATATCCCCTGCTTTAATTAAGTGATAAACATTTCTCCATTAGTTTTTATACTTTGGAAACAGAGGAGATATGTAAAAATAAGAGCAAGTAGTGCCAAAAAAGTCAGATCAATGTATCTTACCAACTTATAGACTAATATATGAAAATACAATCTAATTAGGTAATTCAAATTACATGAAAAAATACACTTGAATTTGATAATTTGGGTCAAAACTACAATAAAAGGCATTAGAGTTGAAAGTTCGAAGATTCAATGTCTCTATCAACTCCTAAATAGACATGTTTTTCCAACCTTTTTCTGCCACAAGGCAACACATACCCTACATATCCAGATTAAAACACAATGAAACTAAAGATGATATAACTTCCTTCGAGGTGTGTTGGAAATTTTCCCTATAGGCTTAGAGAGTGAAGAGAGTGGTTCTAGAATTTAAAATGGAGATGTTATGTTACATTATGTTGCAGTAAGTTATGTACTGTTGAGTCAGAACCAACCCATAGCTGACCCTCCAGGAGGTTTCCAGAGGCTATATTTTACACAGAAGGAGGCTGACCATCTATCTCCCTCAGAGAATCTAGTGAATTTGAACCGCCTGCCTTGGGGTTGACAGAAGAGGTCCTTATGCCTAGCAAGAAAGGAATTGAGCTGCCAACCAAAAGGCAGACTCTTCAAGTCCACTACTAGCTGCTTCACAGGAGAAAGAAGTGCAATCTCCTGTGTGATTTACTGCCTCTGAAAACATGCTAGAGCGTCAACTATGAGTTGCTACCAACTACACAGTACAGGCCACCAGAGCTTCACTAAAGTGGAATAATACTGAGTCATATTAATGTACATAGGTTTTCAGAGGCCTGCCATTTCAGAAGTGGATGGCCAATCCTTCTTCCTAGTCTGTCTTAATCTGAATGTTTAGATTTAGAGGAGTATCTGACAGACAGCAAATTGTGGAGTAGTGAAAGATAAATCCCTCATTTTGGAGTTGACCATTAGTTGCAGTGTAGTCCCTGCCCTTAGCCCAGTGCCTTGACCCACTTATTTCCCAGATCCATCCTCCAGCAGGATACCACTTCACTTCTACCAAATGCCTTCAGAATTAATTACTCTCCCATTGTCCGATCCATGACCTGACAGCTTGTCAGAGAGATTTTTTTTGTTTCTTTTTCCTGTGTCCAGTGTCTCTTAAGTTAACTTGTACTGTCTCCGAAGGGATGGTGATGTGTCCTATAGAACTCCTGTATAGATTGTGTGGCCCTCGAGCCCAACTGGTTTAGGCTCCACCTTGGGGCTTGTTACCTGGAGGCATGTCAGAAGCTACTGTGGGAGTCCTCTGTGCTGCCTGGTCTTGGCTTGAGCCCACACCGCTTCTGGCTCCTGTGTCTGCCGGAGGCAGCAGGGGCTCTATGAGGAGAGGCGTAGCATTAGGATTGGTGGACGATCTATCAACAATCTGCGTAATGCAGATGACACAACCTTGCTCGCTGAAACTAAGGAGGACCTCATGCATTTACTGCAGAGGGTCAAGGACTGCAGCCTTCAATATGAACTGAGGCTCAATGTCAAGAAGACAAAAATTCTCACCACTGGACCAATCGATAGCATCAGGATGGATGGTGAAGAGATTGAGATTGTTCACAGCTTCAGTTTGCTCGGCTCCACGGTCAACACTCTTGGCACCAGTAGCCAGGAAATAAAAAAACGTATTGCGATGGGAAAGTCTGCAGTTAGGGACCTCTCCAAAATACTCAAGAGCAACAGTGTCTCTCTGGAGACTAAGGTCCGCCTGATACAGGCCATGGTTTTTGCAATCACTTGTTATGCATCAGAGAGTTGGACAATGACTAGGGAGGATAGAAGGAGAATTGACGCCTTTGAGCTGTGGTGCTGAAGAAGAGTATTGAATGTACCATGGACTGCCAAGAAAACAAACAGATTCATCATAGAGAGAATTAAACCAGGCTGCTCCTTGGAGGCAAGGATTCTGGGGCTTCGTCTGAAATACTTTGGACATGTTGTAAGGAGAGACAGGTCTTTAGAGAGGGCCATCATGCTGGGTAGAGTGGAGGGACAGCACAGGAGGGGAAGACCCTCTATGAGGTGGACTGATTCAGTGACTCGGGATGGGTGTGTCAGAGGCAATGAGATTGGCACAGGATAGAGCAGGGCTTAGGGCTGTTGTACATAGGGTTGCTATGAGTCGCAAATGACTCGACGGCACATAACAACAACATATTAATGTAAAGATTCCCCCACCAAAAATGAAACCTTTATAAAATAGATTATAAATGTATGAGAAAGGATTCTAGTTTTGTTTTTGTAAAGGCTTCATGTTTTAGTGGAAGAATCTTCACATCATATTGACTCTGGGGACCAGTCCAAGGAATCAGAGAGGACTGATAGGATGAGAGACTGATAACTCTTCTACTTCCTTCCACCCACAAGGGCAACTTGACCTGTCTGGAGTTCGCCACTGAAATCTTTAATTTAAGGCCTTTGGCAAAAACATTTTTTTTTAAAAAATCATTTTCCAGGCAGAAAAGAAAAGAGATTATAGTGAAAACTAGCCAGTGCAAGAAACAGAATCTTAACAGTTCATGGTAATACAGGATCTACATCAGTTATGGCCTCAAATAAAGCAAATAATTATCTGCAGTACCCTAGCTTTCTTTGAAGGGTACAATATTTGTTAAATATGCTGAAAACTTGGAGAAAGGATTGGTTATAAAAAGGATATGTGAATATGTACATGTAAATGGAAATTTTTTAGCTGATATGTAAACCTTGCCGAAATTAGTACACACGAGATCCACATGCCCCACACTGCTGTTGTTAGGGGCCTTTGAGTCAAGTATGACTCATAATGACCCTGTCAAGCCTTGGTCCAGAAGATCTGAAACCTATGCTATCCTGTGCCATTCTCATAATTTCTGACACCCTTAACCCATGACTGCCAGTCATAGTGTTAGTCTCTTTGAGGGTCTTCTCCTTTACTGATCCTCTACCTTTCCAAGCATGATATTCCATTCCAAGGAGTAGCCTTTTCTTGTGACATGCCCAAAATATGTGAGACACTTTCGCCATCCTTATCTCCGAAAAGCACTCTAAACCCAGCTTGAACTCCTGGAAATTCTTTGTCCAAGCCATTTTTTTAATGATTTTCAGCAGTATTTCACTTGTATGTAATAGTAATGATATCATTCAATAGTTTCCACATTCTGTTGGATCACCTTTCTTGGGAATGGGAACAAATATGAGCCTCTTCTTGTCAGTTGGCCAGGAAGTTATCCTCCAAAAGTCTTGGCATAGACTGGTGAATATATTCAGGGCTGCATCTGTTAATTGAAACATGTCAATTGGTATCCAGTAGATTCCTGTGGCTTTAGGTTTTGTCAAAGCCTTCAGTGCAGCTTGAACTTCTTTCACTGCCATTTGCTCTTGATCACGTTCTATTTGCTGAAATATTTCAGTGTTGGTCAATTCTTTTTGAGACAGTAATTCTATGTATTCTTTCTGTCTTCTTTTGATGCTTCCTAGATCAATCAAGACTTTGCCCAGGGAATCTCTCAGAATCACAAGTCAAGGCTTGCATTTGTTTTTCAGTACTTTCAGCTTGAGGAATTCTGAGTGAGTTCTTCCCTTTATATTCTCCAGTTCCAGTTCTCTGAACATTCCATTATAATACTGTGTTTTGTCGTCCCGAGTTGCCCTTTGCAATCTTCTGCTCAGTTCTTCTAATTCAGCATCTCTTTGCTTTGACTTCTCGACGCTTTAGTAAAATTTTCAGTCTCTTCTGAAATCCTTTTTGTTCTTTTCTTTCTACTCTGTCTTTGCAATAACCTTTTGGTGTCTTCATGGATAAAATCCTTGATATCATCCCACAACTCACCTGGTCTTTGATTATTGATTTGCAATTCTTCAAACCTATATTTAAGATGATCTTTAAGTTCAGGTAGAATCAATTGAACTTGCAGATGAGTAACTGATAGTCTATTCTACAGTCAGTCCCTGACCTGAGTTTTTAAAAATTGTCTTTTATTTACTCATTGTTGCACAATCCCCCTGCCTTCCTTCCCCTTCCCCTAGCCCACACTCCAATACATCCCTTGTTACAGGTTCTCATACATACAATGAATGCATACTCATATATCCCTGACCTCATTTTGACTGTTGATATTGAGATTCTCCAAGGATTATTTCAACATATGTAGTCAATCTTATTCCTCTGCAATCCATCAAATGTAGTCAATTTTAAAAAGGTATTTGCTATGAATGAAGGAAGAAAGTCACAGCTGCCCCCATACCTAATCAATCCTTGAAAAAACCTGATCATGTCTAAGGTGACCAGACCAGAGACCAGACCAGACAATGGATCCTGATAAGACCTTGGGCCTGATTACAAAAGCCCACACCCAAGTTAATTAACAACCCACAATTCTGAGCAAAATACATCTTCCTTGTTGTTGTTAGGCAACTCATAGCAACCCTATGTACAATAGCTCTGAAGCCTGCCCTGTCCTGAAGCAGCCTTATTGACTCCTACACATGTATCCCCACTGCCCTAGCTATTGTAGCAATACATCTAATCCATTTTATCCAGGTTCTTCCTCTTTTGCACTGTCGTTCCACCCTTCTGAGCAAGGATCGGTCCCTCCTGGACACATACCCAAAATTACTACAGAAGATCAAGGACTGTAGTCTTCAATATGGATTGAAGCTTAGCATCAAGAAGACAAAGATTCTCACCACTGGGCCAATTGGCAGTACCATGATTGATGGAGAAGAGATTGAGGCTTTTAACAGTTACAGCTTGCTCAGAACACTCCAAACACTAGCAGAAAAACTAAAGACCAATTAGCAGCAGCTATGTCATCTAGAGACTAAGGTGCACCAGATTCAGGCCAAGGTCTTTGCAATTACTTGCTGTGCATCAGATAGCTGGACTATGAGTAAGGGTAATGGAAGAAGAATTGATACTTTTGAATTCTGGTGTTGGAGAAGATTCTTGAACAGACCATGGATCACCAAGAAAACAAATAGTTCTGTCTTAGAGACAGTGAAACCAAGTTTCTCCTTGGAGGCTAGGATTTGCAAGCTCCATCTCACCATCTTCTTTAGTCCTCCCTAAAATCATCCTTGATCTGCCCTTGCACCATTTTGACTTCTGTGCAGTCACTTGGTGTCCCTCCCAGACCATGCAATAAAGGCCCGTTCATTCCTTGGGACCAGCTTCTTTCTTTCTTTCTCTCTCTCGCTCTGAACTCTTTTTTTTTCTTTCTATTTAACAATAAAGAGCTCATTGAACACACAAAATCCTATCACCCTATTTTTGGCTTCATTCTGTCACCAAATCTACTTTCTGGCTTCATTGTTTCCAGTTTTTGCATTCCTAACACCAGTTATCTTGCTTGCCTATGTGTCAATTTTGGACTGCAAAATTTTGTAAAAATTTTCAGTATCTTCCTCTTTGGCTTTAGCTATTGGTAGATAGATAGATAGATAGATAGATAGATAGATAGATAGATAGATAGATATAGAGATGTTTGAGATAGCGAGAGAGAGAGAGAAAGAGAGAGATGAGATAGAGATAGAGAGATATTGATATTTATTTATATTTATATTTTATAGTAGCCACATTAACAGATCTTCCTTATATTTGTATGGATACTATCCTATAACTGACAACAGTGTACTTTAAGATGTTGTTGTTTGTTGTTATGTGCTATCAAGTCACCTGCAACCCGTAACGACCCATGTACAGCAGCTCTGAAGCCTGCCCTGTCTTGAGCCAGTCTCATTAACTCCTACACACTAATCCCGATCAGCCCCAGTTAGTGTTTCAGCTTGAAACTATGAATGCAAAACCATTCTTACTGTTTTTTATTCCCAGCACAGTATACCATGTGACTGTCTGATTCAAAGTGGCCAGAGCCAGTCCTTCTCATATCACTAAGGCCTAGAATATTGATGGTGTTGCATTCCATCTCATTTTCCTCAAATTCTAGTTTTCGAGTGAAATTCTGGTGGCCTACTGCAAGAAGTTGCAGTGCAATCTGAAAGGCATAAGGTTTGAAGCCACCAACTTCTCCACGGGAGAAGAATCACACTTCCTATGATATTACTGTTTTTTAAACACCAATGCGTAGTAGAACATTTGATTGTGCTAATGCAAAACCTATACGTGGACCAAGAGGCAGTTGTCAGAACAGAGCAGGGAGACACTGGATGGTTCAAAATCAAGAAAGGGGTCCGTCAGGGGTGTATTTTTTCTTCATACCTTTTCAATCTGTATGCAGAACAGATCATCCGAAATGCTGGGCTGTATGAGGAGGAATGTGGCATCAGGATTGGTGGAAGAATCATCAACAACCTGCATTATGCAGATGACACAACCCTGCTTGCCGAAACTGAGGAGGACCTGAAGTGCTTGCTGCAGAAGATCAAGGACTGCAGCCTCTTATATGGACTGAAGCTCAACATCAAGAAAACAAATATTCTCACCACTGGGCCAACTGGTGCCATCAGTATGGATGGTGAAGAGATTAAGATAGTTAATAGTTTTAGTTAACTTGGTTCCACAGTCAACACTCTTGATAACAGCAGCCAGAAAATCAAGAGAAGAACTGCGTTGGGAAAGTCAGCTGTGAGGGACCTCTCAAGAGTACTGAAGAGCAACGATGTCAGGCTAGAGACTAAGGTGTGCCTGATCCAGGCTATAGTCTTTGCAATTACATGCTATGCATCGGAGAGTTGGACAGTGAATAGGGTCGATAGAAAGAGAATTGATGTCTTTGAGCTGTGGTGCTGGAGAAGAGTGTTGAATATACCATGGACTGCTAGGATAACAAACAGGTTTGTCCTGGAGAAGGTGAAGCCAGAACGCTCCTTGGAGTCAAGGATTCTGAAGCTTCGTCTGACATACTTTGGTCATGTTGCAATGAGGGTCTGGTCCTTGGAGAGGGACATCACGTTTGGCAGAGTGGAGGGGCGGCACAGGAGAGGAAGACCCTCGATGAGATGGATTGATTCTGTGACTGGAGTGGTGGGAATGAGTGCGTTTGAGATGGCTAGGTTGGCACAGAATAGAACAGAGTTTAGAGCTCTTGTCCATAGGGTCACTATGAGTCTCAAGCGACTCAATGTCACATAACAACAACAAAACACCAATGCAGGGTCAGCTATGGGTCAGTTCCAACTGTACTGTACACAACAACAATAACAAGTTTTCCACATTCATGTGGTCCATTAGCCTTTTAGGTTTGTTGTTTCAGTACACCTTTGCTCTTTTCCCCTCTTCTTTGTTATAGACAAAAAGTGACTAAGGGTTGATGCTATTGATTTTGGTTCTTTCTCTCATCAAAGAGCTCTCTTTACCATCTAGTAAATTTTGGCATTTTTCTCTTACTTTTTAATACCTCAGCAGTTTTGCCTATTATGCAAGTATACAGTTACACATTTCCCAGAGCTATGAAAATTAAATAACGTGATGTCAATCAAAACACTTTGTAACCTGTAAAAACAACATAAAAATTTATTTTGTTGTCATTCTGATTTTTATTACAGTTCCAAAGAGAAATAAGGATGCTGTTGTTAAGTACTGTCTTGCTGGAACCAACTCTTAGTTGATGCTCCATAAGGCTTTTAGACTCAACAAATTGAACAGAAGAATATTGCTCTTCTTTTTGAACATGGTTCCTTTGGGCTAGCAGCCCAGCTCCTAAACTACTAGGCCACCAGAGCTCCCTGGAAACAAGGGTAATTTTTATCCTATATCAAACTACAAAGCCAAAGCATTGAGTAAATAGTGTATGAGAAAATGCACGAGAGCCGAGTCATTGAAATGTAGAAAACCCTGATAACATCTATTGATGACTGAATAGCTAGGATGTTGGAAGCAGGAGTGGCATCCATCCACTTCCTAAATAACATGCCTCCGGATACCTATGAACTTTGATAAATGTCAATAGTTGTACAGGGGTTTCAAGCCTTTTGTTCATAGAGTCACTATGAGTCATGCTGGACTCGAAGGCAATCAACAACAGTTAGGATGGAAACTTATTAAAAAGTGGGGCCTACCTGTATTTTAACAACACGTATGACTCAGTAACACTGCCTAATTTTAAGTCCATACTACAACAAGTACTTCTTTCTGAGTCTTAAAGTTGTACATGTAATGACTAAACTAAACTTTTAATAGTGATTTAGCTTCAGATTGACTTCAAAGTCAGGATTTTTGCCATTAACACCATGCTGTATTTTCAGGTAGGACCACCGGTTGCTCAGTACATTAGATATTTGACTAGTAAATGAAAAGTTGTTCTTTGGAATCTACCAGCTGCTCCTTAGCAGAGACATGAGGCATTCTGCTTCTGTAAAGATTTACCATCTTGAAAATCCTAAGGCTCATTTTACTCTGTCTTTCAGGATCACTATGAGTTAGATTGACTCCACAGCAATGATGTGCATTTTGGAGCAGGGGTGAATAGATCTTCAGGCTTTTCTTGCAACAGACCCCTTAATAGACTTGAACCATTGAAACATTTTGGTAGCAGCCAAGTGTGTAAGCCACTTATCAGACTGTTACTGAACACAAGGGATTCTTTCCTAGTCAACTGCCAGTAAGGCAGACAAATTGCAATATCCAGAGCACTTTATTTCAAGTCTGGGAGAGCAGAGAGAATCTTCTCAAAAACTGCCTCCCTGCCTAAGAGTAGTGATTGGCTTTTATACTTGGGTTAGATGTTACAGTTACTACTAAACAGCTTGTGGTATAATTTAGATATGACTGAGAAAAACATCTTTGAAAGAGGTTAATCCTGAAAAGACTTACATGTAACTGAGAAAAAAATATGTCAGATTGATTACATCTGTGGAAGGAGACATTTAAAATAAGCAGTAAAAACTAGGCCAGGTGCTGATTGTGGAACAAACCTTCAACTGCTCATATGCAAGTTCAAACTAAAACTAAAGAAGGTTAAATTGTATCCACAGGAATCAAAATTTGACCTTCATTCTATCCCCTATGAATTTAAAAACCAACTCAGGAATTAGTTTGAGGCCTTGAGTATGAATGAATGAAGACCACAAAAGCTGTGGGAAGATATCAAGAATATCATTTGTGAAGAATGCAAAGTCATTACAAAGAAGGAAGAAGAAGAAAAGAACAAAATAGATGTCAGAAGAGACTCTGAAAAGTGCTCTAGAGCACTGAGAAGCCAAAGCAAAGGGAAGAAATCAAGAATTAAGGAAGTGAATAGAAGAATTAAGGAGTTGAATAGAAGATTTCAAAGGGCTGCTTGGGGAAGACAGGACAAAATATTATAATGAAATATGCAAGGAGCTGGAGTCAGAAAATCAAAAGGGCCGAACTCACTTAGCATTTCTTAAGCTGAAAGAAATAAAGAATAAATTCAAGCGATGAGTTGCAATGCTTAAGGTAAGAGTATTGAATGATTCCAGAAGCATTAAAAGCAGATGGAAGTCATACCTGTCAGATTTGGAAGCAGGAGGGGCATCTGCTTCCTAAATATCGTGCCTCTGGAAACTCTATGAACTTTGATGTCGGTGGTTGTAGAGGGGCTTCAGACCTTTTGTTCATGGGATTACTCTGAGTTGTGCTGGACTCGAAGGCATTCAGCAACAACAATGACAAATACTAATACAGGAAACATACATTTCCTTTCTTGGTAAACAAACAGTTTAAAGTACTTTACAAGACTAAAGAAAAGTAGAATTTTAGGGCAAAGCAACAAATTTTGCAGGCTGGAGGCAATTGATGTTAGTTTTACAACTATACATATGTTTGAATGATGCTAAAATTTGTTAATACACCCTATCAGGACCTATGGGCTCCTTTTTTTAATTGAAATTTTAATGAAAGTTCGTAGAGACTTTGGATTTCCATTCATTCATTGTTGCACATTTTCCTCCCTGCCCACCACCCCCTTCCCCACAATCGGTTTTCCTCTTTCCTCTAAAAAAAAAAAACCACAACAAAACCAACTTTCATTATTATATAATTCCCCCACAACCCAGTCCACTCCCCCATGAAACTCTCATTCTGGACTCTCGTCATGAAAATAATACCCATTCCGTTCCTTGAATTGACCATCTTTAAACTCTCTAGAGATCACCTATTGGCAACAAGTTTTACTGCAATCCCGAAGGCACATGGTTTGAATCCACCAGCGGATCCGTGAGAGAAAAATGAGCAATCTCTTCCCTTATGATTAACTGCCTCTGAAAACTCAGTGGAGGGTCAGCGATGAGTTGATTTTAACTCAACAGAACACAACAACAACAGCCACAAGCAGGTAAGGACTTCACAGTGGTGAATAAGGTAGAACTGCGATGGCAACAATGGGTTTAAGCATAGACAGGATTGTCAGGATGGTGCATGACTGGATAGCATTTTGTTCCATTTTATATGAGATTGTTATCGGTTGGAACTCAGCTGTATTGCACCTAGCAACAGTATGTTTTTAAAATAAATGAACCAGAGTGTTTTTAAATTACATTTTCAAATTAATTTATTGTCATGATACTTTAAACAGTGATTTCCATAACTTAGAAAAAAATTCCTAGATTGCAATTCTTTTTAGGAACATTCTTACTATTCTTACTAGGAGTCCCTACTGATACCTTTTACTTCTCTCCCACTACCCTTCTATACCTCTTCTCCATACTGAGGTGAATGCTAGCAAAAGCAAAGCAAGGCAACCATGAGCTATATATATATTTCACACTTTGAAGGTGTCAATCTACATGAAAATAGTTGTAAAAAAAGTTTGACTATTGTGGTTAACTTTGAGGAGAATGGATATCCCATACCAACTGATTGTGCTTAAGCAAAACCTATACTTGGACAAGGAAGTAGTCCTAGAATAGAGCAAGGAAGCACTGCATGGCTCAAAATCAAGAAATAAGTGTGTCAGCGATGCACCCTATCTCCATACATTTTCAATCTATAGGCAGAACAGATTATT
This sequence comes from Elephantulus edwardii, assembly GCF_000299155.1. NCBI lineage: Eukaryota > Metazoa > Chordata > Mammalia > Macroscelidea > Macroscelididae > Elephantulus > Elephantulus edwardii. The sequence goes on from NW_006399775.1 coordinate 3,328,980, forward strand.
CAGAAAGTTGGGCTTTATAAGGAGGAATGTGGCATCAGGATTCGAGGAAGACTCATCAACAACCTATGTTATGCATATGATACAACTTTGCTTGCTGAAATGAAGGAGGACCAGAAGCACTTGCTGCAGAAAGTCCAGGACTGTAGTCTTTATTATGGATTGAAGTTCCAAATCAAGAAGAAACATATTCTCACCACTGGGCCAATTGGTAGTACCGAGATAGATAGTGAAGAGATTGAGGTTGTCAACAGTTACAGCTTGCTCGGCTCCACAATCAACATTTTTGTCATCAGCAGTCAGAAAATGAAAAGACAAATTGTACTAGGAAAATCATCTCTCAGGGACATCTCCAGAGTGCTGAAAAGCAATGATGTCAGTCTAGCGACTAAGGTGTGTGTGCCTGATCCAGGCTAGGGTCTTAGCAATTACTTGCTATACAACAGAGAGCTGGACAATGATTAAGGATCACAGAAGAACTGATACCTTTGACTTGTAGTGCTGGAGAAGACTCAAACACACCATGAACTATCAAGAAAACAATAGATCTGTCTTGGAGAGGGTGAAACCAGATTTCTCCTTGGAGGCTAGGATTTTGAAGCTCTGTCTCACATACTTTGGGTACATGGCCAGGAGGGACTGGTCCTTGAAAAAGGACATCATGCTTGGAAGGGTGGAGGTACAGAACAGGAGAGGAAGACCTCATATCAAATGTATTGATACGGTAATTGGGACAATGGCAGTAGGTGTGTCAGAATCAGTAGTACTGGCTTAGCACAAGGCAGCTATCAGAGCTGTTGTACATAGGGTTGCTATGAGTTGCAGGTAATTTCACTGCACATAATAACATTGTAATTCTATAAATGTATCTTAATATTTCTTTTAAATCTGCATGCATAACACATAGAATCTTTTTACACACGCTCATAAGAATGTAAAACTCATCTTCTGGGCCTTTTCTATGATTTCATGAAATCAGAAATTTGCAAGAAAAAACACACACCTTTTTTTCAAAGTCATGGCTTGGCTGACTTTCACACATCTTGCGGCTCATCTTCACACATTCTCTTCCCATTGTTCTGAATAACTACATGGTTGTAAATCTATTCTTCAAAAGTGTAATAAGTGTCTCTTTGAGAAAAGCTATTGTGCTGAAACTAGTGGCTAAGAGAGAAATGAGATGACCGCTCCTTCCCAGGGTTACTGAGAAGAAATGAATGCCGTAGAAGTACATAGGTAAGTCTTTGTGCAGTACAGAGCAAAAAGAGGAGGTGGGTAGAAAGAAGATGAAACTTCACAGAGACAGTGGCTTTGACATGAGCCTAGAAAAATGAGTTAATGTCAATGGGTGGAAAAGGGAGGGAAATTCCTCCAAAAGGAAATACAAGACCTAAGGCAAATAGGTGTGAAAGGTATGTCTTTCTTCACGGAATTAAAACAAGCTCAAACATGACACTGTTCTCCCTGTACAATTAATCAAACAATATTATTAAAGTCTAATTTGAATAATCCCTGAAAAAAAAGATCTTGTAAATGTGGAACGAGAGGGACCTTTTTAAGAGATGCTTTAGGGTATAAGCTATTAACCTTTACTGAGCTAATTAAAGGTATCCAGAGTTATAATTGTATGTAAATGTAACTTTGCATTGCTTCAGTTCCCTCCAAGATTGCTACTTAGGGGGTTGGGGGATTTCTTTTGCTTTCTTTTTCATTTTCATACATTCTGTTCATATTTAGCCACTAAGGGGCATACTAAGCATCTGGTTACTTTGTTGAGGTCTGAAGATTGTTCCTTGCAACCTTATTAATCACAGATTTCCACCTTGCTGAATACAAAAGGAGAATGTGCAATGTGAGAATGGCCAAGTCTGACTTCTACCTGCTTCATAAAGGGGAATTTTCCCTTTCAATAATACCCAAAGAGGCAAACAGATAGCAGCTAGGTCAGACATGCCTCCCCATCCCCTCACCCCCACCCCTTCATGCTCCTGCACCTATTTCCACCAATCACTGGATTTGATATCTGGTTTTGACTCACAGACTTTACTCACAGTTTTAGTTCCAAGAGTGGAGTTTATTAGGAAAATAGGTTGGGGAGTGGGAGAGGCAAAGACTATCTCACAATACAAATCCCGGTTTAGTTCAGCAGTCCCAAGCCAGATTAACAACAAAACACGATTCCACAAATTCAAGAAAACTCTGGTTTCCTTAATCATCCAGCAAGGTTTGCCTCAGGAAAATTCTAAGTTAGCTTCTCCTTTAAGCATCCAGCAAGAATAGCAAAACCTTTAACTGAGTCCAGAACAAATGCAAGAAGCTTCAGGTCATAATGCCACAATCTCTCCACCACCATCATCAGGAACTCACTCTCACCAGGATCTCACTCTGGTCTGGATTTCACCAAGGTCTTGCTCCAGTGTCCATCAAGTCTTGCTGCCCAGTCTGAGAAGAACTTTCTCTCTTATTCTAGTCCCACAGCTGTTGATGACTACAAGACCTGTGCCTACAGTGAAGGCAGCCGGAGACCAAAGGGAGCTAATATAATGGCTAGAAAAGTCAATTTTTAAGCTAACATTGTCTTGAATTTTTTTCTTCTCTTACACAGAAGTCAATTCAAGAAAATTTAAAGAAAAATGAATTCTTAGCCAGCTTCCGACATATTTGTCATTTTCCACCAACAGACTTTTACCATTTGTAGAATCCAAGTTTGGTATTAAAGTCAAATGCAGACATCCTCTAGGATCCAAGCTAGAGCCCTTGTGGCACAGTCATTATGCTCTTGACTTCTAAAAAAATATCAGTAGTTTGAACCAGTCAATTCCTGAAAGATATGGCAGTGGGCTTCCTTACAGATGTATAGCCTTGGAAACCCAATGAGGAAGTGCCACTCTGTCCTATCGGATCACTATGAGTCAAAGTGATCCTGTTTTTTCTATAGGGACACTATGAATCATTGGAGGCAGTGGGTTTGGGTTGTATCTGTCACCAGAGATATTCAAGACAGCACCCAATTACTCTGAGTGATGTTGAGACAATTAACTATTTCAACCTGTTCATAGGGAGCTCTAAGGGTGTAGTAGGTAATTAGTTTTATTACCAACCTAAAGGCACATGGTTTGAATCTACCAGCTACTCCATGGAAAAAAGATAGCTTATTTTCTACTATGTAATTTTTTGGTTGTTGTGTACTGTTGAGTTGAAATAGACCCATAGCTGACCCTCTAGCAGGTATTCAGAGGTAGTAAATCACGTGGGAGAAGATTGCCCATCTTTCTCTTGCGGAGTAGCTGGTGAATTTGAACTGTACATCTTTGTGTTGGCCGTGAAATTCCTTACCTTTTAAGCCACCAGATCTTTCTTGTGTCATTTACTGCCTCTGAAAACTTGCTGGAGGGTCAGTTGATTCTGACTCTATGGTACATAACAAGAAATTAAGAAACTTTGAAGTTTATCTCGCAGTATGATCTCCCTTTCAGGAACACATAACTGCATGAATCTGAAAAAATAGTGCTTGCACAACTCCTCACCTCCACCAAGTCTACCACCAGCGTCTACTTGGGACATATGTGTAGTATATAATTGTATAACAATCCATATTGCCTAAAAAATGTTTATTCCTTTATTCCAACATGCCTTCCATTACTAAAAACACATAGTAGAAAAAAAAATTCATAGCAGAAAGTAATTCAGCCATGAAAGAGTTAATTCATGTGGTTACCCACTGGTGGTTACCTAGCCTGCCTGGCATCATGTTAAAGTTTCATGATAAACAGGATGAAAATGAAATACTGAAAATATATGCCAGAATGGAATTAATTATTTTCAGGCTGGAAAGCAACAATTCTATTGAGCTGAGAAATTAGTTTTGTGAGATGAGAGTAAATCTATTCTTTTATAGTGAAATACTATTAAAGCAAGTTTCTTGGGTTTGGTCGTTTTTCAGAATCACAGTAGTAAAGCATTATAAATAACAACAAAGGAAGATACATATCTAGAATATCCGTGGAGAATACTTGAAAGTCTGTTGCCTAGAAAAAAAGAGAAAGTTATCACAGCCAGTATACTGGATCTGCTAGGTGTGTCCCTAACTTTTGAGGTGCTGGTGCAGGCTGGTCTTTGAGTCTAACAGGACTAATAATTCTTGGTCTAAGGCTATGGTAGCATGATGACAGTGCCTGCTACTTGTAGTTTGTGTTTAAGTGGCTGCAAAGGAAAATTGGGGATTACAGATTTTAGTTAAAAAACAAAGAATTCCATGCTTTGGGTGTTTTGTTTTGTTTTTTTTTGGTGTCAGCAGTCATTTAATGAACATACACTATACTGAGTAAATATTCATTGTTCAAGTAGCAGATTATTCCAGAACCTTGTTCTGAAATTTAGTTAAGCATCCAATTCAAGTTATTTAACCTTTTGTCTGTTGCTTCTGTTCTGTAAAATGGGGATAAGAATGGCATTGTTTTTTAAGGTTAGTGTGAAAATAAAAGGTGCTACTAATGTCCTTTAGAGGGAGCTCTGGTGATCTACTGATAAGGAGTTTTTGCTGCCAAAAAGTCATGGGCACTTGATCTGAATCCACCAGCTGCTCTGGAGGTGAAACATGAATAGTGTCCTCACATGCAAGGTATTCTTATTGCTGTTGTTGTTACGTGCTGTCAAGTCGCCTGCAATTCATAGTGACAGTACATAAAACAGCCCTATCCCTTGACAATCTCACTGTCTCCAACACACCCACCCCCCATTACCCCGGTGATTGAAGCAATTCATCTCAACGAGGGTCTTCCTCTCCTGCGCTGTTCCTCCACCCTCTCAAGAATGATGTCCCTCTCCAAGGACTGATCCTACCTTGCAACATGTCCAAAGTATGTCAGACAGAGCTTCAGAATCCTTGCCTCCAAGGAGCAGGCTGGTTTTACCCTCTCCAGGATGAACTTGTTTGTTCTCATAGCAGTCCATGGTATATTCAATACTCTTCTCCAGCACCAAAGCTCAAAGGCATTAACCCTCTTTCTATCATCCCTAGTCATTGTCCAGCTCTCTGATGCATAGCAAGTAATTGCAAAGACCGTGGCCTGTATCAAGCACATCTTAATCTCCAGACTGGTATTGTTGCTCTTCAATACTTTAGAGAGGTCTCTGACAGCAGACTTTCCCAATGCAATTCATCTTTTAATTTCTTGGCTACTGGGACCAAGAGTGTTGATTATAGAGCCAAGAAAACTGAAGCTGTTAACAATCTCAATCTCTTCAACATCCCTCATGATGTTGCCAATCAGCACAGTGGTGAGAATCTTTGTTTTCTTGACATTGAGCCTCAGTCCATATTGGAGGCTGCAGTCCTTGACCCTTCACAGCAAGTGCATGAGGTCCTCCTCAGTTTCAGCAAGCAGGGTTGTGTCATCTGCATAATGCAGGTTGTTGATGATTCTTCCACCAATCCTGATGCCACATTCCTCCTCATACAGCTCAGCGTCTCGGATGATCTGTTCTGCATACAGATTGAAAAGGTATGAACACAAAATACAACTCATAGCACAGCAATGCACAACTCTGAACCCCACCCCCGATCCTGATCCAGTCTTACTGATTCTGACATACATACCTCCAATACCCCAGTTACTGTGTCACTCCATCTCATCTGAGATTTTCCAGTCTTACTGACTCTGACACACCTACCTCCAATACCCCAGTTATTGTGTCAATCCATCTCATCTGGGGTCTTCCTCTCCTGCGCTGTCTCTCCACCCTTATAAGCATGATGTCCTTTCCCAAGCACAAATCCTACCTGGTCATGTGCCCAGAGTATGTGAAACGGAAGTTCAAGACCTTTGATTCTGAGGAGAACCGTGATTTCACCCTCTCCAAGACACACGTGTTTATTGGCTGTCCATCGTATGTTTAAGGCTCTCCTGCAGAACCACAACTCAAAAGCATCAATAATTCTTCTGTCATTGAATAGCTTTCTGATGCATAGGAAGTAATTGCAAAGATCATGGCACCTTAGTCTTTGGACTGATGTCATTGCTTCTCAATACTCTGGAGAGATCTCTGACTGCAGATTTTCCCAGTGAAAGTCATCTTTCGATTATTTGAGTACTGATTGTGGAACTGAGCAAGCTGAAATTGTTAACAACTCAAATCTCTTCTCCATCCATCATGGTGCTGCCAGTTTTCCCAGTGGTGAGAATCTTTGTCTTCTTCATGTTGAGCTTTAATCCATATTGAATACTACAGTCCTTGACTTTTTGCAGCAAGCACTTCAGGTCAAGTACTCCTGAGTTTCAGCAAGCAAGGTTGTATGATCTGCATAACACAGGTTGTTGATGATTTTTCTTCCAATTCTGATGCTGCATTCCTCCTCATAAAGCCTAGCCTCCCAAATGGTCTGCTCTGCATCTAGATTGAAAAGGTATGGAGACAGGACACATCCCTAATGCACTCTTTTCTTGATTTCGAACCATGAAGTCTTTCCTTGTTCTGTTCTAAGGACTACTTCCTGGACTCAGTACCCATTTCGCATGAGCACATTCAAGTGTTCTTGGATTCCCATTCTTTTCAATCAACAGTTTGTTTTGATCCACATCGTCAAATGCCTTTGCATAGTCAGTGAAACGTACACTCCAGAAGGATTAGTTATCTCTTTCTTTTTTGTTATTTTATTACATTTTCTTAAGTTTTCACTGTTCTTTAATTATCACTATCTTCATTAATTCTACCTTTATTTGTCTTTAGGGGTTGAAAACATTACATTAAACTTAGAGGTATATTTTTTTACATAGAGACACTAGACAATCATAAACACTATGATGAAGATCTGGTGGATACATTAGTAGGTAGGCAAGATGAATAGATAGGGACAGGGCAAAGGGACTCCTTCATAACCATACTTAGATATGCCAGATGATAACTCTGCATGCAAGTTTTTATAGCTTGAACATATCCATGTGTATGGTAAAGCCAACCAGTGGCAAAATTGTGTAAACTTCCTAATCATAACACCTTGAGGTAATGAGTTGCTAGTACTAGGACTAAACTCGGGGGAAATCAAAGTCAAATGGCACAACCTAGTCCACAAAAACAGTGTTCTACATTATACTTTGGAGGATAGCAAGTACAGTCTTTAAAATTTTAAGAAATCAGCTGTGGTACAACTATAAGCCTCTTTCTCTCTCCGGCAAAAAAAAAAAATAATTAAAAATAAGGAAACATAATGCTCTAAAATATAATTTATCGTAGGAGTATGCAATGAGGGTTGCAGAGTGGATTATATTTGGGGGTAGGGGGTGGGATTGGGGAAGGTGCAGGGGGGATTGTGTACCAATGAGGGAGTTTTTCTTTTGCTTTTCAAGGAGAGGAGCAAACGGGGGGGGGGGGGGGGGGGGGGGGGGTGAGATGGGGGGGGCAGGGAGAAGGGTGCAACAATGAATGAATGGAATTCCAAAATCTCTGTAGATGTTCATTGAAATGAAAAGTAAATAAATAAATAAAAATATATAAATATAAAAATATATAAAAATATTTTAAAAAATAAGGAAACAAAAGACACATAGAAACAATTAGTCCAAAGCACTGCTGGATCACATAAACTTTAACCTTCACCACTCAAAGTTCAGAATAACTGGATAGTACTTGGTCACCACTGTGGACTACTCAGTGAGGGATGTAAATAGAGGGTCTTGGTCAAAGGAGGAGAAAAATGAGGAATTAAACTCAAAATTATAAAAATTACCGGATGCTAGTCTAATAGAGATTGGTGGAGACTTGTGGTCCTCAGTAGCCCATTGATTCTAGAACACAATTTTCAGCCAAAATATAAATATATTTTTCGAGTGAACTATAACACAAGGGGGGTATTTGCATCTTGGAACAATTAATCATATGAGATCATAAGGGCTAATATTTGCCTAGGGAGAAGGCTTAGAAAGCAAGAAGGGATAAGACTTAAGGGGAATGAGAATTTCAGGGGAGAAGTGGGAAGAGTACCGATACAATGTTGTTGTTGAGTACTATTGAGTCACAACCAACCCATAGCTGACCTTCCGGCGGGGGTTCTAAGGCATTCAGAATCAGATGATGGATTTGATTCATGTGATTTCAAGATTGCAGCACAGCTGCTTGGCACTAAGCCTGCAAATAATGCCCTAAAACAAAAATCTATATAAATGACTGAGTGGAAAGCCAATTACTCTGTACACTTTCACTCAAAACGCAATGACAACAATAGTAATAATAAGTAAAATATGTAGCAGGTTTGTGTCATCTACATAACACAGGTTGTTGATGAATCTTTCTCCAATCCTGATGCCACATTCCTCCTCGCCCAGCATCCCGGATGATCTGTTCTACATATAGATTGAAAAGGTATGGAGACAGAATATATCCCTGGTGTATACCCTTCCTGATTTTGAACCATGCAAGGACTCTTTGCTCTGTTCTGATGACTGCTTCTGGGTTCAAGTATAGATTATGCATGTTGTTGTTGTTATGTGCCATCGAGTCACTTGCGACTCATAGCGACCCTATGTACAAGAACTCTATACACTCTTCTATCCTGTGCCAACCTAGCCAACTCAAATGCACTTATTCCCACCTCTCTAGTCACAGAATCGATCCATCTCATCAAAGGTCTTCCTCTCCTTCGCCGCCCCTCCACTCTGCCAAACATGATGTCTCTCTCCAAGGACCAGTCCCTCCTTGCAACATGCCCAAAATATGTCAGACAAAGCTTCAGAATCCTTGACTCCAAGGAGCATTCTGGCTTCACCCTCTCTAGGACAAACCTGTTTGTTCTCCTAGCAGTCCATGGTATGTTCAGCACTCTTCTCCAGGACCACAGCTCAAAGACATCAATTCTCTTTCTATCATCCCTATTCACTGTCCAACTCTCTGATGCGTAGCACGTAATTGCGAAGACTATAGCCCGGATCAGGGGCACCTTAGCCTCCAGTCTGACATCATTGCTCTTCAGTACTATTGAGAGGTCCCTCACAGCTGACTTTCCCAATGCAATTCCTCTCTTGATTTCCTGGCTGCTGTTACCAAGAGTGTTGACCGTGGAGCCAAGTAAACTAAAACTGCTAATTATTTCAATCTTTTCACCATCCATACTGATGCTGCCAATTGGCCCAGTGGTCAGAATCTTTGTTATCTTGATGTTGAGCTTCAATCCATATAGAAGGCTGCAGTCCTTGATCTTCAGCAAGTGCTTCAGGTCCTCCTCAGTTTCAACAAGCAGGGTTGTGTCATCTGCATAATGCAGGTTGTTGATGATTCTTCCACCAATCCTGATGCCACATTCCTCTTCGTATAGCCCAGCGTTTCGGATGGTCTGTTCTGCATATAGATTGAAAAGGTATGGAGACAGAATATATCATACAATTACATGTTCTGGGATTCCCATTCTTCCTAGAGTCAGGCACAGTTTGCTGTGATCCACACAGTCAAACGCCTTTGCATAGTCACTGAAACACAGATAGACATTGCTCTGGTACTCTCTGATTTTAAGCCAAGATCCATGTAACATTAGTTATAATATATATAGTACCATGGCTTCTTCTAAATACAGCTAGCACACCTGGCAGAGTTCCCTATTGACGTGCTGCTCCAGTCATTTTTGGATAATCTTCAGCAGAATCCTGCTTGCGTGTGATATTAATGATATTGTTTGATAATTTCCACACTCTGTCAGATCACCTTTCTTTGGAATGGGAGCAAATATAGATTTCTTCCAGATCAAGGACTGCAGCCTTCAATGTGGATTGAAGCTCAACATCAAGAAAACAAAGATTCTCACCAGTGGACCAATTGGAACATCATTATGAATGATGACGAGATTGAGATTGTTTTCGTGTACTTGGCTCCACAATCAACACTCTTGTTAACACCAGCCAGAAAAATCAAGAGACAAATTGCATTGGGAAAGTTGTCTGTTAGGGACCTCTCCAGAGTACTGAAGAGCAATGACATCAGTTTGGAGACTAAGGTGAGCCTGATCCAGGCCATAGTCTCCACAATTGCTTGCTATGCATCTGAAAGCCGGACAATGACTGGGATGATAGAAGAATTGATGCCTTTGAGCTGTGGTGTTGGAGAAGAGTATTGAATATACCATGGACTGCTAGGAGAACAAACAGTTTCATCCTAGAGAGGGTGAAATCGAACTGCTCCTCAGAGGCAAGGATACTGAAGCTTCGTCTGACATACTTTGGACATGTTACAAGAAGAGACTGATAGTTGGAAAAGGACGTCATGCTTGAGAGGTGGAGGGGCAGCGCAGGAGAAGAAAACCCGAGATGGATTGATTCAGTCTCTGTGGTAATGGGGGTAAGTGTGTCAGAGACAGTGAGATTGGCACAGGATAGAGAAGGGTTTATAGCTCTTTTACATAGGGTTGCCATGAGTCTCAGGCAACTTGACACCACATAACAACAACAAAGTAAAATAGAATGCATAAATATTGCTACCATAGGCAATCAAGTTCACTGCAACTCATAACAACGCTATAAATAATAATTTGGAACCTTGCCCTATCCTGCTCCATTCTCATTATCTCTGCCAAGTTCAAAGACATTTTTTAGTCACTATATCAATCCATCTTGTTGATGATGTCCTGTCTTTCACAATCCCACTACCTTTCTCAGCATGTTTTCTTTTACCTAGGCCCCCCCGATAACATGCCAAAGGATGTGAGATGAAGCCTCATAATCCAATCCTATAAGTAACACTCTGGCTTCACTTCTTCCGAAATAGATTTGTTTCTTCTTTTCTAAATCCATGTTATATCAAACACTCTTCACCAACACCACAATCCAAAGGCATTCTTCTGTTTTCCTTTTTCAATGATTAACTTTCAGATACATATGCTGTCTTATCAGAGCTCCAGTGGGATTTCAGAAGATAAAAACTGCACAGGAGGTGATTGACCATCTTTGCTCTCAGGAGCAGCTTGTGGATTTGAACTGCATGTCTTTGAGTTGGCAGCACAACTCCTTACCACTAGATCACCACGGTTCCCATACAATGAAATTTTAAACATCATAGCTCGGCTCAAGATACTCTTTATATAACTATACTTGCTTTTAGCAAAGTTGTTAAGGCAGTGTTGTCAGGTGCCATCAAGTCAACTACAACTCATAACAACCATATAAACTACAGAGCTAAACCTTGTCCTATTTTGTGCCATTCTTATCATCATAAACTCAAATACATTATTCCATTCACTGAATCAGTTCATCGTGTTGGGGATCTTCCTATCTTTCTCTGACCTTTCACCTTTCTCTACATGATGACTTTTTTCCCCAAGGATTGATCCTTTCTGACATGCCCTTGGTACACAGAATAGTGTTCCACCATCATGGCCAGTAAGGGGCACCGAGATTGCATTTCCTTCAAAACAGACTTATTTGTTCTTTTGACAGTTCATGTCAGTCCTCTTCTTGAACAACACTGTTCAAAAGCATCAATTCTCCTGTTATCCTTATTCACTCTCCAACTTTCACATGCATAGGGAATTCATGGGAATTATTAGCATAATTAAAGATTGCACTCAGTATTGCAACTCAAGGCTTCAGTTCGGTTTTCAGTTCTTTCAGCCCGAGAAATATTGAACAAATTCTTCCCTTTCTATTTTCTGATTCTAGCTCTTTGTACATTTCATTGTAATATTTTGCTTAATCTTCTCAAGCTGCCCTTTGAAATCTTCTGTTCAGCTCTTTTACTTCAGCATCTCTTACATTTGTTTTGGCTTCTCAATGCTCTAATGCAATTTTCATAGTATCTTTTGACATCCCTTTTGGTCAATCACGTTCTGTATGCCTCATGAAAATATTGCAGCTCAGATCACATACCCATTAGTTTTTAATTAATATCATTGTTAAAAGACTTTTGATAGCAGATTTTCCCAATATAATACATCTTTTGATTTATTGACTGCTGTTACCATGAGTGTTGATTGTGGATCCAAGTACAGTGAAATTTTTGACTATTTTAATCTTTTCTCCATCTGTCTTGATGTTGCCTATTGGTCCAGTGTTAAGTGTTTTTGTTTTCTTGATGTTAAGGTGTAATCCATATCAAAGAGTTTCACGTCTTCTTCACTATACACAAGCAAGATTGTGTCATCTGAATAATACAGGTTGTTGATGAGTTTTCCTCCAAACCTGATACCACATTCTCCTTTATATAGTACAGCTTCTTGAATCATTTGCTCAGTATGAAAGTTAAAGATATAGAGAGAAAATATACAATCATGGTCCACACCTTTCTTAAATTTAAGCTGTGCACTATTATTCTATTTGGAGAGCTGCTTCTTAGTCTATGTATTGAAAAAATAAGGAAAAACTTCAAACACTGACTGAAGGAAGAAACTGAATGGAAACATCAAATAAAAATTAAAAAAAACCCCTGAACTGTAAAAAAAGTTTTGTTTACAAAAAGAACTGTAAACATAGGTGTAGTGTAGCTATAAAGCTTATACATAGACTTAGAAGATATTATTGTTGTTGTGTACTATAGAGTTAAAACTGACTCATAGCCAACCCTCTGATGAGTTTTCAGAGGCAGCAAGTCAGAGGAGGCAGACTGCCTATCTTTCTTCCACTGAGTAGATAGCTGGTGGATTTGAACAATGTATCTTTGGGTTTGCGGGGCACCTTCTTACCACTAGGCCGTCAGAGCTCATTAAGAAATCATTGTTGTTGTTGTTAGGTGTCATTAAGTTGAGTACGACTCATAGCAACCCTCTGAACAGCTGATCTGAACTCTACTCTAGCCTGCACCATCAACACCATCTCTGAGACACTAAAGCCCATTGTTACCAATCCAAGTCACTGTGTCAGTCCATCTCTCCTTCACTGATCCTCATGTTTCCAAGAACCATGTCTCTTTCCAAGGAGTGGCCTCACCTTTGTCTCAGGTACAAAAGACAAAGCTTCACCGTCTTTGCTTCCAAGGAATGCTATGGTGGCACATTTCCCAGGACATATCTGTACGTACTTTTGGCAATAGAGGGGATATTCAGTACTCTTCTCTAACAGCACCACTCTAAGGTATCAATTCTTCTTTTGTTATTCATTGTTCAGCTCTCTAGTATATAGTATGTGATTGACCAAAAGGGATGTCAGGAGATAATATGAAAATTGCATTAGAGGATTGAGGGAAAAAGTAAAACAAAAAAATAAGAGATACCGAAGTAAAAGAGCTGAGTAGAAGATTTCAAAGGGCAGCTCAAGAAGATAAAGCAAAATATTACAATGAAATGTATAAAGAGCTGGAATCAAAGAATAGAAAGGGAAGAATTTGCTCAATATTTCTCAGGCTGAAAGAACTGAAAACCAAATTGAAGCCTCGAGTTGCAATAATGAGCACACCGAGCACAATCTTTAATTATGCTAATAATTCCCATATGACATGTTAAAGATACTGAGATATTGAAGCTCATGGAAAAGTGCAGAATTAGCTGTACAAGGTCACTGTCCAAATTATACCGCTTTCTCTATGGACACATCTTGAATGATACAAAATGTATGAAAAGAAAATAGAAGAAATGCACAGAATCACTGTACCAAAAAGAATTTGTTATCATGAAAAACCCTCAGAAATTACCATAAAAACAAAAGCCAACGGTAATGAAAGTTTAAGTTCAAGCAGCATTAAAAGCATTGGCAAAAAATAGGGCTTCAGGAATCATTGGAATAACAATTAACATTGTTAGTTTAAACTAACATATGTAGCCCTGGATGAAGAAGACATTAGTGAAATGAAATTAAGTAAAGAAGATACTGTTGTTAAAGAAATTAATTAAAGAAAACATGAGTGGGGCTGCTTGCGACTCAAAGCCACCCTATGTACAATAGCTCTGAACGCGACCCTATCTTGAGCCAATCTCACTGACTAGGACACACCTATTCCCATAAACCTATTTATCTGGGGTCCTCCTCTTTTATGCTGTAATGAACTGAGATTAATATATGGCACAAAATGCAGAGAGCTCAGATGGCTTAGTGTTAAGGAGTTACACTTCCAACCCAAAAGTTGCTGTTATTGTTGTTAGGTGTCTTGAAATATACCTCACAGCAACTTTGGAAGGACAGATCAGAACCCCATCATATCCTGTGCTATCCTTATTATCTCTGATACACTTGAGCCCATTACTATAGTCACTGTATTAACCCATCTGGTTGAGGGTCTTCCTCTCTTTTGCTGACGCTCCACCTTTTCAATCATGATGTCCCTGTCCAAAGAATAGCTTCTCCAAGAAACGTATTTAAAGTAAGTGAGATGAAACTTTGTCTTCTTTCCTTTCAAAGAGCATTCTGACTGTATTTTCTCCAAGACATATCAGTTTGTTCTTCTGACATCCACCAGTTGTCCCATGAGAGAAAGATAAGCAATCTTCTCCTGTGGAATTTACTGCCATGAAAATCCATTGGAGGTCAGATGGGTTGATTCTGATTCAACAGCACACAGGACTACAACAGTATAAAAGACAATAATCTCAGGCTAGAGCTATTCCCCCTGAGGAACACAGCTCCCCCCAGCCCCAGTCATCATGCTGGTTCACACACTCACCCAGCTCACCATGGATGATGACATCACTGTATCATGGTCCACAATAGACTCTGGCATGTGCAAGGCCCACTTTACGGACGATGACACTCCCCCCACCCCGGGGTGTCTTCCTCTCCATCTTAGGAAACACTTGGCATAAGGGAATGATGGTGGGCATGGGCCAGAAGGACTCCTACGTAGGTGACAAAGCTCAGAGGAAGAAAGGCATCTTGACCCTCAAGGACTCCATTGATCATGACATTGTCAACAACTGGGACAACATGGAGAAGAACTGGCACCACAACTTCTACAATGAGTTGCAATGGCCCCTGAAGAGCATCCTGTATTTCTGATGGAGGCCCCATTGAGTCCTAAGGCTGATTCGGAGAAGATGACCTACACTCGAGACCTTTAATACCCCTGCCACGTACATCGCCATCCAGGCCAGTGTTGTACCTGTATACTGCGGGGCACACCACCAGCTTCACAATAGATTTTGGTAATGGGGTCACTCACACTGTGCCTATCTACAAGGGGTATGCCCTGCTCCATGTCATCCTGCATTGGGACCTGACTGACTACCTCATGAAGATCCTCAGCAAGCGAGACTGCAGCTTCACCATCATAGCCAAGTGGGAAATCATGCATGATACCAAGGAGAAACTCTGTTGCATTGCCCTGGACTTTGAGCAGAGGATGGCCAGGGCAGCCTCCTCGTCCTCCTTGGAGAAGAGCGATGAGCTGCCTGATGGACAGGTCATCACCACTGAGCGATGAGCTGCCTAATGGACAGGTCATCACCATTGATAATGAGCATTTCTGCTGCTGCCCCCTGGCTCTTTCAGCCCTCCTTCCTGGGCATGGAGTTTTGTGGCATCTACAAAACCACCTTCAACTCCATCATGAAGTGTGACGTTGACATCCACAAGGACCTCTATGCCAACACAGTGCTGTCTGGCCAAACCAATATGCACCCAGGCATCGCTGACAAGATGCAGAAGGAGATCACAGTGCTGGCCCCCAGCACGATGAAGATCAAGATCATTGCTGTCCCTGAGCACAAATACTCTGTGTGGATTCACATCTCCATCTTGGCCTCCCTGTCCACCTTCTAGCAGATGTGGATCAGCAAGAAAGAGTACAGCAAGTCTGGCCTCTCGATCGTCCACCACAAATGCTTCTAGGCAGATTGTTTAGTTGTTTTACACCTTTTTGGATTAAAATCAAAGCAAAACAAAACAAAATAGCAACTAACTTGTGCAGGAAAAAACTCTCAAGCAAATATGAACAAGATGAGATTGAGATGGCTTACAAAAAAACCAAACCCAAACAAAACAAAAAACAAATGAAAAACCAACAAAACAAAACCACCCAAAAAATAACAACCTCAAACCCCGTAAATGCTGGTAGATGTTAGTAATTTTTTTCAATTGTGGTGATAAAGCAATTTGTGGAAGTCTCTGTATCATCTGGATTATCCTGGGATTGGGAAGAATATTTCTAATTACTAGTCAGAGTTTTCTGTATGGACTTTAGTTTTTCTTCATGTATTTCACCATATTATCTCACTGCTTCCAGTAATTGCCTATCAGCTTTAGCAAAGATACCAGCCTTTGGGTTCATGTTTTCAAGTAGCTGAAGCCCCTGATTTAGTTTAGTAAAAATGTGAAGACAAATCCTTCCACTGTAAAATTTTTGACAACTTCTCTCCTTCTTCTTCTAGCTTGTAGAGCTAATCCTTGACTTTTTCAGCAGCCCCAATATTGGAGCTTCTTGCTTCTCCAGTTGTAAGCAAGTTATGTAAGCCAAATTTGTTTGAAGTGATGATACCAGCCCTTGGTGATTTTGACAGTTAAGGTTATATGTCAGCTTTATTAGATTATGAGTATCAGTGGTTTGGCAGCTATTGAACTGACTGCTTCCCCATAATGTAATAGAATGCAATCACTTCCATGGCATGATCTGATGGGATCAGCCAATCAGTTCTACGAACTGTTCTTTCAGATTTTTTTTTAAACAAGGCTGCATATTTTCTTTTGAATCATTTGTATCCTCATAGAAAACATTCTCTGAGCTTGCAACAGTTTCTCCATAACATCTAGTGAACTGCTCCTTACCTTTTTGTTGTTAAAATTTCCAATTCTTTGCCAACACCTGCTTTAACTACTTCCAAAATTCCATTCCTGTTTTTAATGAGAGTTGAAGCAGTCAAGTGAGCTTGTCCTTCTTAATGGGACATTTCATGAACTTTCCCCCCGTTATCATAAATCTTAGTGATCTTCTCAACATTCATGTCTAGAGGCTTCCTGCCTTCTTTTCAGATTAGAACTTCCACTAGGATACTTTTTTTCCTAGACATATTATTGAAAGTATAGGTGGTACAATTGTTTCAGGTAGAGAAATTTTAAAAACTCTGCTTCAAATTAGAAACTGATAATCCTTATGTCAGGGAGCTCTGGTGGCCTGGTGGTAAGAAGCTGCGCTGAAATATCAAAGGCACACAGTTCGAATCTGCCAGGTGCTCTGTGGGAGAAAGATGGATCATTTCCTCTCATGCAATCGACTGTCTTTGAAAACCCACTGGAAGGTCAGCTGTGAGTCGGTTCTGACTTGACAGTACACACCACCACCAGTGACTTTTTGTGGTACACGATGCTGAATAAGATCATCTGATGTGCAGGGTCTATAAAAAAGTTAACAATGAAGTCAGAATTGAAATGGCTGTTGACCCCTTGAGCAGCTGAGTTATTATATCATTAAAGTTGAATATTATTACCCAGATAGATGTCTATTCATTACAACCCCCAACACTGCCACCTACTTCAGTGTAGTCCTAGCCATAGCCTCTTTTTCCAGTAGTGTTTCAAATAGTAAATCACAGAAATTGAGTATCTATGAGTGAACATCTGAAAATAATGACATTAACTAATTACAACATTACACATGGTGCTTCTTACTAACAATAGGATTTAAAACAAAGCAAGAACTCAAGGTTCTAAGTTTGGCTCAATGTACTTTGAACATGCCTCTAGCTGGGAACTACCTGTATTTTGGGTATGTGGGAAGCCTTATGCCTAGAAGGAAATCAAATTAGCAAACTATGTGTGGGAAGAATGGGAGAAATGTTGCTTCAAAATTGCTAATTAGGTGGCAATGGAAGTGTGGTTCATGACAAAGTCAAAATATAAAAAAGATTCAGAAGTTGGTTTCTGAAAGGAGACTGTTAGACAAGGAATTCAGCTAAGACCACTGCTATGAAATTCCTCTGTGGTGACACCCATTTAATAGTAAAAATGACAAAGTTTTTATGTCAAGTTGCTGCCTAAAATGTCAAAAATGCACTATTTACAATTCACTATATGTTTGATGAACAGCCATAAAACCAAACAGATGTGTGTTGGGAAAGCTACAGCCAGAATGCTTCTTGGAGGCAAAGGTGATTAAATTTTGATCTCATACTTTGATCACATACTTTGGGCATGTTGATAGGAGAGGCTATTTATTGGAGAGGGACATTGGAGAGGGATGGTGAAAGAAAGGAAAGCCCTCAACCAGGGGGTTTGACACAGTGATTATGGCAATGGGCTCAAGTGAATCAGAGATTGTGAGGATGTGACAGGCTAGGACAGCGTTCAGATCTGTTGTTCACAGGGTTGTTATGAGCCATACTCGACTCAACAGCATCTAACAACAACAATGTATGTTTGATGAAATAGGGTCTAGCAATAAACAAGTGACTTGTCAAGTCTATCAACAAAAAACATGAAGCACTATTTCTAGACCCAAAAGGAAGAGCAACATATTATACTGAATATAGAAACCGAAAGGAAATTTCAGTTGTCTTCCTTGTTGTTATTGTGTGCTATTGAGTAGACTATGACTCTGTACCTTGCCAAATTCTGAACCAAATTCACCACCTCTGATACACTTCACCCTACTTATAGTTACTGTGTCAATCTGTCTCATCCAGGCTCTTCCTCTCTTGTGCTGATCTTCTACCCCTCCAAGCATGATGTCCTTCTCCAATGACAGCCCATCCCTACAGCATGCTAAAAGTACATGAGATGGAGTTTGAAAATTCTTGCCTCCAAGAAACAGCTTGGTTTCACCCTCATCAGAAGAAACCTATTTGTTCTCTTGGCTATGTATGTTCACTACTCTTCTCTAGCACCACAACTCAAAGGCATTGATTTTTCTTCGGGCATTCTTCGTTACTGTGCAGCTCTCAGATGCATAACAAGCAACTGAGAAGAGCATGGTCTGAATCAGACTGACCTTAGTCTCTAGACTGACTTCCTTAGGTTAAATGTGGCTTTTCTACATATTGTAAAAGTGTAGGAATATTCGGTGACCAGAAGGGGAGTCTTTAGCAAAAATTGCTAGTTATTCTTCACATTCTTTGTGTTTCTTGCTTACCTATAACTAGATGACATTTCTAAGTTCTTTTTTGCAGTTAAATCCAGTCATGAGAGAATTATAAATCTAATGCCAGAAAAATTAAAAACCTAGGGTTCAGAAGATGTCAGTGAGATGAGTGAGAGCATAGAATTTTTCTTTAGAATTTTCTAGACACCATCTCCTGTATTGTGTTTTTCATAGAATATATCATTATACAAATCTGCCTCATAAAAACAATCCTTTTGTGCTCTTTCATGTTCTTTCTCTTTTTTCTGGCTGGATACAGATGATAATTAGACACTAGGCGATGGGAAAGCCTCCAGGTGAAATACTTCAGATCCAGGAATCATCATGTGGTGCAATGAAGATGAAAAATGAGCTTGTGTGCAGAGTTCTGAGTTCTCAGCAAACAATAGCATCACCCAGTGATGATGTTACTTACACAGTAGTGGCAATGAAAAGAAACAGGATAATATTTTTCTCAGACAAGTTTTTCTGATAGGTCTTTGATCCATGACGAGATGACAAGAAAATTCCTTTCACATATACCCCTTTGATGTGTTGTTAATAATAATAACAAAAACCCTCAAAGGAACCAAGAGATTCGGGGTTTATATCCTTTAAACAAGAGGAATTTGCTTACTGAAGTGCGTAGAAAAGCAGGGGGATAAAGAAGCTACCCCATGAGGTACGATGCTGTCAAGGCTCAGAGTTTTTGATGGTCTTGTGGCAATTACCCCAGCTTTAGTGAATAAAACAGAGCATTCTTCTCCTCTCATGAATTTGCATTGACCATCCAGATACTTGGAGGTAATAATGTCATTAATATAGAAGCTCTGTAATGATCCCTCATAATTTCATACACGCAAATATAAAAGGCTTAAGACTGGTATGTAATACATTTAATCCTTTTGCTGCCCTGATACTGAGATATGACCTGTAAAATTTTTAATCTCTCAGAGATAAAAGGAGAAAAAGCAGCAGAGGCCCAATCGGTGTTGTTGTTATAAGCTGTCAAGTCACCCGCGACTCATAGCGACCCTTTGTACAGCAGCTCTGAAGCCTGCCCTGTCCTGAGCCAGTCTCACTGACTCTAATACACCAACCCTAACGCCCCAGTTACTATATCAGTCCATCTCATCCAGGGTCTTCCTCTCCTGACCAGTCCCTCCACCCTTCTGATCATGAAGTCCTTCTCCAAGGGTCGGTCCCTCCCGGACACACGCCCAAAGTAGGAGGTGCTTTATATCATGAAGACAGAAATGTCAGAAGTGATACATTTTGGATCCAACTCCTTGTACGGTAAAAGTCCTTGACAAAAGGAAGTTCAAGACATATGGAGATCGCCAAGGAATGCCAGGCCTAAGATACTGAAAGAAACAAGGGCTTCCCTCCAAAATCAGTAGAGAAAGAATGCCTTCTCCTAGACCTAGCATTCTAATTTTAATTTCTAGTCTCCTATAATGAAAGAGAATACATTTCTATTTGTTAAAGTGCTCACTTGCAGGCTCACTTTTATAGCCGTACTACATAAGTAATAAAATTCATAAATCAAAAGGGATGAACTCACTTGGAATTTCTTAAGCTGAAAGAAATAAAGAACAAATTCAAGCCTCGAGTTGAAATACTTAAGGATGCTGAAGGCAGAATACCGAATGACTCAGGAGACATCAAAAAAAGATGTAAGGAATACACAGAGGAACTATTCCAAAAAGAATTGGTTAACACAGAAGAATTTTATGAAATAATATATGATCAACAGCCTACGGGTGATAGAGGAGGAGGTTCAAGCTTCTCTGAAGAAACTGGCAAAATAAGACCCTGGGAATTGATGGAATATCAGTTGATAAATTGCAGCAAGCAGAAGCTGCCCTGGACACGCTCACCAGGTTATGCCAAGAAATCAGGAGGATAGCTACCTGGCCAACTGACTGATAGAGATCTGTATTTATTCCTATTCCAAAAAAATGTGACCCAACAGAGTGTGGAAACTATCAAACAATATCATTAAGATCACATGCTAGCAAGAACCTGCTGAAGATTATCCAAAAATTACTGCAACTGTACATCAGTGGAGAAATGTAAGATGTACAGGCTGGGTATAGATGAGGCTCTGGCACTATGGATGTCAGAGCCAATAACGTTAGACAGATCTTGGCTGAAAGCAGAGAGTACCGCATTTGACTGTGTGGACCACAACAAATTGTGGTTAATCCTGAGAAGAATGGGGATCCCAGAACACTTAATTGTGCTCATGTGAAACCTCCATGGTTCAAGATAAAGAAAGGTGTGCATCAGAGATGCATCCTGTCTCTGTACCTTTTCAATCAAGATCATTTGGGAGGTTGGGATTGATGAGGAGGAATGTGGCACCAGGATTGGAGGAAGACTCATCAACAGCCTGCGTTATGCAGATGATATAAATTTGCTTGTTAAAACTGAAAAGGACCTGAGTGAGGCATTTACTGCAGAAGGTCAAGGACTGTAGTCTTCAATATAGATTGATGCTCAACATCAAGAAAAGAAAAATTCTCACCACTGGGCCAATTAGCAGCTTCATCATGGACAGAGAAGAGATTGATATTGTTGATAATGCCAGCTTGCTTGATTCCACAATTGACACTCTTGGCACAGCAGTTAGGAAATAAAAAAACAAATTGCATTGGGAAAGTCGGCTGCCAGGGACCTCTCCATAGTACTGAAAAGAAACGATGTTCTGGAGACTAAGGAGCTTCTGATCCAGGCTTTGGTCTTCACAATTACTTGCTATGCTTCAGAGAGTTGGAAAATGACTAAGGATGACAGAAGAAAGATTGATACCTTTGAGTTGTGGTGCTGGAGAAGAGTTTTGAACATGCTGTGGACTGCCAGGAGAACAAACAGGTCTGTCTAGGAGAGGGTGAAACCGAGCTGCTCCCTGGAGCCAAGGATTTTGAGGCTCTGTCTCACGTTCTTTGGGGACATGGCCATGAGAGGCCTTGGAGAGGTACTTCATTCTTGGAAGAGTGGAGGGACAGCTCAGAAGAGGAAGACCCAGATGAGATGAGATGAGATGGATTGACTCATTGACTAGAGAAATGGTATTAGGTCTGTTTAAGACAATGAGAGTGTCTTAGGATAGGGCAGGTTTCAGAGCTAATGTACATAGGGTTACTGTGAGTTGCAGGCAACTGGATGGCACATAACAACAACAAGAATAGGGTACTTCTTTAATACTTTCTAAAATTGGTATCAGTTTTGGAAATTGGTAATGAGTAGAGGTTGTAAGCTCTGGTAGTAGTTAAGAAATTGTGCTGCCAGTCAAGAAGTTGGTTCAAATCCACCAGCTGCTCTGAAGGAAAAAGATAGCCTGTCTCCTCCTGTGCAATTTATAACCTGAGAAAACCCACTACAGAGTTAGCTAGGACTTGGTTCCATTCTAGCAATGGGTTTGAGTTTGATTTTTTTTTTAATATGAAAAGCATAGCTTGCCATAAAGAGATTGTGGTAAGATTATAGATGTTAAAGGCAATTGTGGGTGCAATCATATAAAGATCACCAATAGTCTGATAAGCCAAGTCATTAAAGTCATCTAATTATAGTATCTCTGTTATAGCAGCACTTGATAACTAAGACACTTTTTCTTCTAAAATCAAAGATTAGATTTTTGTCAGTATGCAATTATGACTAATTGTGCATATTACAACTAAGGCACCAGGAGTAGGATTCGGCATCCCTTTGTATACATTCTTACAAAAAGAGCATCATGATATAATTTTTCAAGAACAATGAACTCTTCATTGTGTCTTCTTTTTTCAAAAACATAAATGTTGGAAATGTATTTGGATCTATCTTACCATATGAAATAGACATGAATCAAACCTACCTCTGTGATGACAATGGAGAAGTTCAATTTATTTAATCAAAATAACTCCAAGGAATGACAGCTGATTAAATTAGAAATTGCTCCTATGCAAGCTTAAGTGGGAACAAAACATAAAAGTAAGTCTACTAGAGCTAAGGTATGTACATGACACGTGAATTTGAAGACTTTTTCATGAATAGATTTGCATATTATACGCCAATGATGGAAGACAAAGCAAACTGTGAAATGATGTAAAGGAAATAATATTTTGAGAAAACAAAAGATCACCAACAGATAGTAAAGAAAGGAAGACCAAAGTAGATGTCAAAAGAAACTCTTAAACTTTCTCTTGTGGAGTGGACTTTGAAGAAGGAACTGTATAACAATGAAAGAATTTTTCTTTTACTTTTCAAAGAGAAGAGCAAACTGGGGGGGGGGGGAGCAGGGAGAAAAGTGCATTAATGAATGGATGGAAATCCAATGTCTCTAAATTTTCATTAAAATGAATAATAATTTTTTTTTAAAAAAAGAACATCAGGAAGAAGAGAAAAAAAATACATGAAAGAGCTTTTCTACAAAGATGACACCGAAAGCAAAGAAGGAAGCTCCTGCCCCTCCCAAAACTGAAGCCAATGCAAAGGTGTTAAAGGACAAGATGGCAGTCCCCAAAGGCAACTGTTGTTATGTACCGTCGAATCACCTACAACTCACAGTGACCCTATTGATAATAGTTCTGAACACTGCTCAATTCTGTGGCAATATAATTGTTTCTGAAAGACATACCCTCATTATTCCAGTCACTGAATCAATCCATCAATTTGAGAGTCTTCCTTTCTTTCTCTGTCCCTCCACCCTTCCAAGCATGATGTCCTTCTCCAAAAACTGGTCACTCCTTGCAACATGTTCAAAGTATGTCAGATCAAACCTCAGAATCCTTGCCTCCAACGAGCAGCCTGGTTTCATCCTCTTCAGGGTGAAACTGTTGGTTCTCCTGGCAGTCCATGGTATATTCAATACTTTTCTCCAGCATCACAGCTCAAACTCATCAATTCTCTTTCTATCATCCCTAGTCATTGTCCAGATTTCTGACTATAACAAGTAATTTCAAAGACTATGGCCTGGATCAGGCACACCTTAGTCTCCAGTCTGACAATGTTACTCTTCAGTACTCTGGAGAGGCCCCAGACAGCAGACTTTCCCAAAACAATTCATCTTTTGATTTCCTGGCTGTTGATACCAAGATTGTTGATTGTGGAGCCAAGCAAGTTAAAGCTTTTAACAATCTCTATCTCTTCACTCTCTATCATGATGCTGCCAGTAGGTCCAGAGGTTAGCATCTTTGTTTTCTTGATGTTGACCTTCAATCCATATTGAAGGCTGCAATCCTTGATCTTCTACAAGTGCTTCAGGTCCTCCTCAGTTTCAGCAAGCATGATTGTATCATTTACATAACACAGGTTGTTGATGAAAATAGAGCACACTTAGGCTAGCAGATATGCCAACTGAAGCTAAGCCGTCGAACATGGAAATACAAAGGAGAAGGAAAAGTCCTAAGCAGACACTAGTTTTTGGAATTGTGGAATGTGAGAAACATGAATGTTAGAAAATTGGACGTTGTTAAGAAAGAAATGAAATGCATACTAGATATTGGTGAAATGAGATGGACTGGCATGGGACATTTTTAATTAGATGATCATATATGATCTACTACGCTGGAGATTAAAATTTAAGGAAAATGGAATTGCTCTCATAGTTAAAAAAGTCATTTCTAGATCAATTTTGAAATGCAATGTTGTGAGTTAAAGGATAATATCAACACACGTACAAGGAAGTCCAGTGAATATTACTATCATTCAAATATACGTATCAACAACTAGAGCCAAAGAGGAGAAAAATAGAAGATTTCTACCAACTTTTACAGTCTGAGATCGATCGAACATGCAGTCATTTTGCATTGATAATAATGGGTTACTGGAAAGCAAAAATTCAGAATAGAGAATAAGGATCAGTAGTTGGAAAACATAGACTTGGTGACAGAAATGAAGCTGGAGATTGAATGATAGAATTCTGTACAATCAACAATTTATTCATTGCAAATGCTTTTTATAAGAAACTCAAATACAGGCTATACATGGATTTCACCTGATGGTATGCATAGTAATCAGATCACTTACATCTGTGGAAAGAATCACTGGAGAAGCTCAATATCATCTGTGAAAACTAGGCCGGGTGTTGATTGTGGAACAGACCACCAACTACTCATATGCAAGTTCAAGCTGAAGTTAAAGAAAATGAAATCAAAGCCACAGGAACCAAAACATGACCTTGAGTCTACGCCTCTCCAATTTAAAAACCATCCCAGGAATAGGTTTAAGATCTTGAACACCAATGGGTGAAGACCAGAAGAGTTACAGGAGAATATCATCCATGAAGAATGCAAAAGGTCTACAAAGACAGAGAAGGAAGAAAAGACCAAGACGAATGTCAGATGAGACTCTGAATATTGCACTAGAGCTCCAAGAAGCCAAAGAAAAGAGAAGAAATTAAGGAGCTGAACAGAAGATTTCAAAGGGCAGTGTGGGAAGACAAAGTATTATAACAAAACATGCAAAGAGCTTGAGTCAGAAAATCAAAAGAACCAAAATCGCTCAGCATATCTTAAGCTGAAAAAATTGAAGAACAAACTCAAGCCTCCAGTTGCAATACTTCAGGATGCTTTGGGCAGAGTATTAAATGATCCAGGAAGCATTAAAAGAAGATGGAAAGAGTATACAGAGTCATTTGACCAAAAGGAATTGGCTGACAGAGAATTAATGAAACAACATATGAGCAAGAGACTATCATGATGAAAGATGGAGTTCAAGCTACTTTGAAAGAATTGGCATAAAACAAGGCCCAAGGAATTGACAGCATACCAAGTGACATATTTTAACAAACAGATGCTGTTCTGGACGCATTCACCAAGTTGTGCCAAGAAATCTGGAGGACAATCCCCTGGCCTGGAAGATATCTATATTTATTCTCATTCCAAAGAAAGGTTACCCGACAGAGTGCCGAAATTTTTGAACAGTATCATTATGATCGCATGCAAGCAAGATTCTGCTGATAATTATCCAAACTTGATCAGCATGTCAACAGAGAACTGCCAGATGTGCAGGCTTGATATAGTACTTGGGATACTTTAGCTAATATTAGATGAATTTTGGCTGAAAGTAGAGAGTACCAGGGGAATGTCTATCTGCATTTCATTGACTATGCAAAGGCATTTGATTGTGTATATCACAACAAACTGTGGCTGACTCTGAGAAGAATGGGAATCCCAGAACACTTGATTGTGCTTATGTGAAACCTATAATTGGACCAGGAGTCAGTCATTTTAACAGAGCAAGGAAACACTACATAGTTCAAAATTGGGAAGGATGTATGCCAGAGCTGCTTACCTGTGTACATAGTTTTTCAATCTATGTGCAGAACAGATCATCTGGGAGGCTGGGATCTGTGAGGAGGAATGTGGATCAGGATTTGAGGAAGACTCATCAACAACCTGCGTTATGTAGATGACACAACCCTGCTTGCTGAAGGTCATCTACAGCCACCAAAAAAAGGTCTACACCTCACCCACCTTCCCGCGGCCTAAGAAGCTAAGCCTCCGAAGGCAGCCCAAATACCCCTAGAGAAGCACTAGTCCTAGGAGAATCAAGCTTGATCACTATGCCATCACCAATTTTCCTGTGACCACTGAGTCAGCCATGAAGAAGATAGAAGATAACAACATGCTTGTGTTCATGGAAGATGTCAAGTCCAAGAAGTCCCAAATCAAAAAAGATGTAAAGAAGCTCTATGACTTCGATGTGGCCAGATCATTAGGCTGGATGGAGAGAAGGTGGCCCGTGTTTGACTTGCTTCTAGTATGATGCCTTGGATGTTGCCAACACAATTGGGATCATCTAAATTGAGTCCGTCTGGCTAATTCTAAAAACAAATTTTCTCACCATATTAAAAAAAAAAAAAACCGTGAAAGAAATGATTGAGTGAAAAAGCTAAGCAGATCTTAAAGGCAAGTCAAGAATGTAATTTGAAGTATTGTAATGAAACATTCAAAGACCTAAAGTTAGAAAACCAATATGGAAGAATATGTTCAACATTTCTCAAGCTGAAAGAGCTGAAGAAAAATTCAGACCTTGAGTTTCAGTAGTAAAAAAACTGAACAGAGAAATTCGTATGACCTAGCTATTCCACTACTAGGAATATATCTTTAGGAAAATAGAGCTGAGGCATAGATGGGGATTTGTACACTGATTTTCAGAATTGTGCAATTCACAATAGCAAGAAAATGGAAACAGCCAAAATGTCCATCAACGAATGGAATGAGAAATTGTCAAACAGTCACATGATGGAATACTATGCAGCACTCAGGAGCTATGATTTTGAAAAATATTATATGACATGAGGAAGGCTAGAAATAATTATGCTAAGTGAACTAACTCAGTCTCATAAGGAAAAATAATACATAAAAGCACTGTTGTGAAAATAGAAGGATTACTAATAAGTTGTATTTTTAAGAAGTCCACAAAGGGAAGGAGAGAGAGAAGGAGGCTAAGGGGGTATATGTATTAGGGGGAAATCTTGAGGGCACAGGGTCATGTGGGTAGAGTGAGAGGTTGGAAAAAATAGGAAATATCCATTTGGGAACCTGCAAGTGTTGGGTAATGGTGAACATGGATCAATAGTGATTCATTTTATAAATCACAATGACATCAGGCAACAGAATGTGAATAGAGGAATGTGTGAAACGCAATGTGTATAAATTAAACACAATTTGTATGCAAACCAATATACTATAGAAATAATTTAAAAAACAAAATCAAAGTTGCAATAGTTAAAGTATAGTCAAATAGTATTGCAGGAAGCATAAAAAGTGGGTAGAGAGAATACACAGAATCACTGTATAAAAAAGAACTGGCAAATGTTTTACCATTTCAGGAAGTACATATGATCAAGAACCAATGATATTGAAAGAAGAAGTATAAACAGCTCTGAAGACACTGTCACAAAGCAAGGTTCCAAAAATTGTTGGAAAACAATAATTAAGGTGTTTCAAGACATGAATACAATAATGAAACCATTCACTTGTCTATGCTAAGAAATTTGGAAGAGAATTGTCTGTCTGTGCCACTAGCCAGAACAGATCCCTATTTATAACCCATTCCAAAGAAAAGTAATCCAACAGAATGTGAAAATTATGAAACAATATCAGTGATATCACACAAAGTTAGATTTTGCTGAAGACAATTAAAAACATTTGGAAAAGTGCATCAACAGGGAAGTGCCAGAAATTCAAGCCTGATTCAGAAGATGATGTGGAACATTTATTGCTGATATTAGAGAGCTCTTGAGTGAAAGCAGAGAATGCCAGAGAGATGTTTATCTGTGTGAAGGCAATCAGGTGCACAAATAATAATAATAAATTAGAGATAACATTGAAAGTATAGTAATTCCAGAACACTTAATTGTGCTAATTCAGAACCTGTGCGTAGACTGAATGGAAGTTATTCAAGTAGAAAAAAGGTATGCTATTTGATTTTAAATCAGAAATTGTGCATCAGAGCAGCATGCTTTTGTAATATTTATTTAGTCTGCATGCTGAGCAAATAACCTAAAAAGAAGAATATGGCTTAGGGATTAAACTGATTAAAATATGTAATGTTCAGATGGCACAACATTGCCTGTTGAAACCAAGAGGATCTAAAGAACTTACTAATGAAGATTCAAGAATAGAGTTTTTAATATGTTTTACACTTCAACATACGTTGTTGTTGCTGTTGTTATGTGCCATCGAGTTGCTTGTGACTCATAGTGACCCTATGTACAACAGCTCTAAACTTTGCTCTGTCCTGTGCCAATCTCATTGTCTCCAACACACTCATCCCAATTGCCACAGTCACCGAATCAACCACCTCCCAGAGGGCCTTCCCCTCCTGTGCCTGCCCTCCACCCTCCCAAGCATGATGTCCTTCTACAGGGACCGGCTCCTCCTTACAACATGGCCAAAATATGTCAGACGAAGTTTCAGAATCTTTGCCTCCAAGTATCAGCCCAGTTTAACCCTCTCCAGGATGCATCTGTTTGTTTTCCTAGCAGTCAATGGTACCCTCAGCACTCTTCTCCAGCACCACAGCTCAAAGGCATCAATTCTCATTCTATCCTCCCTGGTCGTTGTCCAACTCTCTGACACATAACAAGTGATTGCAAAGACCACGGCCTGTACCAGACTCACCTTAGTCTCCAGAGACACACCGTTGCTGGAAGACAAAAAAAACCTTCAAAATCAAACCACTAAATGATACCTTGATAAATGGGAGGGGAAAATTGAAGTTAACAAAGATTTCATTGCACTTGGATTCACAATTAATTCTCACAGAAGCAGCAGTTGAGAAATCAAATGGCATAGTGCATTAAGCAAATCTGCTGCCAAAGATTTCTTTAAAGTGTTAAAAATCTAAGATCTAATTTAGAGGACTAATCATGACATTTTTCGATGGCCTTATGGCAAAAATGGGACACTGAATAAGGAAGACTGAAGAAGACATGATGGCTTTGAACTGTGGTATTGCAGGGAATATTGCATGTACCGTAGACTATCAGAGAACAAACAAATCTATCTCAGAAAAGTACAGTAAAATGATCCTTAGAAATGAGGATGGCAAAACCGTCTCACATGCTTTAGACATGTTAATAGGAGCGACCAGTTCCCAGAAAAGCCCATCATACTTGGTTGTGTCAGTGTAAAATAGGAAGAGCTTCAATAAGATTGATTGACATCACTGTTGTATATCTTTAAGTACGAATCAACTCATAGCTGACCCTCCAGCAGGTTTTCAAAAGCAATAAATCACTTGAGAGAAGATTGCCCACCTTTCTTCCATAGAGCAGCTGGTAGATTTGAACCATGTACTTTTCTGTTGGCAGCTCAACCCCTTCCTTCTAAGTCATCAGAGCTCCCTAAATTGGCACAGTAACTGCAAAATATGGCCTCAGACATAACAATGATTAATCATTGGAGATGGCTCAGCCCTGGGCAATGTTTTACGCAGGAATTCTGTAAGCAGGAACTGACTAGGTGGCATAAATAAAAACACTTTTTTCCGTTGTCATTTCAGTGTAGAGGTCATACTGGTAGTGAGAGAAAATGCTGTACTGCCTCTGAAGATCATAGGAAGGAGAGCTGTCCCCTGACAAGAAACCCCAACATTTGACACTACTAAGCTCTGGTGGCCAGTGTGTGGGCCATTAGACTGGCAGTTCAAATCCACCAGCAGCTCCTTTGGAGAAGGATGGGCAATCTCCTCCTGTGCGATTTACTGCCTCTGAAAATCAATTGAGGGTCAGTTATGTGTCAGTTATGACCCGAAGACAATGAAAGGGAGAGTGGCTTTGAATCAATTTTGGGTCTATATGTTATATTGTTTGATCATATGTGGTTTCTAAGCCTGGATTATCTTATCTGTAAAGCAGTAATGACCTATAGGAACTGCTGTGTGAATTGAGATAAAACATTTTAAAACCTCACATCATGACAATACAGGAAACAGAATGAAGGCATTTTCTCCTATATTGGATATTGAAATCATACCTCTGTACTTAAAAGGAACCCTGGTGACATGCTGTTATTATTGTTCGGTCCTGTCAAGTCAACCATGAACAACAGATCTGAACCATGCCCTCTCCTGAGCCATCCTCAAGATTTCTGTTATGCTCAAACCCATTGTGGTAGGGACTGTGTAAATCCATCTCATCATAGGTCTTCCTGTCTTTCACTGACCCCCTGCTTTCCCCAGCATGATGTTTCTCTCCAGAGACTGGCTTTCCCTAAAAATATACCAGAAGTAAATGAGACAAATAATCAATGTCCTTGCCTCTAAGGAGAACTATAATGGTACTTTCTCATGACAGATTTATATGTTCTTTTGGTAGTCTATGGGATATTCAACACTATTCCTTAATACCACAATTCAAAATCATCCATTCTTCTGTTATCCTTCGTCATCGTACAACTTTCAGATGCATAGGAAACAATTGAAAATACCATGGCTTGGATCAGGTCTTAACATTTAAAGTTATATTCTTGTTCTTGGAACTTTGAAGAGCTCCTTGACAGCAGCTTTGCCCAATACAACATGTCTTTTGATTTACTGACTACTGATACCAAAGGTTTTGATTATGGATCCAAGTAAAATGAAATTGTTGGCAACGTCAATCTTTTCTCCATCGCTCATGATGTTGTCTAATGTTCCAGTGATGAGGATTTTTGCTTTCTTTATATTGAGGTGTAGTCTATATAGAAGATTGTGGTCTTTGATCTTCAGCAGGAAGTGCTACAAGTTTTCTTCACTTTCTGCAAGCATGGTTGTGTCATCCGCCTAACTCAATTTGTTAATGGGTCTTCCTCCAATCCTGATGCCACAGTTTTCTTTATATAATCCATCTTCTTAAATGATTTGCTCAGCACACAGATTGAATAGGCATGGAGAAATGCATTTTGTTGTACATGGAGTCATCACTTCAGTTAGGGTTGTAGTAACATTAGTTAGGGCACAGTAACATTGGACTTCATATTCTATTCTTTACTGCTTTGTTTCACAGCATCTTCTGGGAATTCTCTCCTAATTCCAGACTAGACTCAAAGCTGACTGACCTTCCAATGAGTTTCTAAATCATATAGGAGGAGATTGTCCATCTTTCTCCAGTGGAACAACTGATAGATTTGAACAGCCAGAGATTTGAGGTCTTTGGGTTAGCAGTGCAACTCCCAATGACAAGTGTTTCCTGTGTAGGGAACACATCCTCTGTTTCCCTCTTTTATAGATATACATAAGTGAAGGACATCAGCGTGATTGAGACTCAGGGCTGTATATTCCAAAGTCACTCATCCTTGGTTGTGGCATCAATCCCTAGAGTTCCTTTCAAGTATAATATTTCTTTCATGTAAGGGTTTGTACTTGATGTTATCTTTCGTTTCCTTCCAGTTCTAACATTTAGGAGACTACGGTTTATTATTGTAGCTTTGAAAATACTGGAAATTCATCAACAATTTGGTCTGAGAGAAAGCCAAACCAAGAAACCAAGTACTAATGTTTTAAGGTTAAGTCAACATAGTTAATATTTCAGAAATTATTCTCAAAGACACGTCATATTTACTTGGGCACATGCTGTGTCCATTTGAGAGATTATCTTTTATGAATTGTATTGTACCACTTGCCTACTTGCATAAGGTAATATGTTTGCCCATATTGGATTTTCAAAGTGTACACATCTGATTTATGAATACATTGTGTGATGTTTAGGAAAAAAAACACTTTAGAATTAGAATGTCTTGTATTTTAAGACTCTTCAAGTTAGATTGATTATTTAAACTCCTCATTTTCTATGTGTACCAACTTTAAAAAATCTCACTACCATTCAGTCAGTTCTGACTCATAGAGACCCTCTGATGGGTTTCTGAAGCTGTACATTCCAACAGAAGGTTGTTCATCTTTCTCCCTCAGAACTATTGATGGATTCAAACTACCGAAAACACATGACTCTTTGATTAGCTGTGACACACACCGTGGACTATGCCACTCCAGCTCCTTGCACCGATCATATTAACGACCAAGAAAACAGATCAATGAGAGATGAGATATTTTTACCTAGTATGCTGTTTTAAACAGTCATCCATCGTTATGATTTGAGGAAGTTACTATTAAAATGACCAGTAAACCCAGCTCAGAGTTGTTTGTTTTGTTTTGGTGGGTAGACACGAGATAAAAGGGTTGGGTGGATACTAGTGTTACAATGCGTATGCAGTTGTAAATTTCTAGTTGGAGAGCAAACCTCTTAAGGGAAGATGATCTCCAAGATAGACTGTCTCTCAGCTTCTCTTAGTATCTCAGTTTCTGCCCTTAGACCAAGTTGGACCAACTGTACATGGAAACAGATCCACCTTGTGTTTCAAACAAGATCTTCCTTCAGTCTCCTTTATTTGTTCTGGATTGCCATAGATTAATTCCAGGCCTGTGGCTCAAAATTCTCCAAGTATTACAAGTGTCTTTTCACAGAACTTCCATCTGCTTTATTCTTTGTTTCCTAAATAGTGTCCAATGAAAGGAGGCTTCCCCCTCCCGCAAGTTATTGTTATTGTTGTTGTTGTTGTTGTTGTCGTCGTCAGGTGCCAGTCAGCCTGTTTCATCCTATGCACAACAAAGTCTTGGCTGCTGCTGTGCCATCTTCACAATCTGCTTTGCTTAAGCTTCTTGTTGCAATCGCTTTTTCAGTAAGTCTCTTTGAGAATTTTCATCTCCTTTATTGACCCTCTTACCTTTCCAACCATGATGTCTTTTTCCAAGAATGGGCCTATCCTGATAACGTACCAGAAGTATGCAAGACCACGCCTCACATCTCGCCTCTAAGGCACACTCTGGATGCACTTCTTCCAAGAAGATTAGCTTTGTTTTTTGGCAGTCTATGGTTTGTTCAATATTCCTCACCAACACTACAGCTCGATGTCTTTCAGATCTTTGAGGAAAGGGCAAGTTTCTTTCAGATCCTGAGAATTGTGTATCTTATTTAATTCTTTTTCGACTAGCAGTAAGCAAAAGTCTTGAAAATATCTAGCAGCTGGTCTGACACGGCTGCAAGAAATGAAGCCAGATCCCTGCCAGACTATTGGCGGTAGCA
The DNA here is from genome assembly GCF_000299155.1 of Elephantulus edwardii. Classification (NCBI taxonomy): domain Eukaryota; kingdom Metazoa; phylum Chordata; class Mammalia; order Macroscelidea; family Macroscelididae; genus Elephantulus; species Elephantulus edwardii. The sequence continues at coordinate 3,362,479 of NW_006399775.1, forward strand.
TTTCCTAGCCAGGGACTTCCTCATCAGGAGGACTCTAGGCACAACAAGGGTTTGCTCCAGGATAGCAACAGAAGTCAAAACAGCAGCTCTTAGATACAGGGCAATTACTGTGTGCCTCATGATGCTGAGATTTTAAGCATACCATCTTTGTTTTTCCTGCCAGTTCTACCAGGAAGTGTTATGGTACTATTTCAATCGCTTAAACACTCATTCAGTTGGTGGCAATCAAGTCCTGATTATGTATGAGGTCTTTGTAGAGTTTCTGGTCAGGGAAGGAACCAGTGCTCATTCAATCTGCTTCAGAGTATATTTCATTTCACACCCTTTTCTTTTGCATGCTCTCTGATGCAGTCAAACTGTGTTTTAATGCCTAAAAATGTCCCACTGTGCCTCAGGTTCATTGCACATGCTGTTACTTCTATCAGAAATGCTCTTCTCCCTGATCTTTAGATGCCTTGCTGTCCACTCAGCCTTCAGCTCTCAGCCCCCTGCATTTCCTCAGGTAATTTGCTCCTCAGCCGTCCTCGGGGAAGAGATTCCACAGTCACCTTCTTTCTTTCTATCCCAACACTCTTTCAGGTTAGGGTAAATTTTCTTTGTTTCAGGCCAGTGTCCTTGAAACTCTTTGGAAACAGGAATCTTGTCTGTATTAGGCTCATGATACCCCTTTTTGCACTGAATGAATAACGACACAGCCTGCAATAACAGGTAAACATGAGTAAAATGCCAACTGACCCATTAATCCTTGGTTTGAAGATTCCAGACAGTTAGAAATAAACAAAAAGAGAATTACAAGTCAAAAAAGTATCAAGTGGGATGAATATTTAAGGAGAAACAAAATGCCATAGTAAGCATAAAACAAAGGAAACTCACAGATTTTGGGTGTTCATGACAGTGGTGGGGGCAGGTTTTATGGCTTTATGAATAGCTAAAATGAAAGATAAATAAAAGTTGGCAGAGTTAGAAAGTGTGAAAAAAGCATTTTAGAAAACTCTTACGTTGAGGTATTTGCAAGGAGTTGGTGTAACAGGAGTTCCACATGGTGAGACTAGAGATGATGGGTGCATATGGTGGGCCCTTACTTCCAACAACTATATAAAGAGGAAACGCAGAATGTTGTCAAAGGGCCTGCAGGAACGCATGCACACAAGGAAACAGTGACAACAAGGCCAAACCCAAAACCAACGTGATAGGTCGGGCCTTGTTGAAACAGGAGCCTTAAGCTCTGTCACAGACACCATCAGGGGTGGAGGAGTGGAGCAAAGTCACCAAGAGAGCAGGCTCAGCTGCACACTGGAAAATTGACCTCAGGGACAGTGAAAACCAAGCGTTGAGAAGAAGTTGTCCAGTAACAAGAGTAGGCCCAGGGAGATGCCACTGTATAGAACATCAGCTCCAGACAGGAATGCAGACAATACAGAAACAAATTATGTATATATGTACATGTGTGTGCATTTTCAGAACAATGCAAATAAGCATATTGTATAATTATTGACTCCTTTCCAAGTAACAACTTGGAGAAACAAGGGATTTGTTTTAATGAGAGTAGCATTTCCAGAAATATAAAAACTACTCACGTTTAGGAAATGCTTTTAGAGCCTCTGTCCTGGTCATCAATGTCCCATCCCTGTCTTTAATGCCAGGGTCTGGCATTAAAGCAGGAACTTTATGATAGATGAGTGCATAAGTAAAAGAAGTGAATTAAAAATCTCAGAGAAAGAAGTCATCCTTTTTAGTGGAAGACTTTATAATGTTTGGAAATGGCTAAGAGCTGGTTAGTCCCATTGAGGGAATGGATTTTGAAGCCAGATAGTCTGAATTCAAACTTCAGCTCCACCACTTAATAGTTAAGAGATCTTGGACAAAGAGAGCTGGCTTACTTATGTGTTAAATGAGGATAACAAGAGCTATTTTAGAGTGTTGACAAAGAATGGAATTAGTACACATAATTCACCTCAAAACCCATTGCCTTGGAGTCAGAACTGATACATAGCTTCCTCTGCCGAAGATTTTCAGAGGCTGTAAATCACATGGTAGCAGACTGTCCATCTTTCTCTTAAGGAGTTGCTGATACATTTGAACTATCAGAGAGACATCACTCTTAGGTTAGCAGGGCAACTCCTTATGGATGATACCACTAGAGTTTCCAGTACACCTCTCCAAGTATGTGGTAGACAATGAATTGTTGTTGTTATTATTATTAAATGAGACTGATTAAGCTAAGCCACAGCTTAATAAATTTTAAAGCATTTCCACGACTCTTTCCTTGAAGCCAATGAGGTTTGTCCTCAAGGCTTTCCCATTGCTCTGCTTGTTCTCTTGCTCTCCTGTCATATTTCACCTCAGATACCTGGATCCTCTTGCCGCGGCTGTAACAACTCAGCCTGACAGCCCTGCACCAGTCCTGTTCTCTCTTACCTTGATCAAAATCACCTGATATTATCTTTTTGAGCTTTGAGTGCTTTTGCTGATGAACTAGTATATGTCAAGAAGGCACAGTGGTAAGAAACTGTGCTGCAATCCCAGATGCTCACAGTTTGAATCCACCAGTTGCTCTGTGGGAGAAGCATTGACGATCTCCTCTTGTGTGATTTACTACCTCTTAAAAGCTCCTCCTGTGCAACTAACTGCTTCTGAAAACCCACCAGAAGGTCAGCGATGGGTCGGCTCTGACTGGATGGTACTCAACAACAACTCATATTAAATAGCAGATACTGACTTTCTTGTGAGTTGGATCTAGTTCTTATTCGTCTCTGCATTCCCAACACAATATCTGCCATGAGGTAGGTACTACAATACATCTCTGGAGAACTCTACTAAGCTCATTCTCAAAGGTCTCCTAGTAGAAGCTGAAGCTAGAGGTCTGTATGCACAGACAGGAATCCTGGGAACTATTACCACGTTTGTGTGGGGGAAAAAAGACATTTTAAAAACAAACAAAAACATGACTCACTCAACGTATACTTTGCTTTGAACCAGAAATTATTTTGAACAGGAAGGATCATGTCTATGTTATGCATTTTGATGTTCAAAGAAATGAGCACTAATCAAAAGGAAAGGGGAAATGTAATAAATTTCCTCTCAGATGCTCTTTTTTTTCTTTCCCTTTTTTTTTAAACTGGCTTTCAATCAGCCAACTGTAGGAGTTGAAAATGCTGCCTAGAATGTAAGTTTGTAATCACCACACTGCCAGTAGATACACTTTTAAGTCTAAACTGTTAAAGGAGCATTTTTGCTGTACAGTGTGTTAACTCCGTCACTTTTGCCCACTGGGTGAACAATTTAATCTTTAAGTATCAATGGTAGATTGGTAGCAATAACTTTCACCCTCATGAAAGAGATGGGAAGATATTTGACTTACTCAAACAGAAGCAGATCAGCAGATCTCAGATTCACAGAGAATGTGCGCTGCAATGGGAATCATCATTCTTTCATCACCATCTTTGCTTTAGGGGCTGAGGCAGTAAAGAATAGAAGATAATGGAGGAGAGGTACTCAAAGCTTTAGAAAATAAGACTTTAACACAAGCTAGTTTGGAAGGCAATAAGGAAAGCTTTCAGCCCAGAGAATCATAGGCAGAGAAGAGACCACGGAGAAAAGAGAAAGATTTTCCTACAGGGCAGCTAACACCCCTGTCAAAGTCCCAGGCTATGATCAAGAGTCCTGTGGTCTTTGTTCTTTTGTGAAGCTTGGCAGCAAGTCTGGTTTTACAAAAAGGTGGATTGGCTTGGTTCCTGTACGAAGTAGTCTTGGAACACAAAAAAGAATCCTGGTAATGTCATGTGTTACATGTTGAACTGATAACATGTTAACATACTAACATGCCAAAAAGTTGGCAGCGGTTTTTTGGTTGGGTTTTTAAAAATTATTTAAATATATATATATATATATTTATACTGGTTTACTTACAAAGTTTGTATACGTTGTGTTTCACACTGAATCTTTCCCATTTATTTACCCACCTCCTCACTCCACTTATCAAATTGTGTGATACTATGATTAACCACCACCACCACCATCCTCACTCCTCTCCTCCCACCTTCCTCCCTGACTTGGATCTTCATAAACGTCCTACAATAGTGTTTGTCCTTACGGGTCTGAGTTAGTTCACTCAGCATAATGCTTTCCAGTCCCTCCCAAGTAAGATAATAATTTACAAAATCTTCGCTCCTGTGTTCTGTGTAGTATTCCATCATGTGAATGTACCATAATTTCTCAATCCATTAGATTGTGATTGGACACTTCAGCTGTTTCCAAGGTCTTGTGATAGTGACTTGTGCTGCTATGAACATTGGTGTATAAGTCTCCATTTGTGCCTCAACTTTCATTTTCTCAGGATATATTCCAAACAGTGGAATAACTGGGTCATATGGAATTTGTATGTTCAGCTTTCTGAGCAAACGCCAAACTGCCTTCCAGAGTGATTGTACCATTTCACAATCCCACCCACAATGTATAAGAGTTCCCATCTCACCACATCATCTCCAACATGTATTACTTGCTGCCCTGTTAAATACTTGCTTCCCTGTTAAACACTGCCACTGTTACTACAGTGAGATAGTATCTCATTGTGGTTTTGATTTGCACCTCTCATTGCCAGTGAATTTGAGCATTTCTTTATGTGTCTGTTGACCATCTGAATATCTTCCTCTGTAAAAAGTTTTTCTGTGTCTTTTGCCCATTTTGTAATTGGGTCATCAGTCTTTTCCTTGTGGAGGCCCTGTAGGATTCTGTAAACTTTTGGTATGAGACCCCTGTCTGAAATGGTACTGCCAAATATTTATTCACAGCCAGTAGGTTTTCTTTACACTCTCCTGGAAAAAAAAAGTTGCATTTTGAATTCACCAAAGATACACAGTTTCAGAAGCAGGATGGAGTGTTGTTGTGGAGAAACAGATCAATGGCAGTGAATTGGGCAGTTTAAGAGGCCTAGATACAGTGTGCCTTGCCCTACTGATGCTGAATACTCAAAGAGATGAGAACAGCTCTGGAAAGCAAAAGACAAAATATTCAAGCGATTGTCAATTTTAGTGGTTGGCTAGTAGTGATTTCCACTTAAATAATATCAATAAGAACTCAAGTTACACAAGATAGTATCCCATTTCTGAACATCTGGCTTGCAGAATTGTTAGCCAAACTCTGTAAAGCTATTATAAGTCAAAATTGGAGGTGTATATAATGATTAATAATAACGAATGGATACTAAGTTGCAATAAAGCTTCACAACATTATTACAATTGTTATTTGTATACTATTATGTCAAAGGTGTTTTACTTTATCTGAAAGTGTTTCTTTAATGTCTTTCATGTATAGAAAAGAACACTGTACACTAAGAGAAACTTAACTAATTGACATTAATTACAAACCAGTCAAGAGTTACTATTCAGATTTATATATGAAATTGACATAAAATCAGATTTTAGTGGAGTTCATATGTATCTCCACTCCTCTGTCTTTAATATGCTGACTTTTGTTCTCACATCTGACACTTCATAACGACTTTCTAGTTACTGTACTTCTTAGGGGATCACGTGTGTAGTAAAGGCGTAAAACATGGAGAAGAAGAATTCGGTCAAGTACATCTATCTTCTCATGAAAAAGAAAAATATATAAAAGGTAAATAATCCAATTGAAAAATGGGCACAGGATATAAAAAGATATTTCACCAAAGAAGACATTCAGATGGCCAACAAGCACATGAAGAAATGTTCAAAATCCCTAGCTCTGAGAGAGATGCAAATCAAGACAACCACAAGATATCATCTCATCCCACTAAGACTAGCAAAATTTAACAGAACAGCAAGCAACAAATGCTGGCGAGGTTGTGGAGAGACTGGAACCTTTATTCACTGATGGTGGGAGTGTAAAGTGGTGCAACCACTCTGGAAAGCGATGTGGCGCTTTCTCAAAAGTTGCAAATAGAGATACCATTTGACCCAGCAATTCCACTACTGGGAATATACCCTAAAGAGACCATA
>NW_006399775.1:3372051-3379425 GCF_000299155.1 Elephantulus edwardii
AACAATGAATGAATGAAAACCCAAAATCTCTGTAAATGTTCACTAAAACTAATAAACTTTAATAATAATTAAAAAATAAATAAAATCATAAAGAATATTAAAAATAGGAATAGCACCAGAATTTCCATTACTATCCTCATTTTACAAGTTTCCAGGGACCTGATTAACAACCCGTGTTGGAGCCACTCCTCTCTAGGCAATATGTGACTGAGAGCAAGTTATACACTCTTTCCAGAAGTCTGCTTCAGCTTTGAAAATGGAAGGTGCTAGGCATGATATCCTTAAACTCTGGAAGTCCATGTTGACATAAAACCAAACCAAACTTGATGCTTTTAGGTTGATTCTGTGTGCTAGTAACCTCCCTTTGGCTTTCTGAGATGATACATTTTTATAAGTGAGGCTTTCCCCAATGACATAATGAGTGAAAAAGTGGTGAAGAATATTCCCATGAAATAAGAGAATACTCTCTCAGGGCCCTCTTTTTTTTTTTCTTTGTTAGTTGGCATAGGCTGTCAGGCTAATCTAGAAGCTTACCAGATTTATATATTCTTAAAGCAAATAGCATCTGCACATGGTGAGAGCAAGCTGCCCACGTCTAGTGAACATCCTTGAACACAAGAAAACTAAAAGAACTGTGATGCTGCACTCCTCTCTGCGTGATGCAGCTCTGAAGGGGAGCCCTCCTTGCCAGCATCTTTGGCCTCTGTTTCTCATTCATTCTTCTCATTTTCTGACTCTGGCTGACTGTGTTGGCCCCTGCTGATCCTCCACAAAGAAGACAATCTCAGAATCAAGTTTCTCTCTTTCATCTTGAACTGAAATGCAAATATGTTTTCCATGTTATTGGATTCAGAGGTGACCATAAAGTGTTTACAAAGGAGAGAAACAGTGAATAAGATTCAGAGACAGAGAAACAGAGGCAAAGGAAGCTCACTCTTAAATGAAATGTCCTTTTTAGCTTATTACTGTAGCAATCACAGATGTCAATTTTCATGAGTTTCTAAAACTTTGGTGTACGTGAGGGTCCTGAACCCAAGGTACATTTTGAAGTAATGAAAAAAAAGTCACAAGCTGTGGGGTGAATCTCAAAAGGCCATTTCAATCCTTTCTTCCCCAGAAAAACACCAAAAGAACATGTGACCAGCTCCCCAGGGGTTGATTCTGAGGTCCTGGGTGGACACTGGGCTGTTATCTGATACCTGCAAGGTGAAAAGGTCATGGAGCTGCAAAATTCTCTAGAGGCAAACAGAAGAACAATCCCCTTTTCTTTCTGTTACTTGAGCTGGGGTTGGTTGCAGAGTTGGCTAGACGGAGTCCTGAGGTGTCAGGGGCTCACACCCCATGTGAGAGTGCTAGTTCACCCTATTTTGCTTTGAAAGGCTGAGCCTCAATCTCTCCTACAGGGTGACCAGCTGACAGCTCTTGGCTGGTTTCCACTTGCCCATCTCCCAACTGGTTAATCAGCTCAAAGTATCTACCCCTCAGCAAAGCAAGTGATGCCATGCCTGCCCTTCCATCTGCAACAGCCAGTGAGCACTTGCCGCAGGCCAGGCACCCTTCTTGATGCTGTCAGCGAGCCAAGAGCAAATCTGATTTTGAAAGTGGCAGCCTTAAGACAATTTTTAGTTGATCTAAGACACATAGATTATTAATATTTTTCCCCAAACCAAGGAAAACAAATACAGATTTCATGAGAGAGCTAGCAGTAAAAGGTTTCAGAAAGCTTAATATATAATTGTACTTTTTTTTTCAACTATACTCACGTGCCCTTGTTGTTACTTAATACTGAGTGGAGTGTGACTTACTTTGAATTCCATGTATGAAGAATAAAACTGTTTCCTAGATTTCAAGGTTTGACCTTGGGAAAGCAGATCTCCAGGTTTGGCTACTGGGTGGGATCAAACTGTCAAGTTTTCAGCTACTAGTTGACTTCTTAGCTGCTTGACTGTCTGGAGACATCTTCATCTTTTCTTGGTTCTCTTGATTGATATTTTTGGGTGCCTTCAAGTCAACTCTGACACATGGTGACCTTAGGTACAACAGATCAAAAGCTGCCTAATACTGCACCATTCACACAATCTCTACTATGCTTAAGCTCATTGTTGTAGTCACCATGTCAGTTTATATTCTTAACAGCCCATCTCTTCTCAATTACAATGCAAGATGTCCTTCTGCAAAGACTGACCCCCCTGAAAACATGCCTAAAGAATGTAAAAGGAAGCATTCTAAGGAGCACTTGGGTTTCCCGTATTCCAACATTTGTTTGCTTCTTCAACTGTCTTTGGTATATTCAGTTCTCTTAGCCCACACCCCTGTTCAATAGTATCAATTATTCTTCCATATTCCTTATTCATTGTCCAAATTTCATATGCATGTAAAACAATTGAAAAAGCCATGAATTGGGTCATACATAGATTAGTCTCTAATTTGATCTTAATTCTTTAGTGATATAAAGAGATTTAACATCAGATTTGCTCAAAACAATATGTCATTTGATTTCTTAACTGTTACTTCCATGGATCATGAACACATCTTGATGGCATGATCCCATTTACCAATTCTCATTTATGTATCTTGATTGCATGTTTGACCAGAAGATTTCAAAGGGGAGCTCAAGAAGACAAAGCAAAATATTATCATGAAATGAGCAGAAACCTGGAATTAGAAAATAAAAAGGGAAGAACGCACTCTGAATTTCTAAAACTGAGAGAATTGAAAAATAAATGTAAGGGCGTCAAATCGCAGTACTGTACTGAAAGGTACTATGTACAATGTATTGAATGACCCAGAAAGCATCAAAAGAAGACGGAGGGAATATATACAGAATACACAGAATCACTGTAGAACTGACCCTGAAAAATTTCAGGACATACGATCTGAGCAGGAGCCAAGGGTAATGAAGAAGGAAGTGGAAGCTGCATTGAAGGCATAGGCAAAAAAAAAAAAAAAATAAGGCCTCGATGGAATATCAAGTGACTTGTTTCAAATAATAGGCGCAGCTCTGGATGCACTCAACAGTCTATGCCAAAAAATGTGGAGGACATCTGTGTAGTCACTACATTGGAAGAGATATTTGATCCTGTTGCCAAGAAAGGTGATCCAACAGAATATGGAAACTATTGAACAATACCATTAATATCACATGTAAGCAAAATATTGCTGAAGAGCATTCAACAGTGTCTAGAACAGTACATAGATAGTGAACTACTAGAAGTTCAAACAGGATTTAGAAGAGACCATGGCACAAGAGATACCATGACTGATGTCAGATCGATCTTGGCCGAAAGTAAAGAATACTAGAAGAATGTCTTTTTATACTATATTGATTATGCAAAAGCATTTGATAGTGTGGATCATAGCAAGTTATGGCTAGCATTGAGAAGAATGGGAATCCCAGAGCACTTAACTGTACTCATGAGAAACCAATATAAGGAAGCTCTGGTAGCCTAGTGGTAAGAAGCTGCACAGCAATCCCAGAGGTACGTGGTTTGAATCTACCAGATGCTCTGCTGGAGAAGGAGGGGCAGTTTCCTCCTGCACCAGTCAGATCCAATTTGACAGCACACACACACACAGAGAAAATAAAATAAAATGTAAAAAAATTTACAACTGTAAGAAGCTGAACTGCAACGCCAGAGAAACCAATACCTAGACCAGGAAGCTTTTGTGCAAACAGGGCACGTGAACACTACATGGTTTGTGAGAACAGAACAAGTGAATACTACATGGTTTAAAATTAAGACGGGAGTGAATCAGGGCTGTATTTTCTCTACATATCTATTCAATCTGTATGCTGAACAAATTATTCAAGAAGCTGGACTCTATGAGGAAGATTCATTGATAACTTGGGTCATGCAGATGACACAGTCTTGCTTGCTGAAAGTGAGGACAACTTGAAACACTTGTTGCAGAAGATCAAAGAATACAGCCTTAAATATGGATTGCATCTCAGTGTTAAGAAAACAAAGATTCTTACCATTGGACCAATATGTATCATCTTGATCATTGGAGAAAAGATTAAAACTCAAAAACTTCATCTTACTTAGATCCACAATTAGGAGATGTATTGCACTGGGGAAGTCTGCAGCCAAGGACATCTCCTACTGAGGAGTAATGATGTCAGTTTGAGGACTAAGGTGTATCTGATTCAGGCCATGGTATTTCCGGTCACTTGCTATGAATCTGAGAGCTGGACAATGAATAAGGATGACACAATAAGAATTGATGCTTTTGAACTGTGTTATTGGAGAAGAGCACTAAACATCCCATGGACGGCCAAAGGAACAAATAAATAGTCTTGGAAAGAGTGCAGCCTTTGTAGGCAAAGATTATGAGATTTGGCCTTAGTGCATTTCAAGATTGTTGGCTGGAGAGGCTGTTCTTTAGAGAGAGATACATGATGCTCAGAAAGTTAGAGAGTTGGTGAATGAAAGGGAGACCCTCGACCAAGTAAATTGTCACAGTGACTACCTTAATGGGCTCCAACATGTGAAGGTGGCACTTGGATAGAACAAGATTCAGACGTATTGTTCATAGAGTCGCTATGGGCTGTACTCAGCTTGATAGAACCTAACATTTCCATGGCTATTGATACTGATTGGAGATACATGTAAAATGAAATCTTTGAGAGTTTCAATTTTTCTCCATATGTTATAGGCAAAGATTCTCACCACTGCACCAATTGGCAGCTTCAGGATGAGTGGTGAAGAGATTGAGATTGTTCACAGCTTTAGTTTGCTTGGCTCCACAGTCAACACTCTTGGAACCAGTAGCCAGGAAATTAAAAGACATATTGCAATGGGAAGGAAAGTCTGCTGTTGGAGACCTCTCCAAAGTACTGAAGAGCAATGGTGTGACTAAGGTGCGTCTGATACAGGCCATGGTCTTTGCTATCACTTGTTATGCATCAGGGAGTTGGACAGTGACTAAGGAGGATAGATGGAGAATTGATGCCTTTGAGCTGTGGTGCTGGAGAAGAGTATTGAGGGTACCATGGACTGCTAGGAAAATAAACAGATTCATCCTGGAAACGGTTAAACCGGGTGGCTCCTTGGAGGCAAGGATTCTGAGGCTCCCTCTAACATACTTTGGACATGTTGTAAGGAGGGACTGGTCCTTGGAGAAGGACATGATGCGTGGGAGGGTGGAGGAACAGCGCAGGAGGGAAAGGCCCTCTATGAGGTGGACTGATTCAGTGACAGGGGTAATCGGGATGAGTATGTCAGAGACAGTGCGATTGGCACAGAACAGAGTTTAGGGCTGTTGTACATAGGGACGCTATGAGTCTCAAGCACATAACAACAATGTTATAGATTGGTGCTGAGACCTGTTAGTCTCATTGTGAGGATTTCCCCCCCGCCCTGATCTGTGGTATAATCTTTACCCTAGTGGATGTAGCCTTTAATCTTTCAGTAAGTACTTCAAGTTCTCTTCACTCTCAGCAAGAATGATTGTGCCATATGCATAATGCAGGTAGCTGTTGGGTTCCAATTCTGATGCCATATCAAAATAGCCGCTATATTGATTATACAGATTAATCTCCAAAATTTTTTATTCATTTTGGATATCCTATGCAAAATCTAGCTATACATCTGAGAGCTGGACAACGAATATGGATGACAGAAAATGAATTGATGCCTCTGAGCTGTGGTTTTGGAGAAGAGCACTGAACATCCCATGGAAGGCCAAGAGAATGATCAGATACATCTTGGAGAGGGTGCAGCCAGAGTGCTCTTTGGAGGCAAGAATAATGAAGTTTCGCCTCTCATACTTTGAGCATGGTGCTAGGAGGTGCTATTCCTTGGAGAAGGACATGATGCTGGGAAGGGTGAAAGGTCAGTGAAGGAGAGGAAGACCCTCAACCAGGTGAATTGATACAGTGTCTGCTGCAATGAGCTCTTGTATGTCAGGAAGTGTGAGGATGGCGCAGGATAGAACAGGGTTCAGATCTTTTGTTCAGAGGCCGCTATGAGTCATGCTTGACTCAAAGGCATCTAGCAACAACATTCAAAATCTCTAGTTGATCTACATCTTATTCAGTATATTTCATCGTTTCCTAACACTAACACTCTTTAAATTTGGGGTCAGGTAATTAACTCTGTTGTGAGGGCCTGAGCTATTGTTTTGTAGAATGTTTAGTATATCCCTAGCTTATACTCATTAAATTTCAGTTACATCTCTCAGTTGTGACAACTGAATATATTTCTCAACAATATAAATGTTTCTAAAGGAACAAAACTGATGCTGTTGAGAATCATTGGCATACATTAATTTTTGTCAGTTTCATAGGAACAAAAGATATCATTATTGTTTTGACTGGCCTTTCTCTAATTACTATATAAATAAAGCATTTTCCAAGACTATCTTAGTCTTCCAATGCTGCTGTAACAGAAATACCAAAGTGGATGACCTTTTACAAACAGGAATTTGTTTTTTCTTACACTTTAGGAGGCTAAAAGTTTATTTTCAGGATACTGTGTCTGTTCTCATCTATTGGCTCTTTCATAAATTTCTAGCTTATTGTTTTTGTCCATAGTTCTATCCAATTATTTGGCTTATTTTTGCTGATTTATACAAAATCTTCTGTAAGCATTTTGGTTACTTACCTTGTGTTAGTTTTTCTACTGGTCTTTCCACACTAAAATAAAGTTCATAAATCTCTTCTTACAAAGATAAATCAGCAAAACTACACTTATTTTAAAATAAGTGATCATTACATAGTCTTTGGACTATTTGATCTTTTACCTTCTTTTAGCCTGAAATAAAAGGAGACTATTTTTAAAATATCTTCCTGGCTTGGCATTTGTTATTTGTACTCACTATGTGTTGCTAACCCAGCCTTTGCATGAGATTGGAAAGAGTTTGGAGAGAAACTATTTTAAAGACTTTTACTCTGGAAATATTAATTAATGAAGGTCATAATTTGATTCTAAAAAATGCTAAAGCATTTTTGGGGACTTTGGTTTCACATTTTTTTAAAGAAAGTATTTGGATGCCACCAATACACATTTATTGAGGACAAAATTTAGGCTGTGATGTTTTAGCAGCCTAGTGAGTAAGGTGATGAACTGCCAACCCAAACACAGGCAGTACAAATCCATAACTGGTTCTGGGGGAGAAAGATGGATGGACAATCTTCTCCCTTGTAATTTACAGCTTCTGATATCCTGATGGATTTAGAGCTGAGTCTGTTCTGATTGAGTTGTTGAATTCAGGTTGGAAGCTCCTGGATAATGCAAATTAATAATTCATTCATCTATTAACCACAGAAGTTAGAGGTTCATGTCACCCAGAAAAGCCTCAGAAAAAGGCCAGGTGATCTACTTTTGAAAAATAAACCAAGGCAAATTCTATGGAATGGAGCTCTGCTTTGAC
>NW_006399775.1:3381780-3384487 GCF_000299155.1 Elephantulus edwardii
GGTTCTTTCCACAGATGTAATTGATCTGATTCCTATGCATACCATCAGGTGAAATCCATAAATTGTTTTCATGATTTGGAGTTGACTAGAGAGCTGCTAGACAATCACTAGACAAGGAGCTCTGGTAGCCTAATGGTAAAGAGCTGGGCTGCCAACTCAAAGGCAGGTAGTTTGAATTCACGCCCTGCTTTACAGGAGAAAAAAATAGGTAATATCTTCCCATTTGATTATTGTGTCTGAACACCTGCTGAAGTGGTCAACTTAGGTTTGGTTTCAACTCAATGGCAAATAAAAACAACAACAGATAGTCATACAGTCATTGGTTATTTAAACTAGGGTAACATTTCATTCCAGCAGTTTATAGTTGGAAAAATAAGACGTTGTTGTTATAGTTATAAAAACAAGATGTTGTTGTGTGCCTTTGAGTTGGAACTGACCCATAGCTGACCCTCCAGTGGGTTTTCAAAGGCAGTTAATTGCATGGGCAGAGACTGCCCATCCTTCCCCCATAAAATACTTTGATGGATTTGAACTGCTTGCCTTCGGCATTGTAGCGCAACCTCTTAACCAGATACTGGTATAAAAAAATGTTTGAATATGACACAATAGAAAAAGCTTGAAATGTTATTTGTTAGCTACATTTATTAACTTATTCAACAAAACTTTTCTTCCTCCTGTTCATTAGGATTTGGTTGGGAGTTGCCGTGGAGGACATTGAGATCATTGGAGTAGCTACGTCACAGTCACAGAAATAGATCCCTCCCTCCCCCACCCCTGATTGTAGGAATGGTGAAAATTTTAGAGGATAAAACTTTTGATCTAAGCTTTGAAGATAGAACATTTTTTGGAACAAGATAGAAGAGAGTTCTGGGGTTTAACACAGAGCTTTTAAATATTTGCCTCATTGGAAGCACTATTACATTGACTTGAGCAAAGGCAGGCAGATTGGAAATGGTTGAATATTCACAAAACTACAGCTATGAGACTCCATCTGGCTTCTTTTAAACACCCTTACATTATTTCCTAAGACGGGAAGGGTGATGAGGATTTATCTCCCATACTTGGAACATGTTATCAGGAGGGAACAATCACTTGGAGAAGAGCATCATGATTCATAAAGTAGAGGGTCAGCAAAAACCAAGCAGCCCTTAATGAGATGTCTTAACTCTGTGGCTGCAACAATTGGCAAGGATTATGAAGATGTCCACAACTCGAACGTATTTCCTTGTGTTGTACATGAGGTCCTGCGAGTTGCCAGTAATTAACTCTCTCTTTCTCTCTCTCTCACACACACACACACACACACTAATATAAAAGTACTGTTATTAACTATCATTGAGTCAGAACTGACTCATAAATGATCCTCTAGCAGATTTCCAGAGGCAGTTAATCACATGCGAGGAGATTGCCCATCTTTTTCCTGTGGAGCAACTGGTGGATTTGAACCATAATTCTGGTGGTTGGCAGCACAACTCCTTACCATTGAGCCACCAGAGCTCCCTAATATAAAATTAGTCAATGGTATGGAAATTACAGGTTTTGTATGATTCCAGGAAGACTGTAAGGTAATGCATTTATCTTAGTCGTATCCAAGTTAAAAATCAAGTGTTGCCATTTATTCTATCATAAAGAATAAATTGCAACCACTGGGAAGTTTCCTTTTGGAGCATTACAGAGATTAATCAAGGCTTCTTTTCTTTAGTTTTTTGGAGTTTTTTTTTCCCCTACAACCAAAAAATAAATAAGTGGTTGGCTTTCATGTCAGCATATTGGATGTAGTGTCCCTTGGGGACACCATGTAGCTAGTTTTGCTTAGGGCTTTGGAAGTGCTTTTAATGGGTTAACTTTCAAACTAAAATCTAAGAGACAATGTCATCACATCCCAGGGTGCTGTGACCTGGAGCAAGCTGTGTGCTGAGAAGGGGCTGAAAAAGAAAGAAAGCTCCAGGAGCAGGAATTTGGCTGCAGCCAAAGTAAATACCTTGGGTACGTAAAGTATTGCATTGATCTAGAAATCAGAACAAAAAAAAAGAGGCTGAAAAGAAAAAAAGATTGTTCTGGAGTTTGAAGGTGGCAGGGGTGGTGGCGGTAGAATTATTATAATTTTGGTTTTCTTTACAAGGAAAGAAATATCAAACAAGATTGCTCTCATTAAAATTTTTATATGGGTTTCAATTGCATTAAAGCTATTCTCAGCAGGTTTTTGTACCTTTCCCCTTCTATTTTTCAATACCTTTATTATAAATGTAATTAATGAGGTAAAACTTTTGGACCTTTGAAAGGTGGGATTTTTAAGATATGCTCTGGAGTTCGTTTTATTATACTCTCATCATTTGTTGTTGTTCTTGTTGCCTTTTTAAAGCCCTAGGCTAAAAGATGAAAGCAGGAGTGGCATCCACTTCCATAATAGCTTGCCTCTGGAAACCCTATGAACCTGGAGAAAGGACACAAGTTATACAGGTGTCCAGGTCTTTCATTCATAGGATCGCTATGAGTCGCCTGCGACTCGGTGGCACTTAATAACAACACCACCAACAAACAACAGAGAGAGAGAGAGAGGGAGAGGGAGAGAGAGAGCAGTTGGCCTAGCAGACAGAAAGCCATGCTCCAAAGACAAAGGTAGGTGACTCTACTCCACGGCCCTCAGGCCTGCCTTTAATTATTTTTGGTGAAACATTTTTCTAAGTCGTGTAACACTGGTATGTCC
>NW_006399775.1:3384587-3385919 GCF_000299155.1 Elephantulus edwardii
AAAAATAAATAAATAAATACATAAATAAATAAAATCTATAACTTTCTCTGCGTTTGGGTTAGCAACATAGTTCCTACGATTCATTTAAAGAAATCCTATATTGTCCATTATTTTCTAGAGAAACAAGGCATATTTCCCATATTTGCAAACTCTAAGCCTACTGTTCTCAAATATACTTACTATGGCTCATTTTGTCAAAGATTTCTATTTCAGAATGCATGTGGCTTGAACAAAGGATATTGCAAACCAGCCTTTGAGGTGTGGTGTTAGAAAATATTATTGGACTGCCGAAAGGACAGACAGGTCTATCCTGGAGACAGTGAAGCCAAATTGCTCCTTGGAGGAAAAAATTTTGAAGCTTTGTTTGATATACTTTGGGCATGTGGCCAGGAGAGACAAGTCCTTAGAGAAGGATATCATTTTTGGTAGCATAGGAGAACAGCATGAAAGAGGAAGATCCATGGTAAGAAGAACTGACACAATAACTGGGATCTTGGGGATAGGTGTGTTGGAGACAGTGAAACTGGCTCAGGATAGGACAGAGTTCAGAGATATGATACATAGGGTGCTTATGAGTTGCAGTCAACTTTATGGCACATAACAACTACAACAACAGCCCAAGGCAGTTAATTCCTAAGGTAGCATTGCAAGTGAAGTCAAAGTCAGGTATTAGAAAAGCTGAGTTCCTTATTTCTCAGCTATAAGAATATTTTTATTCTCTACTTTACTCCTATGAACCTAAAATATAGATAGATCTTATATTTACATACTGAAAATTAACTGAGTTACCTGTTTAAAAATAACAATAAACATAGATAACTAGACCACTTACTAATATGTTAACCAATGTTGACACAATGAGTTGAGGTAGCTTCAGTCCAAAACAAACTTGTGGCATCAGAGGGAGCCTGGACTTCCAAACATGGAAAAGTATATGATTTCCTTTACTTTTTTTTAAACAATAGAAATAGCACTATGCACACCCATGTTTATTGCAGCTTTGTTCACAATATCAAGGAGCTGGAAACAACCTAAGCGCCCATCAACAAACGAATGGATACAGAAGCTGTGGTACATTCACACAATGGAATACTATACTGCATTGAAAAACAAGGAACTCATGCAATATTATTCAAAATGGTTTGCTCTGGAGAACATTATGCTGAGTGAAATATCCCAGTCACAAAAGGACAAATAGTGCATGGTGCCACTGTTGTAGGACGGGAATGATCTTGGGATTGGGGAGAGACTGAGTAAGATGGGTTCAATAATGTATACTGCACTGAAACAGAGGAGGGAGAAAACTGTTTAAAAGAGATATGTGATTAGGTA
>NW_006399775.1:3386019-3387168 GCF_000299155.1 Elephantulus edwardii
CAGCATGCATATCTGGTAGTTCTCTGCTGATGGGCTTGCTGTTCAGCCATTTTTGGATAATCTTCTTGTGTGTGATATTAGTGATATTTCCACACTCTGTTGGGTCACCATTTATTGGGATGGGAGTTAAATACAGATCTTTTCCAGTCACTTGGCTATATAACTGTCTTCTAGGTTTCTTGGTATAACCTGGTGAGCATCTGTTTGCTGAAGTATGTCAATTGACATTTCATCAATTCCAGGGGCCTTGTTTATTTCCAATTTCTGCAGAACAGCTAGAACTTCCTCCAGCATCACCATTGCCTCTTGATCATATGCTATTTCATTATATTCTTCTGTGGTAGCCACTTCTTTTTAATACAGTGTCTGTATAATTCCTCAATCTTCTGATGTTTCCTGGGTCAGTCAACATTCTACCTTCAGTATGCTTAAGTATTGCAGCATGTGGATCAAGTTCATCACTTTTGATTTTCTGACTCCTTGCACATATCATTACAATACTTTACATTGTCTTCCTGTGCTGCCCTTTGAAAACTTCTTGATTTATTCCCTTTGCTTTGACTTTTCTGCATTGTAAAGCAATATTCAGTCTCTTCTGACATGCATCTTGGTCTTTTTTTTCTCCTCGGTAGTGACTTTTTGCATTTTTTGTGAATGATACCTTTGCTATACTGATAGCCAAACAGAGTCAAGTTGATTCTAAATGTACTTACTTCTAAGTTTTTTGTATGATCTTTAGAGTTCTGACAGGGAAAATAAAAACCACTTATAAAATATCTAAGCAGTCTATGCTGGATCTTATACAATACATTTGCTATATCATTTCATTTTGCATTCACACCAACCTTTGTTTAGAGGTGTTCTGAGTTTATGCATGAGCATTCAGAAGATCAGAGACTCCAAATAATCTGCCCCAGAATGCATAATTAATAAGAGGCAAAATTATAATCAAAGTTTGAAATGTTTTTGAAAGCATAAAAATGAAAAATATCTTAACTATAATATAGTTTTAGGAGCTATAAATCTAATTCATGTTGGCATGAACATAAAAAGGATCTTTATTAGCTCTACTAGTGAAAAGTTTAAGGTGGTGTACATGTTGTTGCTAGATTCCATCAAGTCAACAATGACCCATTGTTGTTGTTGTTA
>NW_006399775.1:3387638-3390188 GCF_000299155.1 Elephantulus edwardii
TCCCTCCACCCTCCGAAGCATGACGTCCCTCTCCAAGGACTGGTCCTGCCTTGCAACATGTCCAAAGTATGTAAGATGGAGCTTCAGAATCCTTGCCTCCAAAGAACAACCTGGCTTCACCCACTCCACAATGAACTTATCTATTCTCTTAGCAATTCATGGTTTATTCAATAATCTCCTCCAGCATTACAGGTCAAAGGCAACAAGTCTTCTTTTATCATCCCTAGTCATTGTCCAGCATTGCCCAGCTCTCTGATGTGTACAAGTAATTGCAAAGACCATGACCTGGATCAGGCACACCTTAGTCTCCAGACTGACATCATTGCTCCTCAGTACCATGGAGTGGTCACTGACAGCAGACTTTCCCAAGCAATTTGTCTTTTAATTTCCTGGCTGCTGGTACCAAGGTGGAGCCAAGCAAACAGAAGCTTCTCAATCTCAATCTCTTCATCTTTTATCATGATGCTGCCAATTGACCCAGTGATGAGAATCTTTGTTTGCTTGATGTTGAGCTTCAATGGAAACACATTGAATGAAAAATCAGAGATGAGATGTAAAGAAAATAAAGAAAACATTAGAACCATCTGAGATGACATCAAAAGGAACAACATATGTATGATTCGATTTCAGAATATGAGATGTACGGGGAAATCACTTGTAAAATTGTGAATGGGGCTCTTGAAGAAAATGTCCCAGGTATTATAAAGAATGAGGAAATCCATATTCAAGAAGCTCAATGAACACCAAATAGTCTAGCCTCCAAAAGAAAAGCATCAAGATATAGCATAGTCAAATTCTCTAAAATAAAATACAAGTTTAATACTAAAAGCAGCATGGAAAAAAGAGTCACAAATTAAAATCAATTGGAATAAGTTGTGATTTCTTTGTAGAAACCCTGTGAACAAGCTAATAGGATGGTATAGACAGAAAGTTGAAAGAAAGCATTTGCCTACCAAGGATCCTGTACCCAGCAAAGCTCTCCATCAAAAATGAAGGAAATATTAGATTCTTTACAGAAAAGAAGGAACTTAAAGAATTGTGAAAAGAAGACAAAATCTACAAGAAATTTTAAGGAAAGTCCTTGACATAGAGACACCAAAAGAAAGTAGAAGGGCCATTGTAACCGGAATCAACAACAAAAAACAGACAAACAAAAAACAACAACAACAACAAAAAAAAACACCAAAAAACACACAACAAAAAGCCACAGCAAAATGACCAAGATAAAACCTGGCCTCTCAATAATTACACTTAATGTGAATGGATAAGACACATCAATCAAGAGAAAAAGAGTAGCAGAATGGATTAAAATGCCACAAAGTCAATCAGTATGTTGTCTACAAGAGACACATCTAAGAAATAAAGAAAAAAAATAGACTCATAATCAAAGGCTGGGGAAAAAATATACCAAGCAAATGGCATGAACAAAAAAAGGAGAAGTGGCAATACTAATCTCTGATAAAACAGACTTGAGGATGAAAACCACCATAAAAGATAAAGAAGGACACTATATCATGATTAAAGGCACAACAGTTCAAGAAGACATAACTTTGGTCAACATCAATGCACCAGAAGATAGCCTTGCAAAATACATAAAACAGTGATTAACAGAATTGAAAAAAGAGAAAGACTGCACTACGATAATGGTAGAAGACTTTTAACACACCACTCTCACCAAAGGATAGGTCAACTCAAAAGAAACTTAACAAAGGTGCAAAAGATCTAAACTACATAATCAGCCAACTCATTATTGTGGATGTATTCAGAGTATTATACCCAACTAAAACTCAATTCACTTTCTTCTTAAGTGTACATGGTGCATTCTCTGGAACTGACCACATATTAGGGCACAAAGCAAGCCTCCACAAATTAATAAAACATTTGCATAATACAAAGGATCTTCTCAGACCTTATGCTATAAAAATAAAAATTAACCACTAGAGGATAAAGCTCATAAACCACCCAAGCGGAAGCTAAATAGCACCCTTCTGGAACATAATTAAGTTGTTGTCTTGTTGCAGTGTACCATAGAGTCAGAACTGATCCATAGCTGACCCTCCTGCAGATTTTCTGAAGTAGTAATTGCACAAGAGGAGATTGTTCATCCTTCCTTCTCCCAAGGAGCAGCCTGTGGCTCTGAACTATGTGCCTTTAGCATTGCAGTGCAGCTTCTTGCCACTAGGCCCCCAGAGCTCCTCATAACTCCCCTTGGGTTATAGAAAAAGTAAAAAATCAAATCAAAAAGTTTCTAAAAAATTATCATGAAATTGTTGTTGCTGTTGTTGTTTGTACCATCAAGTCAGAGCTGACCTATCATGAAAGAAAGCTCTGATTTGATGGAACAAACAACAGTTGGTTTTCAGAGTCAATTAACCACAGAGGAGTACATTGTCCATCCTTCTTCCATAATGAAAATACAACATGCCAAAACCTCTGGAATGCAGCTAAAGCTGTCCTCAGGGACCAGTTCATAGCAATAGGCAAAGAGATAAAAGAAGAGGAGGAAGAGAAGGAGGAAGAAGAAGAGGAGGAAAGAGAGGAGGAGGAGGA
>NW_006399775.1:3390288-3396273 GCF_000299155.1 Elephantulus edwardii
AGGAGGAGGAGGAGGAGGAGAAAAAGAAAGCAATCTAACTCAACATTTTCACCAAATAAATAAAGGACAAAAATCTAACTCCATAACCTCTAGAAGAAAGGAAATTATAAGAACAAGAGTTGAAATCAATGAGATAGAAAACAGAAAAATATTTGAAACTATCAACAAAACCAAGAGCTGATTTTTCAAAAGCCAGTAAAATTGGCAAACCGTTGGCAAACTTAACAACAAAAAAAGAGAGAGAGAGAGAGAGAAGATATAAATAACTTGATTAAGGCATGATAGAGATGACATCACATCAGATACACAGGAAATAAAGTCTATAAGAATATTATGAAAAGCTATACACTGATAAATTTGAAAACTTAGAGGAAATGGACAAATTCCTTGAACTCATGGCCTACCCAGATTGACAAGGACAGATGTAGAACACTTGAACAGAACCATCACAAAATAAGAAATTGAACAGGTCATAAAGGCTCCCCCCCAAAAAAAAAGTCCTAAATCAAATGGCTTCACTGTTGAATTCTACCAAAGTTTCAGAGAAGGTGTTTCAGCAATTCTACTAAAATTATTTCAAAATATAGAAGAAGAAGGAAAATTCCCAGAGATAGTTTATGAAGCAAGCAAAACCCTAATACCAAAGTCAGGCAAAGATATAACAACAACAACAGCCTATCTACAGACCAATATATCTCATGAACAGAGATACAAAAATTATTTAAAAATCCTAGCCAATTGAATGCAATAGTACATCAAAAAAGAATTCATTGTGACCAAGTGAGAATCCAAGGATGGTTTAATATTAGAAAATCCATTAATATAATTCACCATATTATCAAAGCAACTGACAAGAGCCATCTGATCTTAGCAATTAATGCAGAAAAGGCATTTGACAAAATCCAACACCTCTTCCTGATTAAGACACTCAGCAAAATAGAAATAGAAGGGAATTTCCTCAACATAGTGAAAAGTATAGGTGCAAAACCAAGGGCCAATATCATTTTCAATGGAGAAAGACTAAAAGTATTGTGAATAGGGACCAGACAAGTGTGCCTACTGTCACCACGTCTATGCAGTATTGTATTGGAAGTACTTGCTAGGACAATATGATAAGAGAAGGAAGTAAAAAGCATCCATATAAGCGAAGAGATGTTCAACATCTGTTGCTACATGCAAATGATATGATACTGTACACAGAAAACAACAAGGACTCAACAAAAACAAAAACAAATAAACAAAAAAATCCAATAAGCAATAACCTCTGAGAACTAGTGGACCAATTTAGTAGGGTGGCAGGATTACCGAAAGATCAATATACCAAAGTCAGTAGGATTTCCCTGCCATAAGGAAGAGGAACTCAAAGAAGGAAAACAAGAAAGCAATACCTTTTACAACAGCCAATTACAAATTGGGATACTTTGGAATAACCCTAACTAGAGACACAAAAGACCTGTACTAAGAAAACTACAGAACACTTGTGAAAGAAACAATAAAAGACTTAAATAAATGGGAAATACTCCCTGTTCACTAAGAGGAAGATGCAATATTGTGAAAATGAAAATCTTACCAAAAGTAATCTACATGTTCAATGCAATCCCAATACAAATATCAAATTCATTTTTCAAGGAGATTGAAAGGGCAATTGCCAAGTTTATTTGAAGAGGAAAGACTCAGAATAAGCAAAGCTCTGAAGAAAAAAAAAATGACGTGGGAGGCACAGTATTCCCTGACCTCAAAACCTACTAAACAGTGGCAATAACCAAAAGAGCATGGTTCTGGAGCAATTACAGGCATGTAGACCAATGGAACAGACTTGAGAACACAGAAATGGGCCTACCTATCTATGGTCAACTGATATTTAACAAGCAAATAAAAACTATCAAATGAGGAAATGACAACTTCAACAAATGGTGCTGGCAAGACTGGAGTGCTATATGCAGAATGCTGTAACAGGATTTACATCTCACACCATACACAAAAATCAACTCAAGGTGGATCAGAGACCTGGGAGGAAAACCCAAAACCATAATGCTCATAAAAGACAAATAGGGACAAACCTTAAAAGGCCTAGTCTACAGTATAAAGAAACTGCCAAATACAGTAAAAAATGCACAATCTGGAGAGGATAAAATTGATGAATGGGAGCTTCTAAAGATTAAATCCCTGTGCATATCAAAAGCTTTTTCCAATAGGGTGTAAAGATAACCTACCTACTTGGAAAAAAACATTTGACAATATCATCACAGACAAGGGTCTCCAGTTAGGAACCTTTCCAAATATTGAAGGAGTAATAATATCAGTTTGAAGACTAAGGTGCATCTAATTCAGGCTATTAATCTTTCTGATTATTTGTTATCTATCTGAGAGCTGGACATGAATAAGGATATGGAAAAATGACAGAAAAAGAATTGACACCTTTGAGCTGTGGTGTTGGAGAAAAGCACTGGACATCCAAGAGAACAAGCAGATATGTCTTGGAGAGGGTGCAGTCAGAGTGGTCTTTGGAGGCAAGAATGATGAGGCTTTGCCTCCCATACTTTGATTATGTTGCTAGGAGGGGCTATTTTATGGAGATGGACATGTTGCTGAAAAGGGTGGACAGTGAATTGATATGCTGACTGCTGCAACTGGCTTTTATGTGTTAGGAAGTGTGAGTGTGGCAGAGGATAGAAGAAGGTACAGATGCAAGTTATATTCGATGGCACCTAACAATAACAAAAACTTCATCTCCAGAAAAAAAAGACTCATAACCAAATTAAAAAATAGGCAAAAGACATGGAAAGACTTTTCACAGAGCAATACATTCAGATGGCCAACATACACCTCAAGAAATGCATAGTAAAGGGAACTGTGGACTTGGGAGGAGGGGATTGTATAACAATGAAAGAATTTTTTTTCTCTTCAACAAGAATAATGAACTGCGGGGAGGGATGGTCAGAGAGGATGATGTGCAACAATGAATGAATGGGTAAAACATTAAATGGAAAGAATATGCTGTAAAAAATACATATTGCATTAAAAAATCATTAATAAAAAGTGAAAAAAAATGCTCAAAATCACTGGCAGTAAGAGATGCAAATTGAAACCACAATGAGATACCATCTACCCCAGTAGCAGTGAGAAAGTTTAGCAGGGCAGCACGTAATAAATGTTGGAGAGAATGTGAAGAGGTGAGAACTCTCATACACTGTTGGTGGGATTATAAAATGGCACAACTACTTTGGAAGGTAGTTTGGTATTTTCTCAAAAATTGAACACAGAAACTTCATATAACCTGGGTGGGTATTCCATTACTAGGAATATACCCCAAGGAAATTACAACTCAAATGCAAATAGAAATTTGTACACCATTGTTCATACTCACCATCACAGCATTATTCACTATCACAAAAGCGTGGAAGCAGCCTAAATGTCCAACCACAACTGAATGGTTTGAGAAATTGTGGTACATTCACACCATGGAATTTATGCAGCACTTAGGAGCAACAATTTTGAAATTACTACATAACTTGGTAATGGGCACCCATGGTGGACAGTGTTGGCTGGAGCTTCCCGACTAAAACAAGCCTGGAAGCAGGAGCGGCATCCACTTCCGAAATGTCTTGCTCCAGAAACTCTATGTACCAACAGTGCTCAGGCCGTTTATTCATAGGGTCGCTATGAGTTGTCTACGACTCAACGGGCACCAAACAACAACAACATAACTTGGGAGTGACTGGAAAGTATTATGCTGAGTGAACTAACTCAGTCTCATAATGAAAGATACTGCATAAAGACATTATTACGAAATTGAGTTATTGGAGAGAAGTATGCTGAGTGAACTAACTCAGTCTCATAAGGACAAATACTACATAAGGCTATTATTGTAAAAATAGATGAATAACTTGTACAACAGGTATGAGGATCCAAGGAGAAGAAGGGGTTGGAACAGTGGGTGAAGATGGGTAGGGAAAATTTACAGGGTTGTACAATTTGATGAGTGGACGGAGGGAATAAAGGAAAAGGGGAAAATCTGGCAGGGACCTGAAAAGACAGGGTAATAATGATTGCTGTAGTTCAATGGTGATTAATTTTATAAAACATAATGAATGGGAATTATTGTATGAAACACAATGTATACAAACTTTGTAAGCAAATAAATATAAAATAAAATTTAAAACAAAACAAAACAACCCTTCATTGTGTTGAAAAATCTACTGTCAAGGACCTCTACAAAGTACTGAGAAAATTATGTTAGTTTAGAAAAGCAAAGGTGTGCCCGATTCAGGCCATCAGCTTTTCAGTCACATGCTATAATTATGAGAGCTGAACAATGAGTAAAAATGGTTTAAAAAAATTTTATAAAAGATACCTCTGAGTGGTGGTGTTGGAGAAGATTATTTAATATCCCAAGTACTACAAGAAAACCAGATATGTCTTGGACAAAGCACAGTGCAATTCTCCTTAGACACAAGGATGGTGAAGCTTTATCTCACATACTTGAAACATGTTGTTAGGAGGGCCTATTCAGTGGAAAAAGACATCAGGTGAAGGGTCAACAGGAGAGGAAGAAATTAAGAGAAGAGGAGAGAAGGATCTCTAATGAAATAGATTGATAGAGCCACTGTAGCAAAGGGCTCAACTATGTCAGGATGCTAACTATGGGCACAGGACAGAACAGAGTTTAGTTATGTTCTTCACAAGGTCACTGTGAGTCATACTTGAGTCAATGGCACCTAAGAACAACAACTACCTTGATGTATCCTGCACCATCTTTAAAATCTCTGTCATATTCAAATTCACTGCTGTAGTCATTATCACACTGTCCCATTGAGGGTTTTCCTCTCTTTTTCTGATCTACGTGTTTCTGGGAGCTTTGGAGACTTATTGGTAAGAAGTTGCATAGACAACTCATAAGCAAGTGGTTCCAATCTACCAACTGATCCACAGGAGAAAGACAGGCCATCTCTTCCTGTGTAATTTAGAGCCTCTGAAAACCTGCTGGAGGGTTAGCTATGATTTGGTTTTCACTCAATGGCACATTACAACAGTAACCAAATCCAGGAAACGACATGAAAGTTTACTAAGAATGACCAGGAGAGGCTCAGTGTTCTATGTGAACAATGTGTTATTGTTGTTGTTATGTGCCATCAAGTCATCTGCAACTCATATCCGCTCTATGGACAATAGCTCTGAACAGGATAACTGAGCCAATTTCACTGCCTCTGACACAACTATTATCCCAGCTACAGTGTCAATGTATTTCATTCACAGTTGTCTTTTCCTGTGATGTTTCTCTGTCCTTCCAAGCATGATGCCTTTATCCAGGGACTGTTTCCTCCTGCCAACATGCTCATATGTGAGAGTAAGCTCTAAAATCCTCTCCTCCAAGGAGCAGCCTGGTTTCACTCTCTATAGCATAAGCTTGTTTGTTCTCTTGATGGCCCATGATATATGTTCAATACCCTTCTACAGCACTACAACCCTAAGGCATCAATTCTTTTTCTTTAGTCATTGACCAGCTTTCTGCTACATAGCAAGTAGTTGCGAAGACCACGGCCTGACTCAGGCATACCTTAGTCTCCAGACTAAAATTATTGCTCTTCAGCACTTTTTAAATGTCCCTGGCAGCACCCTTCCCTAAAGCAATATGTCTTTTAAGTAGAACCAATTTTCAAAAGACACAGGTAGCTCTAGAGTGGACAAAGGAAACATGAAACTATAGCCTTCATCTTTCAAAATAAAATATTTCGGGGACTTGGAAAACATTTCAGGCAGGAAATGGGGCATCGTATTTATTGATTGTCATGAAGATGGAGGCAGGGGAAGGTGGATACAGAGATCAAGTGCACATGCTAATAATATGTAAGAAGAAAAGATGGAGCCCATTGCAAAGGCTTCTGACATTGGTTGGCATGATTTATCCTAGAATTTTTCACATGTACAGCTTTCTTTTTTTTTAATAGATCTTCATTTTTTTATTAATTTTAATGAAAGTTTACA
>NW_006399775.1:3396931-3424735 GCF_000299155.1 Elephantulus edwardii
ACTGGGGTGAAATGATGGCTCATAGTTGTTTTAATTTGCATCTCTCTTAGAGCTAGGGATTTTTATTATTTCTTCATATGCTTGTTCTTCATCTAAGTATCTTCTTTGGTGAAGTGTCTGTTCATATCCTGTGCCCATTTTTCAATTGGGTTGTTTACTTTTATCTTATTGTGGTGACATGTACAGCTTTCTATGGTACATGGGCTGAGTGTTACTGAGGGAAATTCCTTTTTTTTAACCGCTCTTGGAAGGTAACTCATACGTTATTGGATGACTCATAGATTGTAGCTTTGACTCTGGCCAAACATGGATAATTTGGCACCTAGAAGCCAAGAAATGGGGTCAAACACACATTGAGAAGGATGTTCTTATCACAAGATAGCTTGTGTCTGGAGGACAGGTAAAGGCTATGACAACTTTAACTGTGTATATGGCATCTTTTCAGGAGTGTTTAGATTAAAAGCAAAGACAAAGACATTTCTGTGTATTGTGATTAACATAGTAGAATAGGATGTGCACAACTACTGGAAAAGGAAAAAGCTAAGGAAAGGTATACACACAGATAGAAACAATCATGGAGGAGTGGCAGGGATTGGAGAGAAGATAGGGAGGAACAGAATGGAAAAGATGAAGGGTAAGAAAAGAAACAGTAAGAATTTCATGAGACATTGTTAAAACTGTCATTGATTAATAGTATTTAATGTTATAAAACAAAATTTATATGAATTATTGCTAATTGTTTGGTTTGTTTTTTAAAAAATATTTTAAAAGATAAATCAATAAAGAAAGGACTTAAGAGACTTAAGAATAACAGACCAGGTAATTTCTAACCCAAGGTGCTTTCCAAAATTTAGTAATTTTTTTTTTATTCAAACCTGTTTTTTCTTCCTCATATTGTTGTTGTTGCTATGAGCTGTCAAGTCACCTAAAACTCATAGTGACCCTATGCACAACAGCCCTGGAGCCTACCCTGTCTGTCCTGAGCCAGTCTCACTGACCCTGACATACCAACCCCCATTGCTCCAGTTACTGTATCAATCCACCTTATCCAGGATCCTTCTCTCCTGCTCTGTCCCTCCCTCCACCCTTCTAAGCAAGATATCCTTCTCTAAGGATCAGTTCCTCCTGGCCTCATGCCCAAAGAATGTGAGATGGAGCTTCAAAATCCTAGCCTCCAAGGAGAAATTTGGTTTCAGTCTCTTCAAGACAGACCTATTTGTTTTCTTATCCATCCATGGTATGTTCAAGACTCTTCTCCAGCATCACAACTCAAAGGTCTCCATTCCTCTTCTGTCATCCTTAGTCATTGTTCAGCGTTCTGATGCATAGCAAGTAATTGAAAAGATCACGGCTTGGATCAGGCACACCTTAGTCTATAGACTGACATCATTACTTTTTAGTACTCTGGAGAGGTCCCTGACAGCAGATTTTCCCATTGCAATGTGTCTTTTGATTTTTCTGACTGCTGGTGTCAAGAATGTTAATTGTGGAGCCAAGCAAGCTGTAATTGTTTACATCTCTGTGGAATGAGCAGAGAAAAAGACTATTTATAGGTTAAAGGGGTTAAGAGGAAAGAACACTTTGTACCCTGTGTCTGAGAAGTTTCCAACTGGCAGCATCTTACAGATGGGCTTACCTCCCTCTATGGGATTACAATGTTACAAGCCTTGCACAAAGCCCCTTGGGGTCAAATTCTCCTTCTACTGCCCTGTTCCCTAAATTATCTGATAGAGCAGATGACTGCCACTTAAAATGACCTTTCGTTAAGTTTCCAAAGTTCCAAATCTTTACAGGAGAAGAATGTCTATCTTCCCTGGGGAGTAGATGGAAGTCAAACCAATGATCTTTGTGTTGGCAGGGTAACACATAACCAACTCACTGCCACTAATTGATGGTTACTCGACTTGCAGGACAAAGCTGAACCATTCTATTGTGCTTCCAAAGCTATACATCTGTACAGAAGCAGATGGCCTCATCTTTCTCCTGAATAGCCAATAGATTCAAACTGCTGACCTTTTGGTTAGCAGTCAAATGTCTTAACCACCAGATATCCTCCCTATATCAGATCAAATTCAGACTGAATGATCTAGTGGCAATGTCCATAGACTTAGTACTGCTACTCAAAGTCGGCACCGCTTTTGTGGCTCAGATCCACCAACAGTTCCGGAGAGAGAAAGATAGGCAAGCTCCTCCTGTGGGGTTTACAGCCTCAGAAACCCAGTGGAGAGTCAGCTCTCAGTTGGTCCCAATTTGACAGCAACTATAGCAAGCACTTTGATATTTGGTAAGTGATGATAGAAGAAGAATTGACGCCCTTGAGTGGCAGTGCTGGAGAAGAGTGTTGAACATGTTGACCATGGACTGCCAGGAGAATAGACATGTCTGTCCTGGAAAGGATGAAGCCAAGCTGCCCCCTGGAGGCAAGGATTTTGAAGCTCTGACTCACATACTTTGGGCATGTGTCCGGGAGGGACCAGTCGTTGGAGAAGAATATCATACTTGAAAAAATGTAGGGACAGCGTAGGAGAGGAAGACCCAGGATGAGATGGATTGACTCATTGACTGGAGAAATGGTCTTAGGTCTTTGGGATATGATGAAACTGTTTCAGTATAGGACAGGCTTCAGAACTATTGTACGTAGTATTGCTATGAGTCACAGGCAACTGAATGGCACATGACAACAATAACAAACTGTGCAAGTTTTCTAAAAGTCACTTTTTCTAAATTTAAACCAACAAATTTATGAGCCATTCCTTGGAAAAGGAAACAATGGAGGGTCAGTGAAGGAATTAAAGACCTTCAGTGAGATAGGTTGATACAATGACTTCAAAAGTTAGAGTCTCGATTATAGGGCTCAAGTATAGCAGAGGCGATGAGAATAATGCACGATAAAGCAAGATTCAGATTCATTGTTCATAAGTTTTCTATAAGTTAAGCACCTAACAACAGTAACGTGGTCTATTCAATAAAATTATAATGAATAGCAGATAACAAACATAAATAATGAACAAATGGAAGATATACAACTGTGAAAAGAGCAAGGACCATGTGAGGACAGTCATGTCTGACTTTTACCACCTTCACAATGGGGAATTTTCCTGTCAACAGCATCAGCAACACAAAACCAATTGCCATGAAGTCACATATGTTCCCTATACTCCTTCTTTTCACTCCTTTTAACACCAATATTACTGCTTTACTGGGTGCAAAATCTGATGCAATTGCTCACAGACCACACATAATCATATATGGGGAGTGAAAAGGTTATAATCCATATTAATGGCAGAATGCAAGCAAGCAGCTTCTGAAATGTGCTCAAAGGCACTTCAACCTTGAGCCTTGCAGCTTAAGGTCAGTGTTACAAAGTTCTCAATCTTGCCAATATTGGCTACCCCCCTTCTTTGGTTCTACTTCAGCCATGGCCGCTGCTGGTGAACTCTAGCTAACACAAGAATATCTAGTCCTCAATGGTCTTCACTGCATTCCTACTTCTCCTGTGCTGGTGGTGAAAGAGACTTTCTGTTTCTGGAACCCTTCAAGTTTACTGTCAAGACTAGTGAATCCCTTTGTGGATAGAATAACATGTTCATTCACATGGCAGAGTTAAGTTCAGTGACTAAGAAAGTCATATTGAAAGATAAACTCCAAGACTAAATTTTAATGAAAATACTGTATGAAACTGAGGGTGTCAATCAAGCACAGAAAGCAAAACTAACTTTACCCTCTAGGGACAAGAAGACAGTTATTCCATATCAGGCCTTTATATTCTTATCTCGTGTAAGCTTTCAATTCTTTAAGGTAAGTGTTGTGGTTTTCCCTGAAATTGCATTTGATTCATAGATGATGCTCCAAAGGGTTGTCAAAAACAATAACTTGCACAGGAGGAGATAGTCCATTTTTCTCCCACAGAACATTTGGTGGATTCAAAGCCCCTGCCCATGGGTGGGCAGTAAAATTCCTTATCACTAAGCAGTGACAGTTGCCTTACCACTAGGCCACTATTGTTCTTTTAACGATAAGAACCATCCAATATTTAGAATTGGTAAATTGGGGGTTCAGAGAGATTGTGTAAATTTTCTACTGTCGCATAACAAGTAGATGACCAAATATGGACTCAAATTTGGGTCTGCTCTTGTTAATTATCTGATAATCCTGATAATCACGTCTTTGCCAGGGACCAGATATCCTATCAAAATCTCCATGCTCATTTAATTGGAGGACTTCTGGAAATGCTGTTAGCTCAGCATTGGACTGATAACAGAAAGGTTGGTGATTCAAATTTACCAGCTGCTCCTTAGAGGAAAGAAGAGGCTCTCTGTTCTGGAAATGATATACAGTCTCAGAAACTATTTGTCCTAGAGGGTGGTCATGTCTTGGAACTAACAAGAGCGGATTTGGTTTGGGTGCGTCAGTTGGAGCTCATTGTTATGAGTATCATGGGTGTTACAAATAAATATGCAACTTATAAATAAGTATGTGCCTTAGAAGTGTATGTCACATGGAGAAGAAAAGTAAATTCAAGTAAATATGTTTTGGTTTTTTATTTTTGATAAAATTTATTTTGTGATTTTAATAAAAGTTTATTGAAAAGTTAGATTTTTATTCATTCATTATTGCACATTTTACCCCTTTACCTTCACTTTCCCCTTCTGATATTCACTTTCTTTAAAAATATTCATACATTGTTACACAATTACCACCCCCAGGCCTCTCTGAAGTGTACTCTTATCCTAGGCAATTGCCTAATCATGTACTCCTTTTAAACAGTTCTTTCCTTTATCTGTTCCAATGCAATGTACGCTATCTATCCACTCTTGTCCTACTTTCCTCCCAACTTTCCATGTGAGACCTGCTTTATAACAGTGGTTTTATGCAGTATTTGTCCTTTTCTGACTGAAATAGTTCACTCAGCATATGTCCTCCAGGGTCACTCTTGTTGTGTAATGTTTTATGAGTTTATTGTTTCTCAGTACTGTATATTATTTCATTGTATGACTATACCATCATTTTTCTATTCATTTGTTAATGAGCCCTTGGATTGCTTCCATGGCTGTTCATATGTCTATTTGAATGGAATTTATGTCTTAGGGTATATTCCTAGTAGTGGAATTGCTGTATCAAAAGGTATTTCTGTTTCAAATTTTTTTAGAAAATACCAAACTTTCTTCGATAATGGTTGCACTATTTTACACTCCCACAGGCAGTGAATAAGAGTTCCAATTTCTCTACAACCTTGCCAGCATTTATTGTTTGTTGCTCTGTTAAACTTTGCTATTGTTATTGGTGTGAGATATCTCATAGTTGTTTTGATTTGCGCTTCTCTAATAGCTAAGGATTTTGAACATTTCTTCATGTGTTTGTTTGCCATCTGAATGTCTCCTTTGCTGATGTATCTATTCATATCCTGTGCCCAATTTGCAATTGGGTTGTTTACCTTTTTCTTGTTGAGGTGCTAAACATATTTTTTTAGCTTAAAAATAGTAGGCAAATAGGTAGAGATAAGTAATAAACAAGTGGACAGAGATAAATAGGCAATGAGCAAGTGGGTAAAGTAGATAAGCAGATTGTGAGTCACACAAACTAAAGAACTGTGTGGAAAGAGGAGATTAAAGATAACATTAAAAAAAGAACTGAGAGGGAGAAAGAGACATCACTGAACCTTGCTAGAGGTACTGCTCAGCAAGTTGGATCTCCCTAACCAGAGTGGCCACTGAATTTCTGGCCATAGTACACTTGTTCGATATTGGGATTTCTACAACCTTTCAGTGGGGCCTCTGGTGGCGTAGTGCAGTCCTGAAGGCATGTACTTCAAATACAACAGCTGATCTATAGGAGAAGAACTGGCAATCTCCAGTGTGATTAACTGCTTCAGAAAAGCCACCAGAGGGTCAGCTATGGATCAGTGCTGACTTAAATGGTACACAGCAACAACAACTCCTGCGAAGAGGAGATGGGCTTTTAATCAAGAAGTACAGTCCTAATTAATACTAGAAGTGTATTCTTTGCCAGAATAATGACTCATTGTTCTCACATCAAAACTGCCTCATAGCTGACCCTCCAGTGGGTTTCTAAAGCTGCAAATGACACAGAAGCAGACTGCTCATATTCCTGCCTCACAGCCACTGTTAGATTCAAACCACCAAGAGAGACAACAAAAGTACTACAGAATGAAATCTTACTTTTCAATGGAAGTGTCTGTTGGCTCATTAATATTTTTAAGTTCCTCTTTGATGTGTATGTCTTGTTTAGTTTTGTAATCTTGCTCATTGTGGAGCCTTGGTAGCTCAGTAGTAGTTTATCTAATGACAAACTTTTATTCATGCCTCAGAATGGGATTAATATGTATTTCTTCATCGTAAGCCATATGGTGCCTAAAAATTCCAAGGCAGCTTTCATAAAAGGCCCCTCTCACCTATTCTCTGCCAAGTTGGTAGAAAAATACTCAGAGTTAGGAAAGAACTAAGGCAGTAAGGTCCTCGGAAAAACTTCGTAGTGCCATTTCTTTGGAAAACCGCATGTACAAAAGTCCTGCATTTTTAACTTTGAGAAAGGTAAACCGAAAATGAGCTTTTCTAAATTATGAAGTATCTAAGCAGACCCAGACCTAATTGCAGTAGCTTGTATATTGATCTATATAAACAATACTCTGTAGTACATTGTGACTATTCTTTAAACAATCACAAAAATTAGAAAGGCTTGAGTGTATAAAACACAATGTGAATGAAGAATAGAGTGAAACACAATGTCTATGAAGTTTGTAACCAAACCAATAAATAAAAAAAGAATTAGAAAGTCTTCCTTTTCTTGTGAAAAGCTTTACAATGAAAGCCAATATGGGTGTGGAAACTTAATTCACACATTTGAAAGATGTACATGTACAGAAGGAAAGTGTGACATAGATTTCCTGTTGGAGACTAGATGTAAATGAATAAAAGTTCTCTGTTAGTCAGAATATAATCTTTTTTTTTTCTTTTTTCAACATAACTATCCTTTTATGGAACTCTGGTGGCCTAGTGGCAAGGAGCTGCGCTGGCACCCCCAAATCACAAGTTTCAAATTCACCAGTTTCTCCACAGGAGAAAGATGGGCTTCCTTGCTATTTATTGCCTCTGAAAACCCTTTGGAGGGTCAGCTATTCACCAGTTCTGACTTGATAGGTGTGCAACAATAACCTCTTTTTATGATAGAGACCTCTGGTGAGTAACATGTAGAGTGTTGTGCTGTCAACTCAAAGGTCTCGTCTCTCTAGTGCTTTGAATCCACCTGTGGTTCCATGGGAGAGAGACAGGTAATGTCCTCCAAAGCGATTTAGAGCATCCAAAAACATACTGGAAAGCCAGCTAAACGTCGTTTCTGATAAGTGTCGTTTCTGACTCCAAAGCAATGAATTGGAGTTTTGACAGTTGATCTTTTTATCAGACAGAAAATCTGAACCATTTTCAAAACGGTATTTCTTCCTCTAATCTTCAAACAACCACTCCTACTCAGCCTGAGGTGGAAAGGATATTGCATAACAGAGAACACAATCATTCACAGTGCAAACCTCCTGGGGCTCAGCAAGAGCACAAGTGAAGGTACTTGAAACCTTGAGAAACAGGCTTTTAATATTATACACCATCAAGAAGCTGAATCCAGTTGCATTTGCTATTAATCATAGCACGAGTAAGTTCATTTCTGAGGCATATATGTGAGATACTTTTTACTGTTTAAAAATCATCTTCATTGGAATATATTGGTACCTTATGCACAATAGTTCTAAACACTCCCCCATCCTGAGCCAGTTTCATTGTCTCTGACACACTTTCCCCCTTTATCCCACTTACTGTGTCAAACCATCTCATTCAGTGTTTCCTTTTCTGTGCTGTCCCTCCACTCCTCCAAGCATAATGTCCTTCTCCAAAGATTGGTCCCTCCTACAACATGTCCAAAGTTCAGACAGAGCTTCAAAATTCTTGCCTCCAGGGAATAACTTGGTTTCACCCTCTCCAGGACAGATTTATTTTTCCTCTTGGCAGTCCATGATATGTTCAATGCTTTTCTCCAGCATCACAATTCAAGGCATTGATTCTTCCTCCGTCATCCTTAAGCATTGTCCAGCTTTCTGATGTAATTGCAAAGGTCATTACCTGCACCAGGTGCCTCTTAGTCTTCAGACTGTCATTGTTGCTCTCCAGAACTTTGGAGAGATCCCTGACAGTAGATTTACCCAATGCAATTTGTCTCTAATTTCCCAACTCCTGGTGCCAATAGTATTGATTGTAGAACTGAGCAAGCTGAAATTGTTAATTTCAATCTCCTCTCCATCTATCATTGTGCTACCAATTAGCCAAGTACTGAGAAATTTTGTTTTCTTGATGTTGAGCTTCAATCCATATTGGAGGCTTCAGTCCTTTACCTTCTGCAGCAAATGCTTCAAGTCTTCACTTTTGGGGGAGCAAGGTTGTATCATCTGAATAACACAGGTTATTGATGAGTCTTTCTCCAATCCTGATGCCATATTCTTCCTTATAAAATCCAAACTAGTGAATGATTTGTTCCACATGTAGATTTAAAAGTATAGAGAAAGGATACATCCCTGATTTCACTCCGTTCCTGATTTTGAACCATATAGTGTTTCTTTGCTCTTTTCTTATGAGTGCTTCCTCATTTAAGTTTTGCATGAGGACTATTGGATGCTCTAGGATTCCCAATCTTCTCAAGATTAGCCACAATTTGCTATAGTCCACACAGCCAAATCCCTTTGCCTAGTCAATAAAACACAGAGAGATATTCCTCTGGTACTCTCCGCTTTCAGTCAAGATCCATCTGACATTGGCAATGATATCTCTGGTGCCACAGCCTCTTCTCAACCCAACTTCCACTTTTAGCAGTTGATGTACTTACCATTCCAGTCAGTTTTGGATAATCTTCAGTAAGATTTTGCTTGTGTGTTTTGTTTGATAATTTCCACATTCTGTTGGATCATCTTTTTATGGAATACAAATAAATATGGATCTCTTCCAATCAGTTGGACAGGTAGCCTGGTGAGCATATACAGGACTACATCTGTTTGTTGAAATATGTCAGTTTGTATTCTATCAATTCCTGTGACCTTGTTTTTTACCAATTCCTTTAGAGCGGATTGGACTTCCTTTTTCATCACCATCGTCTCTTGGTCATATGCTGTTTCATGGAATTCTTCTGTGTCAGCCAGTTCTTTTTTGGTATAGTGACTCAGTGTACTCCTTCCATTTTCTTTTTATTGCTTCCTGGATCATTCAATATCTGCCCATCGCATCAACTCGAGGCTTGAATTTGTTCTTTAGTTCCTTCCTTCAGCTTAAGAGTACGCCCCTTTAGATTTTCAGATTCTACCTCTTTGCATAACTCATTTTAACATTTTAGTTTTTCTTCCTGAGCTGCCCTTAGAAATCTTCTTGATTTCTACCCTTAGCTTTGGCTTCTGGGTGCTCTCCTGCAATATTCAGTCTTGTCTGATACCCATCTTGGACTTTTCTTCCTCCTTTGTCTTTGTAAAACCTTTTGCATTCTTTCTGGATGATATTGTTGATGTCTTCCCACGTCTCATCTGGTCTTCATTCATTAGTGTTCAAGGTCTCAAACCTGTTTCTGAGATAGCTTTTAAATTCAGGTGGGATGAATTTAAGGTCAAAGATAAGTTTTAGTTTATTTTATGCCAATACTTTTAGTGTGAAGCGTTTAGTGTTCAAATGGCTTTCCTAGCTATTGGCTTTGACTTTGCCATGTGGGTGATATGGAATATGTAAATAGGATGTGCTAGCCTAGTCACAAGAGGATTGGCTAATCTCATCATTATATTGAGAGGATCCAGCAGTAGAAGGATCCTCACCACTAGAAAAAAGAAAAGACAGAGAATGCAAAACCTCCTCATGACCACAGCAACAGCTCTAGCAGCCGAAGCAGAAGACTAAAGACCCAACATGAGATAGAGTTGATCTTGAGACTGCTACCTCCCTCAGAACCAAAGCTAAGCGTCTTTGCCCTAATTTGTTGGACAGCTGAAGGACTGAGGGGGGAAGGGTATATGGGAGAATCCTAAATGGAAGCACTGAGAATTCTATAACAGTGGCCTGAAGCCATGAGACTCAAGACTGAGGAACCTGCAAGCACACCTCAGAAGCTGTCCTGACTGCATTCTGCTATTAACTTGGATTTAAACTTTCAACTTCCTCAATATGATTCTGTGTGATCTGTGAGCTATAATACCAGATTTTTGTTTTGGAGTCATTAAAGCAGTAAGATTGGTGTTGAAGATGATTAGAAAGAGGGATAGGAGCATAGGCGACATATCTGACCTCATGTGAATTGGTTTTGTGTTATGGATGTAGTTGACATGGACAACGTTCCCACTGGTAGTTGGTAAAAGTAAGATATGGCTGTCCCCACTCAGCTCTTGCTCTTTTTACAATACTCAAATGTTTCAGGATTATTTATTCAAAAGACTATTGATGATAGATGGCGAAGAGATTGAGATTAAGTTTCAGCTTGCTTGGTTCCACAATCAACACTCTTGACACCAGCAACTAGGAAATCAAAAGATAAATTGCTGTCAGGTACCTCTCCAGAGTTCTGACGTGCAACCATGTCAGTCATGAGACTAAGTGTGTCTGACCCAAGCCACAGTCTTTGCAATTACTTGCTGCACATCAGAAAGCTGGACAATGACTAAGGTTGATAGAAGAAGAATCGATGATTTTGAGTCGTAGTGCTGAAGAAAGGTATTAAACATACCATTGACTACTAAGAGAATAAGCAGGTCTGTCCTGGAAATGGTGAAACCAGACTGTTAATTGGAGGCAAGGATCTTGAAGCTCAGTCTCACATACTTTGTACATGTAGCTAAGAGGGATCAGTCCTTGAAGAAAAACATCCTGCTTGGAAGGGTGGAGGGACAGTACAAGAGCATAAGACCCTGGATTAGATAGATTGACTCATTGACTGGGGTAATAGAGATAGGTGTGTCAAAGAAAATGAAAGTAGCTCAACCTAGAGCAGAGTTCAGAGTTGTTGTAGGGTTGCTATGAGTCATAAGCGACCTGACAGCACTTAACAATAAAAACAAATTCTTTAAACATAGAAATATCTTTGTATCTTTATTGAAAAGCAATTAACCATTAATATAAAAATCAGGTTGAGGAAATTATTGTTTCTACTTTGTTGAGTATTTTTAACATTTCCATGTCAGATTTATTAAATGCATCTCCTCCCCCTGTATTTAGTAGTTTCTAGGGAGCTCT
Source organism: Elephantulus edwardii (assembly GCF_000299155.1). Classification (NCBI taxonomy): domain Eukaryota; kingdom Metazoa; phylum Chordata; class Mammalia; order Macroscelidea; family Macroscelididae; genus Elephantulus; species Elephantulus edwardii. Next base: position 3,408,190 of record NW_006399775.1, read on the forward strand.
GCTGGGCAAGGGGCAAGAAGCTGTGCTGCTATCCTGCGCATAATTTAAATCTGCCATCCGCTCCCTGGGGGGAGGAGGAAAATCTCCTCCCGTGTGATTAAGTAACTCTGAAAACCCACCAGAGGATCAGCTATGGGTCAGTTCTGACTCTATGATACACACACACACGCAGAAAAAAAAGAAAACCAAACCAAAAAACCCCAATATATAGTTTCTGTCCACTCCTTTTTAAAGCAATGTATTACATTAATATGGTGCAGTACAACAGCAAGCATAGCAGCTGTTCATTCATGAGTTATATGGTATATGATATTCAATACATTTATCACTGAATTTTGTACAATAATTATTTAATCATTGCAAATGCCTTAAAAAACAAAAACAGCAGCTGTATACCTGGACCTTACCCTACGGACTACACAGAAATCAGATTGACAACAATCATGGGAAAAAATTTTAAGAGAATCTCAATATGAGCCATCACAACCAGGCCAGTCGCTGACTGTGCAACAGGACATAAATTACACATGTGCATGTTTCCTCCCTGCCCCATCACTTTTTTCTTTGGGAAAAAAACAATGAACAATTGGAAACTCAAGTTCTTTACAAAGTTTCATTAAAATCTCAAAAATTTACACAAATTGAAGGTGAAGAAAATAGGGGAGGCGGGAATCACTGGAATCAAAATATGGCCTTGAGTCTAGCCCATCCAAATTTAAAAAGCATCTCAAGAATAGGTTTGACATACTGAACATTAATGATCAAAGACCAGATGAGTTGTGAGATGACATCAAGGATATCATCCATAAAGAAATTATAGGCAAAGTCTTAAATAATCCAAGATGCGTCAAAGTACAGAAAGGAATGCACAAAGTCATAATATCAAAAAAGAATTGACTAACATAGAACCATTTCAGAAAATAGCATATGATCAAGACCAATGGTAATTGGTGACACAGACCCATTCAGGAGGTAGCATATGATCACTAACAAATGGTAATTATAGAAGAAGTTCAAGTTCAAACTGCACTGGCAAAAATAAGGCCCCAGGAATTTGTGGATGCCAATGGGCATGTTTTGACAAACAAAGGTAACCCTGGATGTACCCATAAAACTGTGCCAAGAAATCTGGAAGACAGCTACCTGGACAACAGACTGGAAGAGATCTATATTTGTTCCAATTTTTTTAAAAAGTGATCCAAATTCAAGTAAAAATTATTAAACAATGTCACTAATAACATTTGCAAGTAAAAATCTTACTGAAGATTATACAAAAAAGGTTAGAATGGTACAATGATAGAAAACTGCCAGAAGTTCAAGCTGAATTTTGAAGAGGCCATGGCACCAGAGAAATCACTACTGATGTCAGATGAATACCATAAGCGTATCTACTTGTGTTTTATTGACTATGCAAAAACATTTGATTGTACATTATACCAAATTATGCCTGACATTGAGAAGAATAAGAATCTCAGAACACTTAGTCATGTTCATCCAAAATCTAAACCTATACCTATTGTCTGACTAGAGCAAGGGAACACTGTAAGGTTTAAAATCAGAAAAAGTGTGCATCAGGGCTGTATCCTTTACTCATATCTATTCAGTCTGTATCCATAACAAATCACTCAAGAAGATGGACTATATGAAGAAGAATGTGGCAACAGGATCAAAAGAAGACTCAGCAACATCCTGCATTATGCATATGGCACAACTTTGCTTGCTGAAAGCGAAGAGGGCTTGAAATGCTTGATAACAAAGATCAAAGACTACAGCCTTCAATATGGTTTGCATCTCAACATAAAGAAGGCAAAAATACTCACCACTGAGCAAATAGACATCATCATGATAGATGAAGAAAAGATTGAAGTTGTCAACTACTTCTTATTTACTGGATTCAAAATCAACACCCTTGGCACCAACAGTCAGGAAGTGAAAAGCAGTGGATGTCAACTTAAAGACTAAGGTGCACTTGACTCAAGCCATGATATTTTCAATTACTTGCTTTGCATATGAAACTTGAACAATGAATAAATATGACAGAAGAATTGATGTTTGACTTGTGATATTGGAGAAGAGTATTGAGTATCCATCCCACTGACTGTCAAAAGAACAAACAAATGTCTTGGAGAAACTATAACTAGGTTAAACTTTAGAGGCAAGAATGGCTAAATTCATCTCGCATATTATGGATAGGTTATTAGCAGGGCCAGTCTTTAGAGAAAGACATCATGCTTGGAAAGATGCATCATGAGTAAAAGACAGGAAGACCCTCAAGGAGATAAATTGACATAGTGCCTGTGACAAGGGGCTCAAGTATGTAAGAGATGGTGAGCATGGTGGTGAATAGGGCAGAGTTCAGATAGTGGTTGACTTGATGGCACATAACAAAACACATATATTGATGGATTTTATTCATGAACATTTTATTAAAAGGATTTTGTGTCTCTACTGTCTCAGTTACCACAAATATCACAATTAGTTAACTTTCAAGAAAAGAAATTTATTTTTAAGTTGTTGGAGACACTAAAGTTCAAACCAGGGTCATGGCCAGATAATTTATCTGTCGCCCGTTGTATTCTTTGACTCCTTGACATTTCTTGGCTTGTTAAAAACCCTCTTTATCACTATTTGAGTCTCTATATCAATTTAGTGCTTTAATATAGAATAATTTTTAAAAAATTTAGAATATATCTTCCACTTAAAAACAGTTGCTAGAAGATATCTTTTTCTGCTCCTTATTTTCTTTTTATTGTGTACTGCTCAAGATAGGGCAGGATTCAGAACAATTATACATCAAGTTGCTATGAATCGTAGGCAACTGGATGGAACACAACAACAACACAAGAGGAAACACATGGGGCTGTCCTGGCTACTCCTGTAGGGTGTGTTTCTAGGCCTTGTGATGATTGCAGTAGATAAATACTGGGCTTTCTGGTCTTGTTTCGGGGGAAATTTGATCCAGCACGTCATAAAGGAGGTAACAAAAGGGAAAATAAGAAGGTCTGTGATTCAGAACAAACCTAAGAATAATTAAGTTAAAGTTTAGAACCGTTTCAGTTTTCTCTCCTATTTACATATAAAAGAAAAAGGTCAGAAGATGTTATGTTATCTAACAAGACAGTGCACTCAGCTACTAAGTGCAAGATGGGGAAATGACTATAAACAAAGAATTTCAACCAGGTAGGAGTTTTCTCAGAATTGCCCTTCTAGGCTAAGAAGATAAAGGGCTCCAGCCTAATAAGAAATTCTACTTGAATTGGTTTTCTAGACTTAAATAGACACTTCACTCTTTAAAATATTATTCTACAAATGTTGGCTTTATGTGCCCTGAAGTTAGAACCAATTCATAGCTAACCATCCTGTGGGTTTTCAGAGACAACAAAAAAGGAGATTTCCCTTCTGCAGAACATGTTAGATAGAACCTTGTGACTTTGGGATGGCAGAGCAACTCCTTACAACTAAGCCACCAGCATTCACCCAAGAAATGTTAGGTTCTTATTATTTTCTTCACTGTTGTTTTACCTTTGACAATAATCTACCTTTTCTGGATCTCTTGGGGGTTTTGTGGGTTTTTTTAAATTTTATATTATTTTATTTACAAAATTTGAATACATTGTGGTTTTGAGAACAGATTCTTTCCATTTACCTCAACCCCACCCATCACATATTTTTAGCATGTGAATTTTAATTGTTCTGTGAAATCACTTGCATTCCAACAGAAAGAGTTGCCTTCAATATTTTTGAAAGGCAGATCTACTAGTAATTAATTCTCTTAACTCTTGTTTATCTGAGATTGTATTTATTTCTTTATTTTAAAAAGTCTTTAAAGTTTAAATGTATTTCTATATTTTTATTTTAAAAATAAATTTTGCTAGGAGATACTTGATTGAGTTTTTCTTTTGCTATCAAGCCTTTAATGTGTCATTCCGCGAGCACCCAACCTCCTTTGTTACTGATAAGTCAGCTATGAATCTTAGTAGTGTTCCCTTGGATGTGATGAGTCATTATTTCTTCTTTGATTCTCAGCATTTTTACTATGATGTATCTAATTGTGGATCTCATCCCTGGGTTGTATTTGTTGTTAGATGCCATTAAGTTGACTACAAGTCATAGCAAAACTAGGGGAAAAAATATCTCAAACTTGTCCTTATATCATCTTCAAGAACTCTCCTATGTTCAAGCCTATTGTCACTATGGCAATCCATGTTATTGAGGGTATTCCTCTCTTTATCTGCCTCTCCATCTTTCCTAGCATGATGTCTTTTTCCAAGAACTAGTGTCTCCTGACAATATACTCGCGGTATGTAAGGTGAGGTGTAACTTGTCCTTGCCTCTAAGGAGGGTCCTGGTTCTACTTCTTCTAAGACAGATTAGTTTGTTCTTTTGCGAGTCCACGGGATATCCAAACGTTTCTTCTAACACCACAATTCAAAGCTTCCATTTCTCTTTAATCTTTCTTATTCATTGTCCATATGAAGCAGTTGAAACTATCACAGCTTGGATCAGGCACTCTTTGATCAATCTTTGAATCAGTCTTTAGCACTTTGGAGAGATCCTTAATAACAGATTTCCACAATATAATGCATCTTTTAATATTTTGACTGCTGCTACCATGGATATTGATTGTGAATCCATTATTTTCTCCACCTATTATGATCTTTAATGTCCAGTGGTGACGGTTTTTGTTTTCTTGCTGCTAAGATGTACCACATATTGAAGGCTGTAGTGTTCTTCTTCAGCAAGTGCTTCAAGTTTTTTTTCATTTTCTTCAAGCAAGGTTGTTTAATCTGTTTACCACAGATTGTGGATAAGTCTTCCTCCTACCTTCATGCCACATTCTTCTTCATGTAGCCAAACTTAATGAAACTCAATGCCTTTGAGTTACTTTTGACTCAGATTAACCCTCCATCAAGTTTCCAAAGCTGTAAGAATCCCTCTCATCTCTCCTCTTTGGAAAAGCATGAACACAATCCTGCTATAAATCTTAATAGAAAGAGAATGTCCATGTCTTTCCTTAGAGTTGCTAGTCTTTTGGTTAGAATCACACTAAAGCAAAGCTAAAAAGAATCTATACATTTACTGATTCTGACTTACTCACAAATTCTTAAAGGCAGAGGTAGGAACAGATCTTCCTTGCAACCATATATTGTTGTTGGTTTCCTTTGAGTCAACTATGACTCATGGTGGTGGTGGTGTTATGTGTCATTGAATTGCTTGCGACTCATAGCAACCCTGTCTACAATAGCCCTAAACCCTGTTCTATCCTGTGCCAATCTTATTCTCTCTGAAACATCTACTCCTATTACCCTAGTCACTGAGTTAATCCGTCTCATCAAGGGTCTTCCTCTCTTGTGCTGTCACTCCACCTTTCCAAGCATGATGTCTCTCTCCAAGGACTAATCTTTTAATGAACATGAAAATTATGTCAGATGGAGGTTCAGAACCCTTGCCTCCAAGGAGAAGCCTAGTTTCACCCTCTCTAAGACAAACCTGTTTGTTTTCCTAGCAGTCCATGGTATATTCAAGACTCTTCTCCAGCACCACAGCTCAAAGGCATCAATTCCCCTTCTATCATCCCTAGTCATTGTCCAGCTTTCTGATGTATAGCAAGTAATCGCAAAGGCCTGGGTCAGGGGCATCTTATTCTCCAGACTGACATCATTGCTCTTCAGTACTCTGGAGAGGTCCCTGATGGTAGACATTCTCAGTGCAATTCATCTTTTGATTTCCTGGCTGCTGGTGCCAAGAATGTAGATTGTGGAGCCAAGCAAACTAAAGCTATTAACAATCTCAATCTCTTATCCATCTATTATGATGCTGTCAATCGGCCCAGGGTGAGAATCTTTTTTTTCTTGATATTGACTTTAGTCCACGTTGAGGGCTGCAGACCTTGACCTTCTGCAGTAAGTGCCTCAGGTCTTCCTCAGTTTCAGCATAGCAACTCTATGAACAAAAGATTTGTAGCTTTCCCTGTCCTGCACCATCTTCACAATCTCCACCATGCTCAAGAACATTGTTACTGAGTCAACACACCTTGCTGAGGACCTTTCTCTCTTTCTCTGACTCTCTACTTTTTCCAGCATCATATCTTTCATCCAACGACTGGTCCCTCATGACAACGTGCCCAAATTATGTGAGATGAAGTTTCACCATCCTTGCCTCTAAGGAACATTCTCCTTGCACTTCCATCAAAATAGACGTTTTATCTATTCTCTTTGCAGTCTGTGAAATACTCAATACTCTTCCAATATCACAATTCAAAATCACTATATATACTGAACAATATTTTCATCAAATTTGGCACATTTTCTTCCTTTTGAATACTTTTTCCCCCTAGGAATTTTCATTCTTCTTGTCCTTTTTGAGCAGTGCCATTAAGCATTGTCTGGTCACCTATAAATCTCCAAGTCACTGTCCATTTTTTTTCCATGATATTTTTCAATTTATATAATTTATAGTGACCTATCATCAAGGAACTCTGGTGGCTTAGTGGTAAGGAATTGTGCTGACAACCCAAAAGTAAATGGTTCAAAATCCACTAGCTGCCCATGGGAGAAAGATGACAACCTCCTCCCATAGGATTTGCTGTTACTGGAAACCTGCTGGTGGGTCAGCTATGGATTGGTACTGACTCAACAATGTATTGTTCTAGTAGCTCAAATCTTTTTTTAAAATTGGTTTTGTGAATGTTCATTATTATAATCTAATTTCAGAATTTCCTGTTGTTATTCAAGTAATTTTAATCTGTTTTTTAACATTCTTCAATGAGATATCACTGGGTCCACCATAGTATTTAGATGTTTTCTGTTTTAGTTCTTTGAAGATACCTATAAAGTCTGCTGTATGAGAGTCTAAAATCAGATACATAGTGTTTGTGATACTCTCTGTCTCTGTCACTCTCTCATTGCTATCATTTCAGAATTCACTCATAGCTGATACTCCAAAGGGTTTTCAGAGGCTCTAAATTCCATGCAAGGAGATGTCCCTTCGTTCTACTGTGAAGCAGCTGGTGGATTCAAACTACTAGCTTTTGGATTGGAAGTGTAACTCCTTATCACTAGACCACCAGAGCTCTTGTGCAAATCTTACAGCAGAGCCTTAATTCCACTTTGAAGTCTTGACAAAAGTGTGGAATCCACACTGGGTTTTTCAAGCTGTCTTTTTGAAGGCAGTACTTTTTCTCTTCTGTAACAGTGATGTGCCAATCGTGGTAATAGGTACCCATGGTGGACAGTGTTGGCTGGAGCTTCCCGACTAAAACAAGCCTGGAAGCAGGAGCGGCATCCACTTCCGAAATGGCTTGCCTCCGAAAACTCTACGTACCAACAGTGCTCAGGCCGTTCGTTCATAGGGTCGCTATGAGTCGTCTATGACTCGACAGCACCAAACAACAACAACAACTTTTTCTCTTGCTGCTGACTTAAGCTATGTACCTTAAAGCTGACATTTCTTTTCTAGGAAGTCTGGCTAGTTCTGGATATTGTAATCCATTCCCAAAGCATATTTTTTATTATAGTTAAACAAATGCAAGGGTAGATCACTTGTCCCCAAAGGATCTTGAGATATTATATTACAATGGGCTTCCCAAAAGAGGTATAAAGGAAGTAATTTTACTAATAGGTTATCAGAAGTGTCTGTTTTGTCTCTGCTTTCTTGGGAACACCTTGTAATAAACTCAACTGCATGAACCTTTGACCAGTCACACAATCATACTTTTGTGTTATGTACCTATCGCTGCCAAATTCTCACTTATGGATAACTCATCTTTAATTCCCCTGATGATCTTTCAACCAATGATGTATGATATGCTCTTATATCATGCTCTAACAGTTTAAGAATGAATATATTTTATAACTTAGTAGAGCAGAGATTTTCACTGTGACAATGTATATTTCCCTTGTCTGGACCTCTCTATCCTTCAGTAAATTTCATTTAGTTCAAGCAGACTCTGTGGTATCACTTTACTACACCACTTTGAGGGTTTTGTTTGATAAATAGAACAGTTCCTTCACTAGGCAGTTCCTTCTTTTTCTATTGCCTTTTTATTTTTTTTCCTATATATGGATTCCTTTGTTACACTGTACACATTAACATTATGGTTAGAAAATTAATATTTAAGAGACATATCATTATAACTTTTTTCTATTTTCCTGACTAACTGGCCACATGTTGATGTTACTATGTTTGCTTGGTCATTGTTTACTTAGTTACTTGACTAGATACTGAGTTGCTTAGCAGTGAGGGAAACTATAAATAAGATCTGAAACCTGCCCTATCCTGTGTGAGCCTTATCATCTCTAATATGCTCAAGCCCGTTGTTACAGTCACTGTGTCATTTTGTCTTATTGAGGGTCTTTCTCTAACTCTCTATTTCTCCCAACATTTGCCAAGGACTAGGCCCTCCTAACAACATGTCCAAAGTATGTGAGATGAAGTTTCACCATCCTTGCCCTCAAGAGGAAGTTTCACCATCCTTGCCCTCAAGTGCATGTTTGCACTGCTCTTCCTTATATGGTTTTTATCTTGCACTTAATCTGTTAGTCTGACAATCTAATGGTCACTCCTAAATCAGCACAAGCTACTTTCTGGTCAAAAGAGTGTGCTTAATCCCCCTTTGATGATTAAGAGTTTTTCCTATTTATTAACTATGGCTTAGAGATTACCCTTCTTATTGTGTGAGGTTAAGTTTTTTTCATCTCAGATTCTGCTAGACTCTGTTGTTATGTGCCATTGAATTGAATGTGACTCATAATGACTCTATGAATGATAGATCTGAACCTTACCCTACCTTTCCAAACCTTAGTAGTTTGAATTTCCCGTTTTAATCATTCCTAAGAGGTTTCATGAATGCACATGGTGTTCTTGATCATTTGGATTATTTTAGTCTTAGAACTGGCTCCCTAGATATTGCTCTAGGTCAAAGTATCTTATTATTCATCCATTGTTTTTTCTGAAGTTGTGTGTAAGTCTCTAGGCTTCTGCTCTTTGTCGATGGATCTGTATATATCCAATATATATCCTGAGTTTCGATCTTCTTAGTGGGTGCATCCTAATCCTTTACAGAGGCTGTAAATCATGCAGGAGGAGATTGCTCATCTTTCTCCTTTACAGCAGTTGGTGGATGCAATCACTTCTCTTTTTTTAAAAAAAATTGTTTTATTCTAGTTTACTTACAAAGTTCATATACATTGTTTTTTCACACAAGATCTTTCCCATGTGCATTGCCTGCTTCTACTTCCATCCATTAAACTGTGTGACCCTATGATTAATCCTCTCCACCCTCCCCACTCCCGCCCCTTCAGGTCACCCTCCCCTTAGATCCTCAAACATATTCTACAATAATGGTTTTTTACAGTATTTGCCCTTATGGGACTGAGTTAGTTCACTTCGCAAAATACTCTCCAGTCCCTCCCAACTTAGGTAGTGATTTACAAAATCATTGCTCTTTCATACTGCATACTATTCCATTGTGTGAATGTACCATAATTTCTCAGTTGAGCTTAGGTATTGAATTGTTTCCGTGTTCTTGTTACGGTGAATAATTCTGCTATGAAAATTGGTGTTCAAGTCTCCATTTGAGTTCTTCTTTTTTCAGGGTATATTCCAAGCAGAGGAATAGCTGGGACATATGGAATTTCTATTTTCATCTTTCTGAGGAAACACCAAACTCTCTTCCAGAGTGCTTGTACCATTTTACAATCTCACCAACAATGTATAAGAGTTACAACCTTGCCACACATCCTCTCCAACATTTCTCACTTGCTGTCCTGTTAAACTTTGTCATTGCTACTGGAGTGAGAAGGTATCTCATAATGGTTTTGATTTGCATCTCTCTTATTGCCAGTGATTTTGAGCATATCTTCATGTGTCTGTTGGTCATCCAAATATCTTCCTCTGTGAAAATTCCTTCCATATGTTTTACCCTCTTTGTAATTGTCAACAACCTTTCTTTATATAGGCAATACAACTCCTTATGCACTAGGCCACCAGTTGGAATAAATTTAATGGCACTTAACATCATCAACAAAACACATTTACAAAATATTGTTCTTCACCTCAAATAGAAACTTTCATTCTTCACCTCTGTTATCCTGTAGTTGGCTCTAGTCTATTTTTTTTCTCTCTCTCTGGACTGTCAAGAAAACAAATATGTCTGTCTTGGAGAGAGTGAAACCAAGTTTTTCCTTAGAGACTAGGATTTTGAAGCTCCATCTCACATAATTTGGGCATGTGGCCCGGAGGAACCAGTCCTTGGGAAAGAATATCATGCTCGGAAGGGTAGATGGACAGTACAGGAAAGGGAGATCCTGGATGAGAGGGATTGATACAATAACTGGACAATGGGGGTTGGTGTGTCACAGTCAGACTCACTCAGGATCAAGCAGGATCCAGAGCTGTTGTACATAGGGTTGCTATGAGTTGTGAGTGACTTGATGGCACATAACAAAACCAGATATTATCTAGGGAGCTTTGGTGGCTTAGTGGTAAATCGTTGTGTTGCCAAACTAAAGGTGTGTGGTTTGAATCCACCTGATGCTCCATGAAAGGAACAAAAGAGGGGGGCAATTTCTTCCCATGTAATTTACTGCCTCTGAAAATCCTCCAGGTGAGTGAGCTAAAAGTTGATTCTGACTCCATGGTATAAAACAACAACATACATATATCTAACTTTCATGTAAGTGGAATCATGATATTTGTCTTCTTTGTGCTAAAGAGCAACTATGCCAGTCAGAAGATTAAATGTGCCATGGTCTTCACAATTGCTTTTTATTCATCAGAGAGCTGGACAATAACTAAAGATGATGGAAGAAGAATATTGAACATACAATAGACTGTCAAGAGAACAAACACATTTGTTCTGGAGAGGGTGAAACAAAGTTGCTTCTTAGACACAAAGATTTTTAAGTGCTAGCTACCTCACATTCTTTGATCATGAGATCAGGAGGGACCAGTCGTTGGAGAAGGACATCATGCTTGGGAGGAGGGAGGAACAATGCAAAAGAGGAAGACCCTGGAGGAGACCAATTCACATAGTAACTTGGGTAATGGGGTAGATGTTTCTCAGACAGTGAGTGAGATTGTCTCAGGACAGGACAGGGTTGAAAACTATTATGCATAGGGTTGCTTATGAGTCATAAGTAACTTGAAGGGGCATAACAGCAAAACAATATGCCTTCTTTTAATTGTTGTTGTTGTGTACTAAAGTCAGAAACAACCCATGGTACTGAAGAGCAATGGTGTCTCTCTAGAGACTAAGGTGTGTCTGATACAGGCCATGGTCTTTGCTATAATTTGTTATGCATCGGAGAGTTGCACAATGACTAGGGAGGATAGAAGGAAAATTGATGCCTTTGAGCTGTGGTGCTGGAGAAGAGTATTGAATAAACCATGGACTGCTAAGAAAACAAACAGATTCATCCTGTAGAGGGTTAAACCAGGCTGCTCCTTGGGGGCAAGGATTCTGAGGCTTCGTCTGACATACTTCGGTCATGTTTAAGGAGATACTGGTCCTTGGAGAAGGACATCATACTTGGTAGGGTAGAGGGCAGGCCCAGGAGGGGAAAGCCCTCTTGGAGGTGGATTGATTCCATGACTGGGGTAATTGGGATGGGTGTGTCAGAGACAGTGAGATAGGCACAGGACAGAGCAGAGTTTAGCGCTGTTGTATATAGGGTTGCTATGAGTTGCCAGTGACTCGATGGCACATAACAACAACAAAAACCTAGGAATTACTTTGCATTATGATGCTGGTTAAGAATATTGAATGTACTACAAACTGCCGAAAGAACAAGCAAGTGCATGAATCCAAATGTTCCTTAAAAGCAAGGATAGTGAAATTTTTCCTTAAAAGAAAGGATGGTGAAATTTTGTCTCACATACTTTGGGCATGTTGATGAGGAAAGCCAGTCCTTGGAAAGAGATATCATGCTTGGAAATATGAAGGGAGAGAGGAGGAAGACCTTCAATGAAATGGATAAATACAGTGACTGTAACAATGGGTTTAAGTACAGCAGAGATTATTTGGATGGTACAAGACCCAGGAGGTTTCGACCTGTTGTTCATAGGGTCATTGTGTGTCAGAGTCGATTCAACAGCACCTAATAAAAGCCTAGAAATTAAATTCCAGAGTTCCCAAGACATTCTACTTAACTTTTTGAGGAATTGCCAAACTGGACATCATTTTACACACCTACCAATAAAGCTTTCAACTAACTCTAAAAGTCAGTTGAAAGTTGTGCTGTTGGAGAATAGCACTGAACATCCCATGGACCTACAAGAGAACAAACAGATACGTCTCGGAGATGGTGCAGCATGACAGAGTGCTCTTTGGAGGCAAGGATGATGCTTTGCCTCACATACTTCAGGCATGTGGCTAGAAGGAGCTATTCCTTGGAGAGGGACATGATGCTTAGAAGGGTAGAGGGTCATTGAAGGAGAGGAAGACCTTCAACCAAGTGAATTGGCAAGGTGACTGCTGCAATGGGCTCTAGTGCGTCAAAAAGTGTGAGGATGGCACAGAACTGAGCAGGGCTCAGATCCTTTGTTTATAGGGTCCTTAGGAGTCGTACTCAACTTGCTGGCACCTAGCACCAACAACTAATAATGCACGAGGATTTCAGTGTGTTGACATCTTCACCAACAGTTTCCTTGGATTTTGAAGTGATGTTTTCTTGTGCATCCTTTACTTTTGAAAATGCTATTATCCCATTTCATTTGGGGAGGCATTTTGTGACTTCTTGTGTTTATATGTGATTGGGAATAAATTTCTACTGATCAATTTGTGTATGTATAGTATCATCCCTATAAATTACTTTAAATAACCAGAAGCAGAATTACTTTAAGATTTCCCTTAGAAGCATACTCTGTGATGATAAAACTAAGCACAGTTTTAGTGTTGTTCATTGAGTGCTTAATATTTTAAATCATTATTCCACTTTACATATAATAATTCTGTTAATTTTAATAACAGCTTAACAAAGAAATACAATTAAACCAATAACAAGCCCACTGTCATAAAGTTGAATTCAAATCACAGCAAACCTAAACCTTCACCAAATTTCTGATGGCTAGAATTTTTGCAGATGAAGGCTACCCATTCAAATCACCAATCTTTGAAACAGCAGTCCAATACATTTAACTATGCCCTATGCCACCAGAGTAACTTGAAGGCATAACAATTGTTGATATGTGCCATTGTGTTGGAACTGACTCACAGCTGACCCTTCAGCAAGTTTTCAGAGAATATAAAATGCACAGGAGACGGTCCATCATCTGGTGGATTTAAACGATTTGAGTTGGCAGTACAATGATTCACCACTAGCCCCCCAGAGACTGAGGAGTTGTATTGTGTGAGGACATTAACAACCTTATCCATGATCTCTTGGTGAATAAGTATTAGCACTGCCTGAGTCAAGAATCCATGACCAGTACTCACTCAGTCATTGCCACAGACTCAGACCCTACTCAGAATTAACCCTGCAGCGTATTTTCATGGGCTGAAAGTCACACGAGAAGAGATTGCCCATCTTTCTCCAAAGGAAGTACAGGGAGATTCCAGATACCAGAAAAAATGGCCTTTGGGTTAACAGTACTATTTTATAGGGACTATGACCCTAGAACATGTCCAAAGTCTAGTTAAGCAGTGTCATCATAGCTGTGCACTATACCAAAATTAACACCTTTGAATCTCAGTTACTAAATTTTAATGTTAACTATTCTGAAGGTTGATTGTTTGAATAAGACAGGCAATCACCTCCTGTAAAGACTGACATCCCTGTAAACTCAATGAAGGGCCACTATGAGTTGATAGCAATAGATGAAAGGTTACTTGTCATCTGTGAATTAGAACAAAAAACTAGCATGATATTAGGAATTGGAGTTAACCTATCTGTTGTGGCTTGCATACTCATTTTTCTTTCTTCTGAGCATTTACACCTTTCTTTCCCTGTCTCTCTATCATTTTCTTCTGCCCCCTTGTACTTACACTTTATGTCCCCTCTTCTGACATTATCACTATCAGTTCCCCTGAGTCAGGTATAGTCTGTGTGTCAGTTTTAAATTCCTGGGAAAGTGACTCTGATTGCACCAGTTGGAATCAGCTGTCCAACCTTGAATCTATCAACTCTAGACAAAAGATAAAGTTTATCTGCAGCTAAGACAGAGGCTCAGGTCACCTTTTTAATCATTTTTGGAATTTGAGTAGCTTTCATGGAAAGAGGTGAAGGCCATATAGGCATCACAAGAGTTCCTGTCTAATACCTGCTTTGTTGCTGTTGATTGCCTGCGTGTGGAGCATGACTTATAGCAACCCTACGAAAAAGGGCCTGAAGCCCCTCAACAACTATTGACATTTATCACAGTTCATAGAGTTTCCAGAGGCATGTTCTTTAGGAAGTGGGTGCTAGTCCTGCTTCCAATATGATGATTAGACACATGGATTTTACCTGGTGGACTACACAGGAATCAGATTGATTTCACCGATGGAAAGAATCATTGAAAGAAACTTGGAAAAGCTTGATATCAACTGGGAAAGCCAGATGACATGCTGATGTGGAACTATCAACTGTTGTTATTGTTGGGTACCATCGAGTCTTGTACAACTCATAGAGACCCTATGAACATAAAATCTGAGCCATGTGCTATCCTGTGCCATCTTCACACTTCCTGACACACAACAGCCCATTGCAGCAGTCATCGTATCAATCCACCTGATTGGGGGTCTTCCTCTCCTTCACAGACCCTCCACCTTTCCCAGCCTATCATGCCCTTTTTCCGAGGAATAGCACCTCCTAGCAACATGTCCAAAGTATGTGAGGTGAAGACTCATCATTCTTGCCTCCAAAGAACACTTTGGCTGCACCCGCTCCGAGGCATATCTATTTATTCTCTTGGCCAGCCATGGGATGTTCAGTGCTCTTCTCCAACACCACACCTCAAAGGTGTCAATTCTTTTTATGTCGTCCTTACTCATTGTCTAGGTCTCGGATGCATGGCTAGTAATTGCAAAGACTATGACCTAAATCAGACACATCTTAATCTTCAGACTGACATTACTACTCCTCAATAATTTGGAAAGGTTGCTAACTGAAGATTTTCCCAGTGCAATGCAGCTCCTTATTTCCTGACTGCTGGTACTAATGGTGTTAATTGTAGATCCAAACAAGATGAAACTGTTGACAGTTTCAATCTCCTCTCCATCCATCATGACACTGCCAATTGGTCCAGTGGTAAGAAACTTTTTTTATATTGAGACACAATCTATACTGAAGATTGCATTCCTTGATCTTCTCCAACAAGTGCTTCAAGTCCTCCTCAGCAAGCAAGGTTGTGTCATCTGCATAACACAGGTTACTGAAGAATCTCACTCCAATCCTGATGCCACGCTCCTCTTCATAAAGTCCAGCTTCTCAGATCATTTGCTCAGCATATAGACTGAATAGGTACAGAGATAGACTACATCCCTGACACACTCCCTTCCCAATTCCAAACCATGCAGTGCTCCCCTGCTCCATTCCCACAATACCCTCCTGATCCATGTATAGGTTCCTCATGAGCACAATCAAGGGCTCTGGGATTCCCATCCTTCTCAATGTCAGCCACAACTTGTCATGATCCACAAAGTCAAATGCCTTTGCATAGTCAATAAAGCACAGATAGATACTCACTTTTTAATATATGATTTAAAAACTTTACACTACTTTTGTAGGCAAAGCATATAATGTTTTTCCACTCTTTTTAGTGGAAATGACAATTCAGTTACTCTAAATGCTGGAAGGTCATAGAACAACTATAAAGAATGTTTTGCCAGTAGTAAGAAGGCTTTAGTGTACTGACCATTTGTTCCCTGTCACGGGTTAGCAAAATATGGAAGAAAGTACCAAATGTGATCTAAATTTTGCAGAAATATTCTAGTCTTTGTCTAAGGAAAAGAAATGAATAAGGAAATTTAGTAAAGAGGAAAATCAATATAACATCAATGTTACATCAATATAACTGATCCTGTGTCTATATATGTAATAAAGCACTTTATAAATATTTTCTGAAAGAAATGAATGTTGTTGTGTACCATAGAGTCAGAACCGACGTAAAGTTGGCCCTCTAACCGACCCACAGTTCATCCTCTGGTGAGTTTTCAGGGGCAGTTAGTTGAATAGGAGGAGATAGCCCACCCTTATCCCGTGGAGAAGCAGGGGCCTCCAACTGCATGCCTTTGGGATTGCAGCACACTTTCTTACCACTAGGCCACCAGAGCTCCATATAGTACTTTAAATTTTCAAACCAATTAGTAGCTGTTTTTAAACTGGGGTAGCTCTTTTTCAAAGATACTAAGAAAATAAATAAAACAAGTGCTGACCCAGAAGATCTTATTAGCCACATATTTTGTATTTTTTTATCAATTTTAGAAAATTTTGTCACTTAATCATTTAACTTTTCATATTTTTCCTTTCTATACATTTCCTTTCAAGAGAAGTATTAGACAGACCAGCAAGTTAAAGGTATATCCCTTCTTGCGGAGTTAACTTTAGTGTCAGTGTTGTCCCTGCCT
>NW_006399775.1:3426261-3427322 GCF_000299155.1 Elephantulus edwardii
ACAGGACAGAGCGGAGTTTAGGGCTGTTGTACATAGGGTCGCTATGAGTCGCAGGCGACTCGACGGCACATAACAACAACAACAACAACAACATACATTTCCTAGGTTAAGTTTCAAGAATATTTGTGCTTAAAAATTAAGACTTAACTGACATTGTTTAATAATTTAAAATTTAATAAATTAGGCATATTAACTTGAAGTTAATTATGTACCTTTGTTGTCATGTTTTGTCATTGCTGTTATACCTAATAAAAAAGAATTATCTCTTTTATATTTTGCAAATTTCTATTTCAAATATATTTATCTGTAGAATGAGGTTAATAACTAATTCCCTAAACATCCTTTTCATTTTGTTCATGCTGTTTATGTTACTAATGATGCACAAGTTTCATTCACAACCATCTTATTTGATGTAAAACCTAAAAAGCTAACTTTGAAAACCAACTTTGGTGATTCATTTATCCACGCACACTTCCCGTTGAGTTGGTTCTGACTCACATCAGGTCTCTATCAGTTTTCTGAGGCTGTAAGTTTTGATGTGAGGGGACCGCTCATCTTTCCGCTGTACAGCTGCTTCACAACTCACTATAGACTACGCCATCAGAGTTGCATACAACTAAAAGATCAACAAGTTAACAGAGATTTTATTAATCCGTGGAAATTGTTCAATAACACCTCCCAAGCTTTGCTAGTCATTGCATTAGGTAAATTATGAAAGTTCATATACATTATTCCTTCAATACTCACACTTAAAACTTGATGGTAAACATTCAGTTGTGCTGCTTTCTCTTAAGAAAAAAATCTGCATTACAAATGCCTTTGAATACTTGTATTTAGAACATAAAACCAATAGGTTCTACAACTAAAAGTGTGACCTTAACATTAACTAGAAGAATCAAATCTGGTTTACTCGAATAATTTTCCTTGATCTTAATATTTTTTTTATCTTCCCTTTTCTTGATCTTAAGAAATTGAGTGGAAAGAAAGATAAAACAAAAGCTCCTCTCTCTCCTCTCCTCTCCTCTCTTCTCCTCTCTTCTCCTCTCCTCTCCTCTCCTCTC
>NW_006399775.1:3427692-3460531 GCF_000299155.1 Elephantulus edwardii
TCTCTCTCTCTCTCTCCCCTCCAGAAAGAATGTCTTTGTGCTGCATAGAAATTATTCACTTTGCACATCTTTTGGGATTAACCTTTGAAAGGGATCAAAATGTTTTCATTCTCACAGCTTTCAGTTATGAATTGTCAAAATTCATTGGTATAGACAGGCCTTATGCCTCTCACTACCCTTGTGGAACCCCTTCAAGCTTTGAAAAAGCTGGCTACTTTGAGAAGCCTGGAGAGAGAAAAAACAATCTGCAACAATAAAGTTGCTATGCTTTGAGGTTTTACCCTGCAAATCAATTCTTACACATCCTCTAAGAAAGACGTTGTAAGACGAATCAGCTCACATCTTTTGCCTTCTTACGTCTTTCTAAGTGTATGTAGGTTGTGACTGCCTTTGTGACATATAATAATAGCCTTAATAAATGATAACAAATAAATATTAACAAAGTAGAAAGCCAGAGTCTGTGTCTTGATTCCATCAATTTCCATTATTTTACCTACGTCTTATTTCAACCATAAAGACTCATGGCCCATCCCAGTTCCTGGAAAATGGAACTGCTTCCACTATGAAATCTTGCAACCAGGGATAGTACACCTTACCACACCATGATGTCCTATCCATCTATTTTCTCATCCATTTCTTCTTATTGCACTTGCCCTTCAAACTTATCAGAATCATCAGTCTCTAAACCTTCCATTTCTGTTTCATTAACTGCCTTCCAATTTAAAATCCTTCTTTGAACTCAGTGAGTTTCTACTGTACTCTAACAAATGTCAATCCTTTGTCATGTTTCTTCTTTGTTACAATCCCAGATCAATTAAACTGATTGCTTTACTTACACCCAGCCTGCTAAATGTGCTCTTCTGCTTTGTAGAAAGATACATACCAATTAGATCGATAGTCCCTTAACACCCTGCCACCACATCCTATCTCCTTTCACTTTTTTGCAAAGGAAAATATCTCACTGACCAGGTAAAACCCTCCTGTTGTACTCCAAAATGCATCACTTTCTACACCCTCATATATCTTAATATCAGCTCCCTCCTCTTTATACCTCACTAGTCTCTACAGTGAATCTGCAATTCTATGTTTTTGCCATCTGTGTCCTAATCATGATCTGCTTCAAAGAGTTCTTGAAGCAGTTAACTCCATACACTTTGTCTTCACTTTGTCATATCTCCACACTCTATTTCATCAGAGTTATCATAATATTTTGGTGCAGTGTCCAAAGGACACTTTTCAGTGCTTATCTTGCTGTATGTCTTGGCACTATGTGTTGTGGCTGATATGCTTTCTCTTCTTAGGTTTCAGGGATACTAGCCCTACTTTTTATTAAAATCCTTAAGGTTTTTCTTATCAATCCCCAGCCAAGCATATCTCACAGTCTACTCTTTCCTATACATATTGGTATTGCTTGGGAACCTGTGTTTGGTCGTTTTGTTGTGTATGTACTTTTCCCTTATAGAAACATAAATCCATCAAGGAATACAAAGAAGAAACAATAATATTATATAAAATATTTAATCCACAGCATGGTACTGGTGCAATTACAGGCACATAGACCAAAGGAACAGAATTGAGAACCCAGAAATAGACCCAGTAATCTATGGTCAACTGATATTCAACAAGAAAATCAAAGCTATCAAATGGGGAAATTAAAACCTCTTCAACAAATGGTGCTGGCAAAACTGCACTTCCACCTGCAGAAAGCTGAAACAGGACCCACATATCACATCATCCACAAAAATCAACTCAAGGTGGATCAGAGACCTGGGATTAAAGCCCCAAACCATAACATTCATAGGAGAAAACCTGGGATCAAGCTTAGAGGTGCTAGTCCAAGGTAAAAAGAGACTGCCAAATACAACCAGAAATGCATAATCTAAAGAGGATAAAATTGACGTGTGGGACCTTCTAAAAACTAAATTCATGTGTGCATCAAAAACTGTTTCCAACTGGGTGAAAAGAAAACCTACAGACTGGGAACAAACATTTGATAATACCATCGCAGACAAGAGTCTTGTAACAAAAATTTACAGGATATTTCTGGGCCTCCACAAGAAAATGACTAATAATCCAATTACAAAATGGGCAAAATACATGGAAAGAATTTTTCACAGAGGAAGATATTCGAATAGCAAACAGAAAAATGAAGAAATACTCCAAATCACTGGCAATAAGATAGATGCAAATCAAAACCACAATGAGATACTATCTAACTCCAGTAGCAAAGTTTAACAGGGTAGCAAGTAATAAATGTTGGATATGGAAAGAAAGGAACTCTTATACATTGTTGGTGGGATTGTAAAACAGTACAACCATTCTGGAAGGCAATTTGGCGCTTCCTCAAAAAGCTGAACATAGAAATTCCATATGACCCAGCTATTCCACTACTTGGAACATACCCCGAGAAAATGAGAACTGAGGCACAAACAGAGACTTGTACACCAAAGTTCATAACAGCATTATTCACTGTTGCAAGAACATGGAAACAGCCCAAATATGTAAGCACAAATGAATGGATTGAGATATTATGGTATATTCACACAATGGAATACTATGCAGCATGCAGGAGCAATGATTTTGTAAATTACTATCTGACTTGGGAGGGACTGGAGAGCATTATGCTGAGTGAACTCACTCAGTCCCACAAGGATAAATATTATATAAAACCATTACTGTAGAATAAGGATCCAAGAGAGGTGGGAGAGGACAGAAGCAGAGGGATGAAGATGTGCAGGGGGGAGGGGAATTAATCATGAGGTTTGATGGGGGCTTGAGGGAAATGGAAAGAATTTGTTCTTGAAAACAAGGTATTAGAATTTTGTAAATAAACAAGTAGAAAATTTAAAAAAAATGTTTAATCCAGAAAAATCAAAGTGCTCCTGTCTCCATATGGCAGTAGTCCAATATGCTGGCCTTAATGTAGAGAGCTGGCTGATCCACACAAGATACGGTGTCACGTTGTTGTTGTTGTTGTTGTTGTGGCTAGTGTCATTATTATGTGTAATTGAGTCAGAACTGCTTCATAGCAGATTTTCAGAGGCTGTAAATTGCATGGAAGGAAACTGCTCATCTTTCTCTTGAAAAGTAACTGTTGGTGTCAGAACATCTGCTGCCCTTGGAGTTGGAAGCATCACCCCTTAACTACTAGGCCACCAGAACCGAGAATCAGTATTAACCTGTCTGCTGACAGATGAGGCACTTAACAGTGGTGTTAACAAAGTCCCTCAGTGAGGAAGAGCCCTTGCTGTTGTGCTTATGTGGAGCTCATCCTTGCGACCATTTTCCAATTTCCATATAAACCCTTTGAGAAGGTTCTGGAGAAACTAGTCTACTAATAATAATAAGGCATGTTCATGATTTATGTTCACCACTTCATAACAGAAAACCTTTCTTGGAAGCAGACATTCACATGGAACCCAAATGTCCTTTACTTTTTTGTCTATTCTGAGTATCTATGTATTTTTACCTAGACCTCCTTGGCATAAATACTCCAGTTTTGTTCCTTTAGAATTCATAACTAGCAACTTGACATACTGTTCAAGAATCAATCTTGATACATACCTCTGAACATTTTTCATTCCAAGCACAGCAGATATACTAGTATCTCTTCCTCAAAAAGTTATTTGTTGCTATTGTTGCTATTATTATGTGTTGCTATTGGATGTCTTTGAGTCAATTCTGAATCCCAGGAGCTGATTGTCAGGATTTTCTCTTATGGAGCTCCTGGGTGGATTCAAACTGCTAACCTATCAATTAACAGTTGAAGATTTGATCATTGTGCCAATAAAACATCTTTGCAAAAAGTTAGGGGCTTCAAATAGCCCAACAATTACACTCCTCATATATATCTAAGAAATTAAAAAATGTATGTTTACACAAAATCTTGTACACAAATTCTCAAAGCAATATTATTTATACCAGCCAAAATTAGAAATAACTTAAATTATCAGTTGATAAACAAAATGTAGTATATTCATACCCAACACAAATTCATGGCTGTTGGGAGGGAACTGACTTTTAGCTGACTTTCCAGAGCATTTTCAGAGACTATAAATTGCATGGGAGGAGAATGACTTTTTAAAAGACACAGCTTTGAGGATCATACTGCACTCCCTATAACAGTAGTTGTTGTTAGATGGTGTTTGAGTTGAGTACAACACACAGTGACCCCATAAAAGAGCTAACCTGAACCCTATCCTATCCTGTGCCATTCTCCTCATCTCTGATACACTAGAGCCCATTGCTAAAGTCACTGTGTCAATCCACCTCGTTGGAGGTCTTCCTTCTCTTCACTGACCCTCCATCTTCCCAAGCCTGCTATCCCGTTCCAAGAAATAGCCTCATCTAGCTACATGTTCAAAGTATGAAAGACAAAGCTTCTCCACTTTTGCCTCCAGGGAGCACTTTGGCTTCACTTTTTTCAAGATATCTGTTTGTCCTTTTGACACTCCATGGGATATTCAGCGCTCTTCTTCCACACCACAACTCACAGGCATCAATTCTTCATCTGTCCTTCTTATTCATTGTCCAGCTTTAGAGATCCCTGTGTATCCATACAGGGATCATACAGCCACAAAAAGAAGTGAAGCATTGATATATACTACACTCTGACTGAGTTTTAAAAATATTATGGTAAGTGAAAGCAATCAGATACAGAAGGTGACATATTGTATGATTCCACTGATATAAAACACCCAAAATAGGAGAATATGTAAAGAAAAAAAGTGGACTAGTAATTGCCCATCTAAAGAAAGGAAGGAGAGAATTGAGAAATAGAACTGCCTGCAGAATTTTCAAGGCTGTAAATCTTTATAGAAGCAGACTGCCTCGTATTTTTTTCCACAGAGTGATGGGTGTTTTAGAACCTTTGAGTTAGCAATCAAATAAATGTCTAGCCCACTGTAACAACATAGCTCTTTTGTCTAAGAAAGGTAGTTTAGTCTTTATAGTATGGAAAGGTCCACTAGGAGGTTACAGCAGATAATGTTTAGCCAATTTTCTTTTTCACCACACAGATATATTAATTTACATTTTATAACAAAGCTTGTCTTTTATTCAGAAATATGATTATGCTCTGTTTCACTTTGTTATCTTCTTGAATAATATCTTAAGTTGTTAAATGTTTTTGTACAATGGTTTTTTGTTGTTGTGGCTGGTCATAGCTGACCTTTCCACAGGATTTCGTGAATCACACAAGAGGAGATTTCTTACCTTGCTCCCACAGAGCCATGAGTGTGTATGAACCACCAGAGAGACACTTCCATAGGGTAACCAGCGCTACTCCTCATGGCCTGTGTCATCAGAGCACCCATTCTGTTGTAGAGATGTACAATAATGTTCGCAACCTGGGTATTTGGGATAACATTCTCTTTTTTTGTTCTCCTAAAAAAACAAACAAACAAAACCCACAAAACCAAACCTCATTCTTATTTTAAAACTTTTATAAGAGAGATACACTTTAGGCTGAAACCCTAACTCACAGTTTTTTACACATAGCACTGGATAGGAATAAAGAGATCCAATTGTGCCATGTAGCTAGTAGAGGGCCTTGAACTCATCACTGGGATTTAGTTCTTGTTACTGTAACATGAGAAGATTGAATGTGATATTCTCTAGGAGGGATCTTCTTATTGTTCTTATAATTGATATCATTTGGATCACTAAGAAGTTACTTAGGTTTGTTTTGTCTTTTCATTTTTTGGTTTTTTTTTGTGTTGTGTTGTTTGTTTTTTTTTTCAGGAATAACAAAGTCTAAGAATTCTAACGCTATGAAATCTATGGCTGCTTGAGTGTGAGACCAGGACTACAGCATATGGTCAAGAAAAATGTAATAAAATAAATAAAACCAGTCATGTCATCTTTTTCATGTCTCAGTGTGAAAACAAACAAATAAACAAAAAAAAAACCCTAAAAACTAATACCAATAACAGTTTTCATTGTTTCATTTTCACCATCTGGTTTTACTTTCAAAGAAATCCTATGAAGAGGTAGCTATTTTTTTCCCTTTGTTTGCAGATGAAAACACTGATTTGCTCATTTGAATCATCATTGTTTTCTTTTTAAAAGAGTAAAACTAGAATAAAGAGAAGGGGACTGTTGTGAAATGTGGGAAGACAAAACCATAAATCTCATATTCTGCTTTTTTGGTTGTAACTCTCAAATTCTAAACTTTTCTGTGCATCAACTCTGGCTGGTAATGGAGATTTACGCCTGGCTACCACGACTCATGAATCTCTCTGTGCTGATAACACAGGTCCCTGCGGAGACATTTTACAGAAAATCTGAAATCCCCCCATATGAGCTTTCTCACTTAGGCCTTACAAACAGTTGCTTGTCACTATTTTGGCACAATAATTCTTGAAGCGCTACATTTTAGAATAAAGTATGGCACGATTTTACCTTGTCTCCAAATAGCCATTCTTAAACCTTATACAAAAGAAATTCAAGTAAAATAAGCAACATAGTTGAAATATAAGTTATCTTGATTCACATAAAACAAAAATAACTTGCCACCGAGGTTTATGTAAGTCCATATATGTGATCCTGTTAGATTTCTATTTTCTCGTAAGACATTTTGATACACTTTTTCTATTTCCTGTCTTGAAATTAATTTTCTTGCATTTTTTTCAAACCAATCCAAAATGTCTTTTGGAACATTTATTAACAAAGTATCAAATTATGCAGCTATATAATCCTCATTCTTCATGCAAAAAAGTCAGAAATAAAAGCTTGTCTAAATGGGAAGAGATAATGTCAATAGTTTATCAGTTTAGGGACTCAAGGTAGAATAAGTATGATGAAAATGTTCTTTCGAAAAAAAAAAAAAAGAAAGAAAATGTTCCTTTCCTGATTTCAAACTATGAAGTATCTTCTTGATCTTTACAAACATTTACCTCTTGTCCTGTGCACAGATCCCACGTGAGGACAAGAGTTCTGGAATGTCATTCTTTCCAATATAGTTCATAACTTATTATTATCCTCAGAGTTAAACACCTTTGCAAAGTCAATAAAACATGAGCATCTTTCTGGCAGGGAGTTGTGCTACTAATTCAAAAATAAAGGCTTTTTGTTCAAATTCACTAGTGTCTTCTCAGGAGAAAGAACAATCTCCTTTCATATGATGTACAGCCTCAAAAAGCTGGCTGGATAATTAGCTATGAATCACTTGCAATTTGACAGCAATAAGAGAGAGATCTTCCTGGTATTTTCTGTTTTCAGCTGACATGCATCTGACATCTTGCATTCCTTTTTCCATGTCCTTTTATAAATCTGGCTTGAATTTCTGGCAGCTTCCTGTCCATGTACTATTGCAATGGTTATTAAATGATCCTTGTAGAAATTTTACTTATATGTGATATTATTGACTTTTACTTGTGTGTGATGGTATTGATCTTATTCAATAATTTCCACCTTATGCTAGATCACCTTTTGTTGTTGTTTTTAAGAGTGGGGATATAAGTTCATTTTCTTCAGTAGGTTGACCATGTATCTCTTCCTAAATTTTTCATCACAGATAATTGAGTCCTTATGAAATTGAATCCGTTTATTGAAACAAAGTTATATTCTGTCAGTACTATAGCCTTATTTTCTCTAATATCTTCAGTGCAGTTTGGGCTTCTTCCTTATCATTGATTATTTTTAATCTTGAAATGGTTGAACACAGACCAATTGTATAAACTTGATGTATTTTATCCATCTTCTATTAATGATTTCTGCATCAAGTACTTCCCCAGTCCTTGACAAGAATCCTAAATCCTGCAACTCGAGTTCAAATTTTATTTTCCAGTTCTTTCAGCTTTAGAAATCACAAGTGTGTTCTTGTCTTTTGATTTTTTTTTCACATTAGATCTCTGTATCTCTTTCAGTATAATATTTTGTAGTCTTCAACTTACCTTTACAAATCATCATCTAATGAGATATTTTACTCCATCATTTCTTCTCTTCACTTTGTTGTTCCTCGTAGTTGCCATCCAGTTAGTTGGCTTTGATTCATAGTGATTTTAGGTACAACAGATTGAAACTCTGCCCAGCCCTGTGCTGTCCTCACAATCTCTGCTGTGCTTACGCCCATTGCTGCAGTCACTGTGCCAATGCATCTCTCTGAGGGTCTCCTTCTTTTTTACTTCACTGACCCTCTGTTTGTCCAAGCATAATGTCCTTTCTGAGGATAGCCAATCCTTATTACATGTCTAAAGTCTATGAAGTCTGTCCGTCTTTATTTCTAGGAAGCACTCTGACTAGACGTATTCCAAAGAGAGACAGGTTTGTTCTTTTGGCGGTCTATGATATATTTATTCAATATTCTTTGCCAACTTCATATTCAAAGGCATCAATTCTTCTTTGACCTCAGTTCTTCCTCGAGCTTCTCTGTAACCTAAAGCAAGTTTCAGAGTGCTTCTGCCATGTATCTTCACTTTTTTTTTCCTTGTCTTTTTAATGATCTTTCATGCTTTCTTCATGAATGAATTCTTTATGTCATCCCACAACTCATTCAGCCATTAGTATTCAAGTGGTAACAGGAACAGGACTTACATAGAATATATACACAAACCAAAGGCAGTTATTCAAACAAAACCAGGGAGTAGTGCATGGCATAAAATTTAAAAAACAGTGTGTGCTATGATTCTATCCTCTCGCCATATTTATTCAATCTGTATGCAGAGCCAATAATCTGGAAACTGAATTATATACAGATAAACGTGTCATTATGATTGGAAGGATATTAAGTAACAGCTTGTGATACGCAGATGACACAGTTCTACTTAGATGAACGTCATGAGAACTAGAAACAGTGGAAAATAAAAGACTACAGTCTTAAAGATGTATTACCGTGTAACATAAAGAAAGCAAACCTCACAACCAGACCAATAAGCAACATCATGATAAAAGGAGAAAAGGTTGACATTGTCAGGAATTTTGTCTTCCTTGAATGGGTAATCAACACCCATGTAAGTAGAATTCAAGACACGAAATGTAGTTCATTAGGCAAATCTGATGCAAGTGTAACTTCCACCTTAAGGACTAAGTTAGACCTGACCCAAGCCATGGCATTTTCAAGTGCTGGATATTCATGTGTCAGATGTGCAATATTTAAGAATGACTGAAGAATTGATGCTTTTGAATTGTTATGTTGGCCAAGAACACCTTGTGTTCTAGATTTCCAGAAAAATAAGCAAACCTGTCTAACAAGAAATACAGCCAGAATCCTCCTTAGAAATGGGGTGGCAAGAATTTGTCTCCAGTTCCTGTGGTAAACCAGAGGTATGCCAAAAAGAGGAAGATCCTCAAAGGAATGGATTGAGACCATGGCCACAGCAACGGGCTGGAGCACAGAATGATTATGAGAATGGTGCAGGAGTAAGAAGTTCTTTTCTGTAAAGCATGAGACCGCTACAATTTGAATCAATTTGATGACATCTTCCAACAGCAGCAAAATGATGGAAAAATAATATACAGAGCTTAAAAAGTGGAATATAATGACACTTAACTGTTCCACGATAAATTATGAATCTAATTTACTTTTTAAAAACACGTTTAAAGATAATATAATGAGATTAGCTTTCACAGCAGTTAATCAACTCGTTTATTTAGTCTTGGACTGTCAACATATAAAAACTAATTAGTACAGTTAAATATGTACTTAATTGCAAGACATTTTATTTTAGAAAGTGGAAGCTATGTTCTGCATTCATTTTAAATAGAAAAAGAAATGAATTATTTTGATAGTTTTGTCATTTTGAAGCAAGATTTTCCTATTATTTTTAAAGCATTTTTCACACATATACCGGTTTTACATAAACACAAGTCGTCTAGAAAGTTAAATAAATTAGGCTATAAATTTCTGTTTGGTTGTCAGGAATTGACCCATTAATTTGTCATCTGCAGACAAATGTGATACTAAGTGTCTATTATATTGCATTAGATTTTAGACTATTAGTCAATTTTAAGAAGACTCACATACACATCAGTAAAATTTTCCCCTTGCTATATCCTTTTCATTTTTTTGATTGATTTATACATCTTAGTAATCATACAATTTCTAAGTCAAAAGAATCCCTAAAACATAAACACCCTGAAGACAGACCCTTTCCTCACTTTTATTCATACAAGTTAATGTTATTGAAATGTGCTGAGGTAATTGAATTGTTTGTTTTACTTAAAGGATTTTATTCAAGCCTTTCAATAAATCTAAAAAGTAAACATTATCATTCCTGCTTAATAGATACAGGACTGAAACTGAACAATGTTTAAGTAACTTGCTGAAAGACACTAAGCATAAGTGATGTTTTCTTGTAACTTGTTCAGGGCATTGACTAAATCAATAGCTCATTGATTCGGTTTTGATGTTACTTCTCTCAGATGTTACCTAAAGCAGTAATTATACTTTTATAAGGCCATGGTGGTGCTGTTGTTAAGCACTTGCCTGTTAACTGAAAAGTTACTGCTTAGTTCCCACTAACTGCTTCATAAGGTAAAAATGTAGCAGTCTGCTTTGATAAAGATCGTAACCTTAGAAGCTCCACATGGCAGTTCCTTTCTGCCCTATGAGGTCACTGTGAGCTGGGATAACTGGATGAAAATATTTGGTTTCAGTTTATAAAGTCAAATGAAGGTTAATGCGAACATAACCCATCAAAATCCTCTACATCTTCCTGTTTCAATTTTTTTTTCTCCAGATCAGTGAATAAGGTTATATTTTTCTACTTTTAAATAGTTTCTTTTCTTGGCATGCTCTTTCACTAAGCAAGCAGTGGAAGGAACTCTGCCTAGTAGGAGCTAAATGAAAGGAAACTGGGAAGGGGTGCTGTTAGAGTCTCTAGAAAGGTCAGCGAGCTCCATCTGAAAGCAGGCAAACAAACACCACAGATAAGTGGGGCCACACAGACCTCTAGTAAAGTCATTGTGACCCATCTCCCTGAGCTCCATAAGTCTGTGTTCAGATTACTGGAAAAGAAGTGTTTCCTCTCCCTCTGTATATTCTTCACCTCATTCAACTCTATAGTCAAAGACGTCAGCAAGACTGGCCAAGGCTAAACCCTTCATTTTATTTGGATCCACAAACAACACCCATCGTGGCAGCAATCAAGAAATCAAAAGACGAGTTACACTGGGGAAATCTGCTGTCAAGGACCTCTTCAAAGTGCTAGAGAGCAAGGATGTCTATTTAAAGACTAAAGTACATCTGATCCAAGCCATGACATTTTTTTAAAATGTGTGTGTGTGTGTGTGTGTGTGTGTGTGTGTGTACACCATCAAATCAGATCTGACTGGTAAAGGAGGAGATTGCCCCTCCTTTTCCAGCAGAGCATCTAATGGATTTGAACCGTGTACCTCTGGGATTGCAGTGCAGCTTCTTGCCACTAGGCCACCAGAGCTCCCTAAGCCATGCATTTTTAACTGCTTCTTATGCACCTGAAAGTTGGACAACCAATAAGGAAGACAAGAGAAGACTTGATGCCTTTGAATTGTGGTGTTGGTGAAGAGTATTGAATACCCCAGAGACTACCAAAAGAATGAGCAAATCTGTCTAGAAGAAAGTACAACTAACATGCTTCTTAGCAGCAAGGATGATCAAACTTCATCTTACTTATTTAGGGCATATTTTCAGGAGGAACCAGTCTTGGAGGAAGACACCAGGTTGGGAGAGGTAAAAGCTCAGCAAAAGAAAGACCCTTGGTGAGATGGATTGACACAGTGACTCCCACAACGATCATAGGAATGGTGCAAGACAGGGCAAGGTTAAAAAAAAAAAAGAAATAGGACAAGGTTCAAATTGCAATGGTGTGAAGTCAACAAGATAGTACCTAACAACAATAACAACAATACATCCTATATATGCAGTTTGCTAGGAGAAATAAGCTTCTGTCAAAAGAGTTAGACCTGTTTTATACCAAGATTGAAGCAATGTGGCATTAGAAGGAGCTCAGGAGGTAGGCACTCCAATGGTACATTAAAATCCCCCCCAGTGTGTGTCACAAAGAGAGTAAACAAAAGGGCATAGATGAGACAGGTTTGACCAAAGTTTACTTTTGAATGACAGACCTAACTGTCCATACTTAATTATTACATTTCCATGGTGAAATTAAATGTCCTGTCATGTGATTTACAGCCTCTAAAAACTGGCTGGAGGGTGCATTATGAGACAGTTTGACTCAACAGCAATGAGTAAATGACGTTGAAACAACATACAGCTGTCTTCCTGCCTGCTGTTGACTCATGGTGACACTTCATTCGCTTCAGGGTAAGATTCTAAACGGGGTATAGGGTTTTCAGTGACTGATATTTTCAAAGTAGAACACCAGTTGTCTCTGAGTCAATTTGAACCTCTAACCTTTTATTAGCAGCCGACCACCTTTTTCACCAGGGAGAGATTCGTTAAGTCACTAAAAAAAGGAAAGTACCTTTCATCTTGTTCTTGGTGTTCTAGGAGCTTCAGACAGGCCATTTCAATTGATTATCTTAATGACTGCTTGGCACATGCTCCAGAAGAGGAAATTGTCTGAGTTCAAGTACCAGCAAGATTGAAGACAGGGTTTGTGGAAAATCTCCGTGCATCCAATGTCTATACGGGTTTTTTAAATTGTGATTTTAATGAAAATTTATAGAGAACTTGGATTTCCATTCATTCATTGTTGCACATTTTCCTCCTTGCCCTCCCACAGTTCCGTTTTCTCTTTGGAGGGGAAAAAAAAAAAATAATCTTTCATTGTTATACAATCCTCCTCTCCCCAATTCTCTTTTCTTTTGGAAAAGTAAAAGAAAAATTTTTTTCATTGTTATTCAATCCCTCACCCCAAGTCCACTCCACTATGTTACCTTTGTTCTGGACTCCTGTCATAACAATAATATCTAACTATGTCAGTCCTCTTTTATAACAGTGGCATTATGCCCTATTTGTCTTTTTGTGACTGAGATATTTCACTCAGCATAATGTCCTCCAGGGTCACCCATTTTGTGCAATATTTTATGAGTTCCTTGTTTTTCAATGCCACGTAGTATTCCATTGTGTTAATATACCAGAGCTTCTCTATTCGTTTGTTGATGGACACTTGGGTTGTTTCCAACTCTTTGCTGTTGTGAACAAAGCTGCAATAAACATGGGTGTGCATATATCTATTTGGGTGGCAATTATGGTTTCTTTAGGGTATATTCTCAGTAGTGGAATCGCGGGGTCAAATGATATTTCTGTTCGCAACTTTTTTGAGAAAGATCCATACTGCCTTCCCTAGTGGTTGCACCATTGACATTCATACCAACAATGAATAAGGGTTCCAGTTTCTCCACAACCTCACCAACATTTCATGTTTGCTGCTCTTTTGAATTTTGCTATTCTTACTGGGGTGAGATGATATCTCATAGTTGCTTTGATGCACATCCCTCTTAGAGCTAGGGATTTTGAAGATTTCTTCATGTGTTTTTTCTGTTTGGTTGGTTGTCTGGTTTTTTGTTTGTTTGTTTGTTTGTTTGCTTGTTTGTTTTTTGCTATCTTAGTGTCTTCTTTGGTGAAGTATCTGTTCCTATTCTGTGCCCATTTTTTAATTGGTTTGTCTACCTTTATCTTGCGGTGCTCGAGTATTTTATAAATTCTAGATCAAAATGTTTATAAAAAATATCCATAATAAAATTTTAAGCCAAAAATAAAAGTACATTTCAATTGTTTAAATTAACAAATGTTAATCTGTTGTTGTTGTTGTTATGTGTTGTTGAGTCGACTATGACTCATAATGACCCTATGAACAATAGCTCTGAAAATTGTCCTATCTTTAACCAATATCATTGTCTCTTACACACTCAATCCTATTTCCACAGTCATTGTGTCCCTCCTTCTGCAGCAGAGCATCAGGTGAATTTGAACCACGTACCTTTGAAGGGTCTTCCTCTCTTGTGCTGACTCACCACCCTTCTAAGCATAATGTCCTTGTCTTAGGACTGATCCTTCCTGGAAACATGCCCTAAGTATGTGAGACAGAGCTTCACAATCCTAGTTTCCCCTTCTCTAGAACATACCTCTTTGTCCTCTTGGTAGTTCATGGTGTATTCAGTACTCTTCTCCAGCATCACACGTCAAAGACATTGATTCTTCTTCTATCATCCCTAATCATTGTTCAGCTTTCAGATGCATAGCAGGTGATTGTGAAGACCATGGCTCGAATCAGGTGCACCTTAGTCTCTAGGCTGACATGACTTTCCCAAAGCAATTTGTCTTTTGATTTCTTGATTGCTGGTCCCTAGAGAAATCAGTCTGTGCTAGCATAAGTGAAAATGAATAAATTAAATAAGGAAAGGGTGATATTATAAAAAAATATAAGAGTGTTTCATAGAAAGTTGTTGAGTACCACTGAGTCAGAACTGACTCATAGTTGATCCTCCAGCAGGTTTTCAAAAACAGTTTCATCACATGGGAGGAGAAAGCCCATCTTTCTCTTACAGGGCACATGCCTTTGGGATGACAACACAGTTCCTTACCATTAGGCCACCAGATCTCCTTGTCATCTATAAAGTCAAACACAAAAATAACTAAAGAATTTGTTTTTCTTCCATG
This sequence comes from Elephantulus edwardii, assembly GCF_000299155.1. Taxonomy (NCBI): domain Eukaryota; kingdom Metazoa; phylum Chordata; class Mammalia; order Macroscelidea; family Macroscelididae; genus Elephantulus; species Elephantulus edwardii. The sequence continues at coordinate 3,442,238 of NW_006399775.1, forward strand.
TTTCCATTTCTTTCTATATATCTGCTTCATATTTATTTCTTTCTCTAATCTGCAAGGTAGAAAAGCCCCAAGTAGAGAACAGAATTATCTTTTAGTCAAAAGTGCCAACTCCCAGAAAAGAAGATATGATTTGCTCTACTTGAGTCTATTCATTGCTGCTTGTCCTTAAGCAATGGTCAGAAAATCAAGGTTACACTGAACAAGTATGACTTGTTTCTTCTACGGTCAGTTTTGGAGTCAAGTATATTAGTATGGCTTAACATAATGTACTGGAGCATTGATAAATCCAAAAAATATTCTAGCCTAGAACTTAGGAAAATTTTGGTAGGAAGAACCCACTTGCCTTTGTGACAGTAGAAAACAATTCTCAAAGAAGGAGTTCAGGTTTTAAGCAGGGTAGGAGCTTCAATAAAAGGATATATATATATATACACACACACACACACACATACATATGTGTGTGTGTGTGTGCGCGCGTGTGTGTGTGTATCTCACATTGAGTACATTCTCAAATATGTGTATGTGTGTAACTTTGGAAAACATACATCAAAAATTTAATTACGTTTGCTTCTGAGGAGTAGATTATTAATTGCTTTGATAGTCTTACTTTTAGAGATTGATATTCCTCTTTGTACTAAATTTTCCTAATCCTATGAAATGAAAATATCATTCTTTCATCACTTGAAAAAGCCAATAAATGTATTGCATTTTGTTTTGTTTAAACAATACACATTGTATCATAAATATAATTGTACTTTGGGGGCAAAGACAGAATGTTTGAAATATCCTAGAAAATCCAAGGACTGTGTATTTTTATTACACACAACAAATACCAAGATGCATCCTCCAAGGAATTAATGCCAAAATAGGAACAAATGTTGGACAAATTAATGTGTATCTCTAGCTAATTCAAACCACTAGAAGTTTTTAAAATAATGAAGTAACAGTAAGAAAAGGACATGAGAAAACGTTTTGCAATTATTTCCATTTTATTGCTCCGAAATAAGCTTCCACTCTCTTAAAAATGGAGCCCTGGTGGGTAAACAGGTTAAAAATGTGGTATAATTGGTAAGGAGTATACAAACTAAATCTGCCAGCTGCTCCACAGGAGAAATACAGGCAATTTCTCTCCGTGCATGTTGCAGACTGAAAACTCTTCTGGAGTGTCAGCTGTAAGTGGATCCTGATTTGAAAGCAAAGAGGGTTTATAGGGGTTTCCCCATAGTTAAAAACTAAACATTGGAATGCATCTCAGAGGATAGAGAATAACACCATAATTCCTGGCCTTCACATCCATGTATAATTTCATTGATTCTTTATTTACCAAAGAATAACATCTATGTATTCTTTTTTGCTTAAACAATCAGCTTTTTGAGAGAATTTTTGTTGTTGCTGTTTTTAATTGTTTGCAGAGAGGTGAAAGGGCCCTAAGAAAAATTCATCTCTTGTTTTTTGGTTTAAGGCTGATTACCTTCTTTGATTTTCCCAAATAAGTCACATCTCCTTCAGAATACTTGGCATCGGTACAGAAGATTGGATGCCACTCTGTGATTCCAGAAGCTCTATAATTTTCATGGCTGTAATCACGAAACAACTGTGGTTAGCCAGAAACTTTTGTCTTCAGAATTGTTTGCATCCATAGTGACTTCTGGCAGCAAGCAGGGCCTCACAGCAACTAAGGATGCTCAGCTTTAGGCAGCAAATACCCACTTCGTGGTTAGTGGACTGGATGAAGTTGGGGACAAGAGCACGCCACCTATGCATAATGCAAAAAGCTTAACTAAATTAAGATAAAATTTAAAAAAAAATTAAAAGTGAACTGGGGGGATGGGAGGGAGAGGGGGTAAAATGTGCAACAAAGAATGAATGAGAATCTAACTTTTCTGTAAAATTTCATTAAAATTGCAACTAAAATAAAATATTTCATTAAAAAACAAAACAAAAAAAAACCCCATGACTGTACCACAGTCAACAGCCATCTGCCTGCATTACATGACTGACAACTTCTCTGACTAGTCCCTCTCTGCCAAATTATCAGCTCTGTGACCTGGAAAAAATCATTCCCCTTTTTTCATATCCTCAGGTATAAAAAATAGTTCAATGATTTTCAAACCTGCTGGATTTTGGTTTGTTGGTTTTTTGTTTTTGTTTTTGTTTTGGGTTTGTTTGTTTTGTTTTTTGCCTGGAACACTATGTTTAAATGACATAATGACTCAGAAAATTAGCATAGGAAAGAGATAAAAGAGGATCTGTATTGTTTAAGTAATGATGTTATTGCAGCTACTAATGGGGCTTGAGTAGAACAAAGTTTAAGCTTTTTTTTTTCTTTTTTTCTTTTGTCTGAACAGTGTGTTGGATGGCTCTACTTGAGAATGAGAACAAATGTGCTTCTCCTCCAGTCAGCTGATCAGGTAGTTGTCTTCCATATATGTTGGCAGCTATGGTGAACACATTCAGTGTTGCGTATGTTTTCTGAAACATTTCATGGACTGCCAAATCTTGGAGAGGGTGCAGCCAATTGTTATTAAATCTATTCCTGAGACCTTATTCTTTGTCAATGTCTCTAGTGCAGCTTGAACTTCTTCCTTGAATACTGCACTGTCCTGAAATGGTTGGCTGTTGTTAGATGTCGGCAGGTGAAGTACGACTTGTAGTGACTCTATGAAAAATAGAGCTGAACTCTGTTCTATCCTTTGTCATCTTCACACTTCCTGACACACTAGATAGAGCTCACTATAGCAGTCATCATGCCAATCCACTTGGCATGCCAATCCACTGACCCTCCATTTTTCCAAGCATCATGTCCCTCTCTGTGGAATAGCCCCTTCTAAGCAGCATGCCCAAAGTATGTAAGGTAAAGCCTCATCATTCTTGCATCCAAAGAACACTCTGGTTGTACCCTCTTCAAGATATATTTGTTTGTTCTTTTGGCTGTCCATGGAATATTCAGTCCTCTTCTCCAACACCACAGCTCTAAGGCAATTCTTTTTCTGTCATCCTTATTTTCTGTCCACATGCATAGCAAGGGATCAGAAAGACCATGGCCTGCAGATTTCAAATGAGTCCTCAAACTGACATCATTATTCCTCAGTAATTTGGAGAATTCCTAACTGCAGATTTTCCCAATGCAACTTGTCTTCTTATTTCTTAAATACTGGTACCAATGGTGTAAATTGTTAATTGATCCAAACAAATTAAAGTTGACAGTTCCAATCTCTTCTCCATCCACCATAATGTTTCCTGTTGGCAATAAAATATAAATAGTTTAAAGTCAACTCATTCCATTTGGTATAGTGAATGTGTATTTTTTCCATCTTCTATTGATGCTTCCTGCATCATTAAAGATTTTGCCCACAGAATACATCATTATTGCAGCACAATACTTGAATACGTTCTTCAGTTCTTTCACCTTGAGAAGTGCTGAGCTTGTTGTCCTTTTTTGGTTTTTAATTCAAGCTCCTTGCACATTCTATTATAATACTTTGTCTTCTTTAACTGCCTTTTGAAATCTTCTGTCACTTCTGTTACCTCATGAGAAATCAAGATACCTCAATATAAATTTTTTTGTCAAGAGAATTCAGTCAAGAAATCAAATGATGTGCTGTGTTGGGAAAATCTGCTATCAAGGAACTCTCCAAAGTACTAAAGAGCAAAGATGTTAGCTTAAATGCTAAGATGCACCTGATCTAGTTGTTAGCTTTTTCAATGTTTCCTGTGCGTATGAAAGTCAGACAATCAATAAGGAAGACAGAAGAAGAATCTATGCCTTTGAACTGTGGTATTGGTGAATAGTACTAAATTGGACTGACAAAAGAACCAACAAGCCTGTCTTGAAGATAGTGTAACCAGACTGCTCCTTAGAAGCAAGGATGGTGAAACTTTGTCTCACTTATTTTTGACATATTTTCAGGAGGAGACAGTCTTTAGAGATATCTTTCTGGGAAATGTAGAAGGTCAGTGAAAAAGAGGAATATCCATAATGAGATGAATTGTTGCAGTGACTCCCACAATGGGCTTAAGTATGGCAGAGATCTTGAGGGTGGTGCAGGATAGGACAAGGTTCAGATTTGCTGTGCACAAGTTTACTGTGAGTCCTAGTCGACTTGATGATACCTAACAAAAATGTGTGTAAATACACCATGTAAGAAAAGATATACTTCATATCCTGTGGTTTTAATATCTGGCTGAGCACACAAATGTTTAAAATGTTAAAAAGACATATTGTATTGGGAACTTCTGCTGTCAGAGACCTCTCCAAAGTACTGAAGAGCAATGATGTCAGTGTGGTGACTAAGGTGTTCTTGATACAGTCCATGGTCTTTGAAATCACATTATATACATCATAAAGCTGGACAATGACTAGGGATGATACAAGAATTGATGCCTTTAAGCTGTGGTGCTGGAGAACAATATTGAGGGTACCATGGACTGCTAAGAGAACAAACACATTCATCCTCGAGAGGTTTAAACCAGGCTGCTCATTGGAGGCAAGGATTCTGAAGCTTTGTCTAACACACTTTGGACATGTTTCAAGGAAGGACCAGCCCTTGGAGAAGGACGCCATGCTTGGGAGTATGGAGGGAGAGCACAGAAGAAGATCCTTGATGAGATGGGTTGATTCAATGTCTGGTGTCATGGGGTAGGTGTGTCGGAGAGAGTGAGATTGGCACAGGATAGAGCAGGTTTTAGGATCATTGTACATAGTCACAGACGACTCTACAGCACACAACAACAACAACAATAATAAACTCTTCATATTGAAAAGATATTAAAAGTAGCTGCATAGAACATCTTAAGCAAAGTACTCACTCATTGCCCTCCAGTCAGAACTGACTCATAGTTGACGCTCCAGTGGGTTTTCAGAGGCTGTAAATCACATGGGAGGAAATAAGTCGTCTTTCTCCCTTGGAGCCACTGATGGATTTGAGTCATTAGAGAGGCACCACCTTTAACTTAATAATACAACTCCCTAAGAGAATGCTGCTAGAGCTCCCTAGAAAATTATGTTGTTGCTGTTGTTGTTGTATACTATTAAGTAGGACCTGTCTCATGTTGGGCCTCTGTGGAGGAGAGCATGCTTAGCAAGGTAGTCACTCGATCATTCATTGCTATCGAGGCGGGACCAACCCATAGCCAACCCTCTAGCAGGATGTCAGAGGCAGTACATTGCACAGGAGAAGACTGAACATTTTTCTCCCATGGAGTAGCTGCTGGATTCAAACCATTTGCCTATGGTTGGCAGTACAACTTACCGTCCCTAAGCCACCAGAGTGCCCAGCAAAGTATTGTTGTTGTTATGTGCCACCGAGTCACTTGCAACTCATAGCTGCCCCATGTACAAGAGCCCTAAACAGCGTTCTATCCTGGGCCAACCTCGCCATCTCAACCACACTCATTCCCACCACTCCACTCCCAGAATCTATCTGTCTCTCCTGCGCCGTCCCTCCACTTTCCCAAACATGATGCCCCTGTCCAAGAACCAGTCCCTCCTTGCAACATGCCCAAAGTATGCCAGACGAAGCTTCAGAATCCCTGGCGCCAGGGAACATTCTGGCTTCAACCTCTCCAGGACAAACCTGTTTGTTCTCCTAGCAGTCCATGGTATATTCAACACTCTTCTCCAGTACCACAGCTCAAAGGCATCAATTCCCTTTATATCGTCCCTAGTCACTGTCCAACTCTCCGATGCATAGCACATAATTGCAAAGACTATAGCCTGGATCAGGTGCACCTTAGTCTACAGCCTGATGTCGTTGCTCTTCATTACTCTTGAGAGGTCCCTCACAGCTGACTTTCCCAATGCAATTCTTCTCTTCATTTCCTGGCTGCTGTTACCAAGAGTGCTGACTGTGGAACCAAGCAAACTAAGACTGTTAACTATCTCAATCTCTTCACCATCCATACTGACGCTGCCAATTGGCCCAGTGGTGAGAATCTTTGTTTTCTTGATGTTGAGCTTCAATCCATATTGAAGACTGCAGTACTTGACCTTCTGCAGCAAGCACTTCAGGTCCTCCTCAGTTTCAGCAAGCAGGGTTGTGTCATCTGCATAACGCAGGTTGTTGATGATTCTTCCACCAATCCTGATGCCACATTCCTCCTCATACAGCCCAGCGACTCGGATGATCTGTTCCGCATACAGATTGAAAAGATATGGAGACAAAATTCATCCCTGATGGACCCCTTTCTTGATTTTGAACCATCCAGTGTCTCCCTGCTCTGTTCTCACAACTGCCTCTTGGTCCAAGTATAGGTTTCACATTAGCATAATCAAATGTTCTGGGATTCCCATTCTTCCCGGAGTCAGCCACAGCTTGTTGTGATCCACACAGTCAAAAGCCTTTGCATAGTCAATGAGGCACAGATAGACATTCTTCTGGTATTCTCTGCTTTCTGCCAAGATCCATCTTACATTAGCTATAATATCCCCAGTACCACGACCTCTTCTAAATCCAGCCTGCATATCTGGAAGTTCTCTGTTGACATATTGTTCCAAATGTTTTTGGATAATTTTCAGCAGAATCTTGATTGCATGTGATGTCAATGATATTGTTTGATAATTTCGACACTCTGTTGGGTCACCTTTCTTTGGAATGGGAACAAATACCTATCTCTTCCAGTCAGTTGGCCAGCTGGCTGTCCTCCAGATTTCCTGGCACAACTTAGTGGGCACATCCATGGCAGTGTCTGTTTGTTGAAATAAATCAATTGGTATGCTGTCAACTCCTGGGGCCATGTTTTTTGCCAATTTCTTCATAGCAACTTGAACTTCCTCCTTCATCATCATAGGCTCTTGCTCATATGTTATTTCATGAAATTCCCCTATGTCAGCCAATTCCTTTTGATACAGTGACTCTATGTACTCCTTCCATCTTCTTTTGATACTTCCTGGATCATTTAACATTCTACCCAAAGTATCCTTAAGTATTACCACCCGTGGCTTGAATTTGGTTTTCTCTCAACCAGATGGATTAACAACGAACTCAAGCCAACAATTTTTGAGGATAGTACAGGATTAGGTAATGTTTCATTCTGTTATAAGTAGGATTACTATGAGTCAGAATTTACTTGTTGGCAACACCAGCTTAGAGCAGGACACAAAATGGTCTTTGGGCAGAAGCTTTCTCATTCTTGACCTCTTCTTTTACAAAGAGGAAATAACAAGTGCTTGCTTGCCTTATGCTTATGTAGAAAGGTTCAAATCAAATTACAGATGTAAGGGTGTAGTGGTTTTTAATTTTATTTAATCAGCATCTATTGAATATCAGTTATGATTTGGATAAGTGAGTTCAGAGGATGGCTCAAAGATAAGGAAGATCTATTTCTGGATCTTGTGTACATATGCAAAGTGTACTGTTTGTTTACAAATTAAAATGTATAATGTATGCAACTAATCATCTCAATGAATTTAAATTGCTACCTTCTAGTACACAGAAGAAAATTTTGGAGCAATTATAAAGCTGCTGCCAAGGAAAATTCTGTCCTCATTGCATGTTCATAATAGGTTGTTGTTACAGTTATTGTTTTTAGGTGCTGTCCACTCTAGTACAACTGATAGTGACTCTATGATCAACATATCTGAATTGTGCCCTATCCTGTGCCATGCTCACACCTCCTGATGTACTAGAGCCCATTGTGGCAGTCAATCCACCTGGTTAATGGTCTACCTCTCCTTCGCCGACCCACCATCTTTCTGAGCATCATGTCCTTCTGCAAGGAATAAACTCTCTGAGAAACACGCCTAAAGTATGTGAGGCAAAGCCTCATCAACTTTGGCTTCAAAGAGCAAAGGTAATAGTAATAATTAAAAAGTAAAAAATAAAAACATTTACAGTTCTCAAAAGAAAAATAGCACTTATTTCTGTTGGAGAAAGACTTGTTCCAGTAGGAGAATCAGTTTTGATTTCTTTCCTCAAAGAAAATTCAACTAAGATGTGCCTGATCAAGACTATAGTCTTCACAATTATGTGCTATGCATCGGAGAGTTGGACAGTGAGTAGGGATGATAGAAAGAGAATTGATGCCTTTGAGCTGTAGTGCTGGAGAAGAGTGTTGAATATACCATGGACTGCTAGGAGAACAAACAGGTTTATCCTAGAGAGGGTGAAGCCGAGCTGCTCCTTGGAGGCAAGGATTCTGAAGCTTCATCTGACATACATTCATCTAGCATTTTAATAAAATGTCCACTTATGGAAAGACATAGTTTTCCTTATTCTTCACTCTAATTTCCACCAAAATTCTAGATCTTACAACAAAAATTAAAAAAGAAAACTCTGAGAAATGGATTGAAGAAATCAGACTGGTCAAGGATAACAGCAACTGAGAAATGGTGAACTCTGTGAACACTGATTGTACTTTACATGAACCAGATTTGGAGCTGTAGAAGTCAATCATCTACAAACAGCAACAGAAGAAAAACTCTTTTGACAATAACTTCCCTCCTGCTATAGCCAAAGCCCATAGAAATAAAACTGTAGCCCCAACCATATCTAAACCAGAAAACTGAGTGACTAGCCTAAATTTCCACCCTTGTGTAGCTGTAATACCCAGCTCTCAGATGCATAGCATGCAATTTCGAATACTATAGCCCTGATTAGGTGATCCTTAGTTGAATAATAAAGGATCTCCTCCCTCCCATGGTGTTTGTGATGGCTAACTCTCTACTCCACCTGTGGAATCAGTAGAAACCACATGAGACTGTATCTTCCACCTGTGCCAGCACCTTTGAGAAACTCCTCCTCTGGGTTTAATGGTGATTGAGTGAGGAACCTAGATTTTCACCTCTGCTTGGAAGTAACATGGTAACATTCCCTTTTCTCCTAGCGGGGCAAACTCAGAGGAAAACAACTAAAGCAGAAGATCCACAGCATTGTTAGAAGCACCTCCTTTAGAAGCTATCTACATATCTAAATTAACAAGAGCAATGCAAAAGGATAGATGGGAAACTTGTGGGGAATGGGCTTGTGTTAATGGAAAACAATTCAGAAAAGGAGGGGAAGGATGTTAGTACAACTTGAAGAATGTAATTCACATCACTGAATTGCACATGTAGATTATTAAATTGATGTATGCTTTTGCTGTGTATATTTTCAACTATTGTTGCTACTTTGTGCCAGTTGAAGCAACTATGACTGGTAGCTACCCTATGAACAATAGCTCTGGACTCCGCCCTGTCTTTGAGCTTCAGATCTAGTGGTCTAGTGGTAAGAAACTGTATTGCAATCCCGAAGGCATGTGATTCATATCTGTGGTCCAAGTCCACCAGCTGTTCTATAGGAAGATGGGCAATCTCCTCCCATGTGATTAAACTGCCTCTGAAAATCCACTGGAAGGTCAGCTATGGGTTAGTTCTGACTCGACGGCACACAACAACAAAACTGTCTCTGACTGCTAAATCACTGTATCAATCCATCTCCTCAAGGGTCCACCCTTCCAAGCACGATGTCTTCCTCCAAGGACTGATCCCTCCTGGTGACATGCCCAAAGTATGAGAGATGAAGCTTCAAAATCCTTGCCTCCAAGGAGCAACCTAGTTTCACCCTCTCCAAGACAAACCTGTTCGTTCTGTTGGCAGTCCATAGTATGTTTTCCAGCACTACAATTCAAAGGAATTTATTCTCCTTTGTCATCTTTAGTGGTTTTTCAGCTCTCAAATGCATAGAAAGCATTTAAGAAGACCATGGCCTGGATCAGGCACATCTTAATCTACAGACTGACATCATTGCTCCTTAGTACCCTGGAGAGGTTCCTGACAGCACATTTTTCTAAAGCAACTCCTCTTTTGATTTGCTGACTGCTTCATTTCAAGCAAGATAAAAATGTTAATAACTTCAATCTCTTCTCTATCTATTATGATGCTACCAATTGGCCCAATGATGAGAATTTCTGTTTCTGTGATGTTGAAATATTGAAGAGTGCCGTCCTTGACTTTCTACAGCAAATGTTGCAACTCCTCAGTTTCAGCAAGGAAGGTTGTATCATCTACATAATGCAGGTTGTTGATGAATCGTCCTCCAATCCTGATGCTACATTCTTCTTTAAAAATCACAGCTTCCTAAATTATGTGTTCTGCATACAGATAAAATAGTGTCTTGAAAAGGAAGGGAAATTTCATTTTATATAGGTATTATAGTTTTGTCATTCCCTAACTGAAGGAAATTTACGCTAATTCTGATTTTTGCTATTTCAAATAAAGGCTATATGAGCATGTATATCCAGGGGTTGGTTTGTATGAACAGGTCTTCATTTCTTTAGAATAAATGGCTAGGAGCAGGCTTTAGTGGAATTTGGCTCACAAACATTATAAAAATTTTAATATGTTTTGCCTATTGAAAGTTAATACCAGTAGCACACAAACCAAGAAAAAAGAGGAATGAGGGGATTCTTACTCATGTCTTAATATATATTCCACATGTTGCCCAGACAATAGCTGTGTTAATGAAGTATTAAATAGATTCCATGCCAGAGATATTTAGGAAAGGTACAAAAGCAATTCAGTGGAGGCATGATAGCCTACAGGTAATAAGCTACTTTATGATCTCAAAAGCATGTTCTTTGAATCCCACCAGCTGGTCCACAAGAGAAGGATGGGCAACCTCCTCCTCTGTGATTAACTGCCTCTAAAAACCTTCTGGAGAGTCAACCGTGGGTTGGTACTCACATGATTGTACACAACAATTGGATTGAAGCTCAACATCAAGAAAACAAAGATTCTCACCACTGGGCCAATTGGCAGCATCAGTATGGTTGGTGAAGAGATTGAGATAGTTAACAGTTTTAGTTTACTTGGCTCCACAGTCAACACTCTTGGTAACAGCAACCAGGAAATCAGAAGACGAATTGCATTGGGAAAGTCAGCTGTGAGGGACCTCTCAAGAGTACTGAAGAACAACGACATCAGGCTGGAGACTAAGGTGCGCCTGATCCAGGCTATAGTCTGCAATTATGTGCTATGCATCGGAAAGTTGGACAGTGAATAGGGATGATAGAAAGAGAATGGATGCCTTTGAGCTGTGGTGCTGGAGAGGAGTGTTGAATATACCATGGACTGCTAGAAGAACAAACGGGTTTGTCCTGGAGAGGGTGAAGCCAGAATGCTCCTTGGAGTCAAGGATTCTGAAGCTTCGTCTGACATACTTTGGCATGGTGCAAAGAGGGACTGGTCCTTGGAGAGGGACATCATGTTTGGGAGAGTGGAGGGATGGTGCGGGAGAGGAAGGCCCTCAATGAGATGGATCGATTCTGCGAGTGGAGTGGTGGGAATGAATGTGTTTGAGAAGGAGAGGTTGGTACAGGATAGAAGGGCATTTAGGGCTCTTGTTCATAGGGTCGCTATGAGTCGCAAACAACTTGATGGCACATAACAACAACAATAATAGACAACTAATCCTTAATCATCATACCTTATCAAAAATTAATCACAGAAATAAATATTAGAAAAAATAGAATAAAGTGTCTGTGATCCAAAGAGTTTTAGATTTGGCATCAAAAGCACAATTATTGAAAAAAACTATATATTTGACTTTGTGAAAATTTTTTAAATTTTGTGGTTCAAAATATTATAAGGGAAAAGGCAACCTATAAAATAGGAGAAAATAGGTGCAACCACTATGTTATTGTGGATTTGTTATTTAAAATGACTTTCCCAGGCCATTGTCCTTGATTCTGTCACAAGGATGGGTGGAATTAGTCTTTTCACAAGGTCATTGGCTAGTTTTACGCTTAAGTTAGATTCAGTACCAGAAATGTGGTATCTCAACCAACACAGCAGAGGAAGCAATGGCACATCTTTCAGGTCCAAAAACTCCTGCACCAGCCAGATTAAGAACTACTTAAGAGCCAACAGCAATAGGAGCCTGAGCAAAGAACCAGAGACCAACCTGAAAGAGAGCTAATTTAGACCTGTTGTCTCATAGAGCCGGATACAAAGACCTTTCAACCAAGCTTGCTGGAGGACTGCAGGAAAACATTATAAGGAAACTGTGTAACACTGATGTCATCTGTGAGGCTGACTGCCAAAAGGGCCTACAACCATGTTTGAGAAGCTGCCTGGACTAAAGGTTTGTATCCTCTTGCTAACCTGAATTATGGCTTCTTAACTTTCTCTAATAAACCCCAAAGCTGTGAGTATAGTTCTGTAAAGACTGTGTGTTCACTGTTATAGATTTCAGACCCACTAAGTAGGTGCAGGAGTGTGGGAAGACATTTTTGACCTCAGGAGAATTAGGGTTTATGTAGTGGATGCTGTTGATGTTGACAGTTTCTCCGTGGGAAGTTTGTAGAGGTCCGAGTAGATTATTCCCACTGTCCTGCTTCAGTTACAGCCAAGGGACATCATAGCCATTGTCAGATAGATCTGGCTGAAAGCAATGAATACCAGAGGAATGTGTATCAGTGTTTCCTTGACTATGCAGAAGCATTTGACTGAGTGAATCACAACAAATTGTGGCTTACACTGAGAATGGGAATCCCAGAATACTTGATTGTGCCCATGTGAACCTATACTTGGACTAAGAATCACTCATCAGAACATTCAAATATAGCAAAGCTTCACTTTTGTAAACAGGAGAAGTAGATACTCATTCACTTTATTAACTTAAAATAACAACTACAGTTGATACAAATGAGATTTTTCTCTCTCAGTGACACAAGAATTGACAAGTGAGGCATAAATAGGTGCTAAGTAAGATAAAAACACAGATTTCTCAGAACTGGCCTTTTCCAATGCTTAGTGATCCACTACTTGTTCTTAAGGAAGAGCATTTCCCATCTTGAAAGAAAGAAGCAGAGAATTTCAGCTGTCATTTCACCTAAAGGATCCTGGACGTGAGTTTCCATGAAAGTCCAGGGAAGGCAGCAGCCAGCCTGGCACATCAACCCACCAGATTACAGCTCAGCGTTCTGTGACCTGCCTGTCTGCAGGGACAAAGAGGGGCTCCAGGCAAAGTGTTCTTTCCTGACACAAAATCCAAAATAAAACAGTACCATCTAAAAAAAAAAAAAAAGAATCACTCATCAGAATAGAGCACAGAAATACTATATGGTTCAAAATCAGGAAAAGAGTGCATCAGGGATACCTCCAGTCTCCATACCTTTTCAATCTATATGAAGAACAGTTCAGGAGTCTGAACTTTATGAGAAGGAATGTGACATTAAGTCTGGAGGAATACTACTCAAGAACCTGCATTATGCAGGTGACACAACCTTGCTCCTGGAAACTGAAGAGGACTTGAAGCATTTGCCACAAAAGGACAAAGACTGAAGTCTTCAATATAGATTGAAGCCAAACATCAAGAAAACAAAGATTCTCACCACTGGGCCAACTGGCAGCACCATAATAGATGGAGAAGAGGTTGAGGTCTTAAATGCTATTCTATCCCGTGTCAATCTTACTGTCTCTGACACACCTATATTCATTACCCCAGTGACTGAATCAATCAATCTCATTGAGGATTTTCCTCTCTTGTGCTATCCTTCCATTCTCTCAAGCATGATGTCCCTCTCCAAGGACATGCCCAAAGTATGTCAGACAAAGCTTCAGAATCCTCGCCTCCAAGGAGCAGCCTGGCTTCACTCTCTCCAGAATAAACTTGTTTGTTCTCCTAGCAGTCCATGGTATATTCAGTGCTCTTCTACAGCAACACAGTTCAAAGACATCAACTCTTCTTCTATCATCTCCATTGTGCAGATCTCCGATGCATAGCAAGTAATTACAAAGACCATGGTCTGTATCAGGTGCACCTCAGTCTCCAGACTAATATCATTGCTCTTCAGTACTTTGGAGAGATCTCTGACAGAAGACTTTCCCAATGTGATTTATTGACATAATGGCTGAATTAATTGGCTAAAGTATAGCAGAGATGGTGAGAAAGGCACAGGAAAGTGCAGGGTTTAGGTCAGGTGTCCATAGGTTCACTATGAGTGGTGATTGACTGGATTGCACCTTAAAATAATAACAACAATGTCCTTCAATATTTTGTCTATAGAATTGAACAGTTTTGCTATCCAAGGCTTGAAACTATTGTTTTATTTTTTATTTCTTTTAGTACTTCAGTGGGTGGTACAAAATTCCACTGTGAGACCTCTAGCCTCATTTTCTTCACCAAAATTATATTTTATGACTATCCTTCTTTGTTTAAACTGTTGAATTCCAGTTCAGTTATTCTTATATCTTGATTGTATGCCTAACAAATTTCAGAAATTCTTCACTTGTTTATCTGTGGATTTAGTGGTTATAAGGTAAAAAGTGTGTGGCAAACCAGATGAAGTAAAACAAAGGAGTTTATTATCAGCTCTCAGATGAGTTTACTGTCTTGGGCTAGAGAAAGGCAGTGTGAGGCAGGAAAATCACAAATGAGGAAGTTTCAGGAAAATTTTTATAAAGCAGTGGTTGGAGGCAAGATGTTCAGCTTGATGGCTAGTTCTCCGTGGAGGGTGCTGATTGAATTCCCAAATATGAAGTTATTCAGTCCCTTAGGTGGATTTGTCATTGTTGACGACTGGGCAGGATGTGGCTGGTGGTCATGCTCTTCTCTGACTGGCCTTAGCCATCTTAGTTAAGCCAAGCTGATTGGAATGTCTCCTAGAAGGTGTGGTCAGTGTGGAATGCTGCCTAGCTCCCAGGTGGCCTTTTAGTGGTGACATTAGCAATTAGGGAAATATAAACGAAAACAACAATTAAGTATCACTAAGGACAGAAGGAGAATTGATGCCTTTGAGCTGTGGTGCTGGAGAAGAGTATTGAATGTACCATGGACTGCCAAGAAAACAAACAGATTCATCTTGGAGAGGATTAAACCAAGCTACTCCTTGGAGGCAAGGATTCTGGGGCTTCATCTGACATACTTTGGACATGTTGCCAGGAGAGACAGGTCCTTGAAGAGGGACATCATGCTTGGGAGGGTGGAGGGACAGCGCAGGAGGGGAAGACCCTCTATGAGGTGGGTTGATTCAGTGACTGGGGTAATGGGGATGGGAGTGTCAGAGGCAATGCGATTGGCACAGGATAGAGCAGGGTTTAGGGCTGTTGTACATAAGGTCGCTATGAGTCGTAAACAACTCCACGGCTATAACAACAACAAACATCTATCACATGCAAACAAGATTCTGCTGAAGAGTATTCAAGAACAACTAAAACAGCACATCGACAGAGAGCTGCCAGAAGTGTAACTTGGGTTTAAACAAGGCTACAGCACTAGGGCTGTTATAGCCAACGTTAGATGGAGAACGGCTGAAAGCAGAGAGTACCAGAGGAATGTCTATTTGGATTTCGTTGACCTTGAAAAGGTGTTTGACTGTGTGGATCACAACAAACTTTAGCTGACTCTGAGAAGAACGGCAATCCCAGAACACTTACTTGATTGTGCTTATGCGAAATGTATACTTGGACCAGGAAACAGTTGTCAGAACAGAACAGAACAAGGAAACTTTGCATGGTTCAATATTGGAAAGAGTATATGCTAGAGTTGCATCCTAGCTCCATACCTTTACAATCTATATGTGGAACAGATTGTCCAGAGGACAGGACTATATGGAGAGAAATGCAGCGTTAGGATTGGAGGAAGACTCATCAATAATCTGCGTTATGCAGATGACACAACCCTGTTTGCTGAAACTGAGAAGGACCTGAAGCACTTGCTGCAAAACATCAGGGACTGCAGTCTTCAATGTGGATTAAAGCTCAACATGAAGAAAACAAAGATTCTCACCCTGGGCATCATGATAGACTGTGAGGAGATTGAGATTGTTAACAGCTTTAGCTTGTGTGGTCCACAATCATCGCTTTTGTTACCAGAAGCCAGAAATCAAAAGATTAATTTCATTGGGAAAGTTGTTTGTTGTCAGGGACCTCTCTGGAATACTGAAGAGCAAGGATTTCAGTCTGGAGACTAAGGTGCTTCTGATCCAGGCCATGGTCTTCTCAATTACATGCTATACATCAGAAAACTAGACAATTACTAGAGATGATAGAAGGAGAATTGATGCCTTTAAGTTGTGGTTCTGGAGAAGAGTTTTGAATATACCATGGACTGCTAGGAGAATTGAACAAATTTGTCCTAAAGAGGGTAAGACCAGGCTGCTCCTTGAAAACAAGGATTCTGAAGCTCCAATGCCGTGCTTTAGGCATATTGCAAGGAGGGACATTATGCTTGAGAGGGTGGAGAGACAGCATAAGAGAGGAAGACCCTCGATGAGATGGATTGATTCAGTGACTGAGATAATTAGGGTAGATGTGTCAGAGACATTAAGTTTTGCTCAAGGTAGAGAAGAGGTCAGAGCTATTGTACATTGGGTCACTATGCGTCACAGGCAACTTGACGGTGCGTAACAACAACAAATATCTAACATCTATCGAAGAACCCTTCAATGGATAAAGATAGGCAATCTCTTCTTGCAAATATTTGTTGTTGTTGTTGTTTAGGTACTGAGTTGGCTCTGAATTAAAGTAAACCTGTTTATAATCGAATGATCCAGTGCCTTCCTCAGAATCTCTGCTATGCTTAAGCCCATCATTGCAGTCACCATATTAATTCATCTCACTGAAGTTGTTCTTCCCCTTGAATGACCATCTACACTTCTTGTACTTTGTACAAGGACTCATTCCTCCAGATAAGATGTCCAAAATACGGGCCCCTCTGGCTGTACTCATTCAAAGACAGATTTAATTGTTCTTTTGGCAGTCCATGGTACAGTCAATATTCTTTACCAAGCACCTCCAAAACACAATAAAAGGTTATTGTAAGTAAGAATTCACTAGTTGACTATGGATTACCCATCTGTTAGAACTGTTGGTGGTGGTGGTTATTACCTTTGAGTCAAGCATGACTCATAGCAACCCTATGGACAAAAGGCCTGAAGTCTTTCCATAACTATCTACATTTATCAAAGTTCATAGAGTTTCCAGAGGCACGTTGTTTAGGAGGTGGATGCCACTTCTGCTTCCAGTCTATTAGAACAGCTGAAACAAAACATAATGATAACCCAAAATGATGGCAAATATGTGGGCAAATTAACTCACCTATACATTGCTGGTGAGAGTGTAAAATAGTAAAAATCCACTCTGGAAAAGAGTTTTTCAATTTCTTAAAAAGTAAACATGCATTTTGCTTTTCAAAGAGAGGAGCGAACTGGGTGGGGGAGGGCTGGGCAGGGAGAAAAGTGCAACAACAAATGAATGAAGATAAAAAATCTCTGTAAATGTTCATTAAAATTAGTAAAATAAAATAAATTTTAAAAAAGTAAACATGCAGTTACTCTAAAACATAGCAAATGAATTGCTGGCAATTTATCCCAGTGATATGAAAACAGATACTCACACATACACAAAAATTAAAAGTGTTTATAGCAGCTTTATTCTTAACAATCAAAATTTAAAAATAGATGTTCTTCGATAGTTGAATGTTTAAACAAATTGTGTTATATCTGAGCCACATAATTTTATTCAGCAATAAAAAGAAACGACCTATTGGTGTAGATAACAATTTGGATGAATCTCCAGAAAATTTAAGTTGAGTGAAAAAAAAATCGCAAAAAATATTACATTCTGGATTATTTCATTGATTTCATATTCTTGTACTGACAAAATTGTTAAAACAGAGAAAAGATGAACGATTCGCAGGTTTTAGGCATGGGTGTAAAAGGGATTTTGATGTGGCGGTCAAAGAACAAAACCAAGGATTCTTTCAGTGATGGGACTCATCAATATCATGGCTGTGTCATTGTCAATGTCCTCGTTGTGTTATTGCACTGTAAGTGTGCAAGATCTCACTACTGGAATATACAGGAATTTCTCTCAATCTTTTTCATAACTGTGTTTGCACTCAGAATTATATCAAAATAATGAGGAAAACAAAGCATTAGAAGCTTAATGTCAAATAATTAATTTTTGTTGTTATGTGCCGTCGAGTCGCTTTGCGACTCATAGCAACCCTATGTACAACAGCCCTAAAACCTGTTCTATCCTGTGCCAATCACACTGCCTCTGACACACCCATCCCGATTACCCCAGTCACTGAATCAATCCATCTCCCAGAGGGCCTTCCCCTCCTGCACCTGCCCTCCACCCTCCCAAGCATGATGTTCATCTCCAAGGACCTGTCTCTCCTTACAACATGACCAAAGTGTGTCAGATGAGCCTCAGAATCCTTGGCTCCAAGGAGCAGCCCAGTTTAACCTTGTCCAGGATGAATCTGTTTGTTTTCCTAGCTGTCCATGGTGTTGTTGTTGTTGTTGTTGTTGTTATGTGCTGTCGAGTCGCCTGCGACTCACAGTGACCCTATGTACAACAGCCCTAAA
>NW_006399775.1:3461981-3469972 GCF_000299155.1 Elephantulus edwardii
AGCCTTATTTTTTGCCATGTCGTTCAAAGCAGCCTGAACTTCTTCTTTCATCACCATAGGCTCTTGTTCATGTGTTGTTTCATGAAATTCTTCTGTGTCCAATAAACTTCTCCCGCACCACAGCTCAAAGGCATCAATTCTCCTTCCATCCTCCCTCGTCATTGTCCAACTCTCCAATGCGTAACAAGTGATTGCAAAGACCATAGCCTGTATCAGACGCACCTTAGTCTCCAGAGTGACACCATTGCTCTTCAGTACCCTGGAGAACAAATAATTAATAACTTAGTTAAAAATAATTACGCTTAGAAAAAAATTATACTTAGTGCAACAGTGAATGAATGAAAACCCAAAATCTCTGTAAATGTTCATTAAACTAATAAAATTTAATAAAAAAATAATTACACTTAATTAAAAAGGAACTACTAAATCCGTATTTACAAAACTTTATCTCTAATTTTGTAATGTTAAATTTAATTTAAAAATTACATCTACTTAACTCTAAGACTTATGGGAGAAGGATAGGCAATCACCTACTGTAAGATTTATTGCCTCTTAAAACCTGATGGAAGATCAGCTATTAGTTGGTTTCAACTCTACAGCCCACAGCAACAACTCTAAAACTACAACATAGAATATATGTATCAGAAATCTGAAGAGCACTAATTGGAAAATAAACAGTGAGGAACATCGTATATGGAAAGTTGGAGCATCAGAGAGTAAAAGGAAGACCATCAACCAGAAGAATTGATACCATCACTGTTGCAATGGCCTTGAGTATGTCAGAAATGATGAAGAAGATACAGGATAGAACAGGGTTCAGATGTTGTTCATAGGGTCACTAATGAACTGCTCAATGATACCTACCAACATCAACAGCACAGCAAAGGATGCTCAGGTGACCTAGTGAACTGCCATCCCCAAAGCATGCAGTTTCTTAATCCACCAGTTACTTCTCAGGAGAAATATGAGCAATTTCCTCCTATGTGATTTACAACTTCAGAGTCAATTCCAACTCAATGGCACACAACAAAAACAACAACAATAACAGTGTAGTAGAAGTCATGTAAATAAAAAATCTCATTCACGCCTCTACAAGCATAGTTAGGAGAAATTTCTTTTGTCTGTGAAATTATTTGTGGTGTCTGATAAACATGTGATAAGTTGAAAGATTGGGTCATTATAACTCAGTGCATTTGATAGAAAAGCAAATCCATCTTAGAAGAGGTATTAACAACTGTCGCCAAATACATGAAGGGATGCCACGTAAAAGAGATTGCACTTCACAGAGCTTCAAAGGGCAAAGAGAAAAAGTAAATCAATGAATGTTAACAGTGAGGGATGGGGAGTTTTTAACCTCAAAATAGTAAATTATTTTAACTGAGAGGCACAAAGTGGATGGAAGTTTCACAGTAAGGTAATGACGTCTGTTGGTAACTTTATAAAAGCAAGACCTGACAGTAAGCTGAGACGAGCTTAGTCCAGGGGAAATGATGGGATGATAAGGTTTATATAATGCCAATTATTTTATTCCTTTATATAGGCTTTTGTTCATATAAAATTTTTACTGACTGTATTTGAAGAATCACTTGAGTCTGCTAAACTGAGACTTCTGTGGGCCAGAAACATGTCTTTCTGCTAGTTAATGTTTTAAGAGTTAATGTTTTAAGGTGCCATGAAGTTGACCACAACCCATAGCAAACTTAGGAACAGTGCATATAAACCTTGCCCTCTCTGACACCATCCTCATGATCTATGTCCTGCTCACTCATTGTGAAAATCTGTGACAATTTATCTCATTGACGGTTTACTCCCCTGTGCTGAACCTCTCTCTCCCTTCCCAGGGAACTCTAGTGGCTTGCTGGTAAGAAGTAGTGCTGACAAAGCAAAAGTATGTGATCTGAATCCACTAGCTGTTCCAAGAGGAGATAAAAATAGTATCCTCTCATGCAGTTTACTGCCTTTAAAAACCCACTGGAGAGTCATCTGTAAGTTTGTTACAACTTTATGGTTGTTGTTATGTGTCAAGTCATTAGCGACTCATAGCGACCTTATGTACAACAGCCCTAAACCCTGTTCTATCCTGTGCCAATCTTATTGTCTCTGACACACCTATCCCCATTGCCCTAGTCACTGAATCAATCCATCTCATCAATGGTCTTCCTCTCCTGCACTGTCCCTCCACCATCCCAAGCATGATGTCCCTCTCCAATGACTGATCCCTTCTTGCAACATATCCAAAGTATGTCAGACGAAGCTTCAGAATCCTTGCCTCCAAGGAATATCCTGATTTCATCCTCTCCAGGATAAATTTGTTCATTCTCTTAACAACAGTCCATGGTATATTCAACACTCTTCTCCAACACCACAGCTCAAAGGCATCAATTCTCCTTCTATCATCCTTACTCATTGTCCAGCTCTTTGATGCATAGCAAGTGATTACAAAGACCAAGGCTTGTATCAGGTGCACCTTAGTCTCCAGACTGATATCATTGCTCTTCAGCACTTCAGAGAGGTCTATAACAGCAGACTTTCCCATTTCCTGGTTGCTGATGCCAACAGTGTTGATTGTGAAGGCAGGCAAACTTAAACGTTTTACAATCTCAAACTCTTCACCATCCATCACGATACTTCCAGTCGGCCCAGTGGTGAGTATCTTTGTTTTCCTGATATTGAACTTCAATCCATATTGATGGTATCTTTCTCAAAAGACTACTTAGTTCCTCCTGAAACTTTACTCAAAGTAAGTGATTTGAAGTTTCACCATCTTTGCCTCTAAGGATAACTCTGGTTGCACTTCTGTCAAACAGATTGTTTTGTTCTTTGGGAGTACATGGGATATTCAAAATTCGTTGCCAACACCACAATTCAAAAGTATCAATTCTTCTATCATCATTATTCATTGTCCAGCTTTCGGATGTATAGGAAACAATTGAGAATACCATAGATGGAGTCAGACATACCTTAGTCTCTAAACTGATATAGCAAAGTGCTCTTTAGCCCTTGAAGAGGTCCTTGACAGAAGATTTCCCATATCTTTTGATTTCTTGACTGCTGCTAATATAGGGATTAATTGTGGATCAAGTAAAATAAAATTCTTGACAACTTTAATCTTTCCCCCATCTATCACAATGTTGCCTTTAGTGAGAAGTTTTGTTTTCTTTATATTGAGATGTGATCCATATTGAAAGCTTTAATTTTTAATCTTTTACAGCAAAATTTCAAATCCCCTTCATTTTCAGCAAATCAGAAACCTTTTCAATTCTCAGAAAAATCCTTGCAAGAAACGCAGATTAACAATGGTTTCCTTGACAGTATTTTTTTTCACTAGGTGATATAGGAAGTCCTCTCTACTTACGGGTTTCATTTGTTCTTCTTTCTTGGGAAAAGCCAGTGACAAGATTAATCAATAAACTTCCCTACACAGTGCTTACCCTCTCCAGTAAAGAGGACCAGAGGGTATCCTTTAGATAAAAATTACATTTAACCAAAATTTCTTGACTTGTTAGCCAAGAAGCATGTTATACCATCTCATGGTTCTCCAGTGGAGTGTTTCCATCAACAGATGAAAAGATAAACAACATACGATATTACTACTACTCATTGCCTTCAAGTCAGAACCCATTCATAGCTGACCTTATAGTGAGTTCTTAGAGGCTATAAATCACATGGAAGGAAATTGCCCATCTTTCTCCTTAAAGCACTGTCATTGGATTAGAAGTGGAGCCCCCTGCAGATTATGTTACCAGAAGATCATTATATATAATGCAATACTTACATACAATGGAATATTACTAAGCCATAAAGACACATGAAGTCAGATTACATGTTACCATATGCATGAGTCTTGAAAATATGCTGAGTAAAATGTATTTCACAAAGGGACAAA
Organism: Elephantulus edwardii; assembly: GCF_000299155.1. Classification (NCBI taxonomy): domain Eukaryota; kingdom Metazoa; phylum Chordata; class Mammalia; order Macroscelidea; family Macroscelididae; genus Elephantulus; species Elephantulus edwardii. Next base: position 3,465,868 of record NW_006399775.1, read on the forward strand.
CATTTTGGGGTTTCACATACATGAAATATCTCGAATAAGTAAGTATATAATAAGAGGAACAATAAATTGTGGTGAGCAGGGGCAGAGGTTACCTGTGGGGATGAATGGAAAGGGGGTTAAAGATAATGGAAACATTTGAGAATAGAGAAGAATGATGATTGGGTAACATGATGAACATGAGTGTCACTTAACTGTGCATGTTACTGATAATATTTTGTTGAGAGTGGCAAATGTTTTGTTATATATCTCTTTACCATTAAAAAAAAAGAAGGAATATATATGCTTTTTATACAATCAAATCCAAAGGACAGACATTTTTTTGGTGTTTACTAACACTTCAGTGCTACTGTATTTCAATGTTAGGAGCTCTGATGCTTAGTGATAAGGACTTGTTCTGCCAACCCAAAGATACTCAGTTGGAATCCACTAGCTGCTTTTGAAAACCTGCTGAAGGGTTAGCTATGAGTCAATTTTAACATGGCAGTACATAACAACAATATAATACCATTTCAAAGAGCTATGTTTGGGGTAAGGAAAATGATATTTTTCTCTGGTGGTGCAACACTGAAGGTTTTGCAAACTCTGAGAAGTATAACAGCAGGCTAAGCCTGTGGGCTCTGGATATGGACTTCCAGATACAAAAATCCTGGTATTAACTAGTAAATGATCATAGGGAGTGTGTCCAACATTTCCCTTCTTCACCTGTTAACAGTAGTAAAGTCACAAAGGATTGTGGTAAGAACTAAATAAGTTAGTACAAGAAGACGTGGTCAGAACAATGCCTGGAACACAATGGTGAGTTATTACCATTGTTTAATCCATGGACTCTTATATAGAAAAATCTATTGCCCTATGACCTTTGCCCCTCTATCCACTCAGTCAGTTCTCTGAGGTGACGCAGCACAGAAATAAATTCACAGTCCACGTTGGAGCTTTTATAAATTGCTGCATTGACTAATGTCCTTGCTTTATGGCTGGTGGAAGTGCCTGAAGACTGAAAGAGATGGCTAGCTGAATAAAGAAGTAGGGAATATTTCAAATAGGGGTTTAATTTACAGTTGGCATTTATCCATCCATTGTCAGTGGCAATGATCTTATTACAACCAGTAGTGTTTATTGCTCTTTTCAAGGAGAGGTTTCAAGTAGCTCTTGTTATTATGCTAATGTACAATTTATTCAAAGTCTAGAAAGAAGTTAATCTAACAAAATGAACTCTCTTTTTCCTTCTTTTTCTCAGATTTTAGCATTTAAAATTAAAGCCAGCCAGACAAGAGTGTACGATTCCTCTAGGGCACTGTTTTCCAAATTGTGGGACTAAAGCTTTAGTGGGCTATGAAACCAAGTCAGTGTATCTTGATTTGAAATATTTAAATTAATAAAATAAAACAGAGAAAGCTAGCGTGCAAGCATAGATTGTCTCAGTATGTTTTTTTCTTTAGTGTTACTGAGTCTTGATGTAATTAGTTTTCTTATCGTGCTTCACAATCAAAAGATTTCTAAGGCACTGCCTTAGGATACAGGCATACCTCATTTAATTGTGCTTCACAGATAATGTGTTTTAACAAGATGACAGTCTGTGGGAACCCTGCCTCAAGTAAGTCTATCAGTACCATTTTACCAAAAGCATTGTGCTCACTTTGCGTCTTTTGTCACACTTCGTTAATTCTAGCAATAGCGGAAGCTTTTTGGATCCACAATAAATATCCTTGGTAATAACAATTAAAAAAAAAAGATGTGTAACACTGGTAAAATCTACCATCAAAAACCACATTAAATTGCTAAAGAGCAATTAGAGACTAAGGTGCACCTGATTCAAGCCATAGTATTTTCATTTGTTTTCTCTACATATGATATGAAAATTGAATAGCGAACAAGATGGATCAAAGAAGAGTTGATGCCTTTGAATTGTGGTGTTGGTTAAGATTATTGAACAGTTCTGAGTACTGAAGAGTATTGAATACTCATGAGTGTTGATGTGTTATTGAATACTCATAGACTACCAAAAGAACAAACAAATCTGTCTTGGAAGAACTGCAACCAGGGTGCTTCTTAGAGGCAAGGATGGTAAAACTTCACCTCACAAATTTAGGACATTTTATCAAAAGGAGTCAGTTCAGTACTTATAAAAAAATAATATTCTGGGAAAGGGCTAAGTGAGTGAAAGACAAAAAGGCTCACAAGAGATAAAATGACACAGAGATTATAACTATAGGCTTAATCATGGCAGCGACAACAAGGAAAGTACAAGATAAAGGTTCAGATTAGTTTTTCATAGGGTCATTAATAAGTCGTGGTTGACTCAATGGCATCTAACAACAATAATGACAACAACCACGCTGCACACATAATGGATTATGTTGTTGTTGTTATGTGCCATCAAGTCACCTGTGACTCGTAACGGCCCCTGTATACAATAGCTCTGAACCTTGTTCTATCCTGAGCCAATCTCATTGTCTTTGATAGACCAAATTCCACTTCTCCAGTCACAGATTTAATCCACCTCATCCTGGGTCTTCCTCTCTTGTGCTGTCCTTCCACCCTTCCAAACATGATGTTCTTCTTCAAAGACTGGTCCCTCCGGCCCATGCTCCTAAAGTACATGTTGCTGTTACTGTTGTTGTTGTTGTGTACCATCGAGTCTAAACTGGTCCATAGCTGATCCTCCAATGGGTTTTCAGAGGCTCTTAATCACACAGGAGGAGATTGTCCTCCTTCTCCTGTGGAGCAGCTGGTGGATTCAAACCGTGTTCGTTTGGGACTGCAGCACATCTTCTTGCCACTAGGACACCAGGGCTCCCTAAAAAGTATGTGAGATGAAATTTAAAACTCCTTGCGTCCAGGGAGCAGTTTAGTTTCACCTTCTCTAGGACTGACCTATTATTTCTCCTGGCAGATTACTGTATGTTCAACATTCTTCTCCAGCACTACGATTCAAACACATCTATTCTTCTTCTATCATCTTTCATCATTGGCCAGATCTCTGATGCATAGCAAGTAATTGTGAAGACCATGGCCTGGATCAGAAGCATCTTAGTATCCAGACTGACACTGTTGCTGTTTAGTATTGTAGCAGTCTCTGCTAGCAAACTTTCCTAATGCAATTCATCTTTGATTTCCTGATTGCTGGTACTTAGAGTGTTGATTGTGAAAACAAGCAAGGTGAAGCTGTTAACAATGTCAATCTCTTCTCCATCTGTCATGAAGTTGTCAATTGGCCCAGTGGTGAGAGTCTTTGTTTTCTTTATGTTGAACTTCAATCTATACTGAAGGCTGCAGTCCTTGACCTTCTGCAGAAAATGTCTCAGGTCCTCCTCAGTTTCAACAAGGAAGATTGGATTATCTGCATAACTCAGGTTTTGATGAGTCTTCCTTCAACCCTGATGTCACATTCCTCCTCATAAGGTCCAGCTTCCCAAATGATCTGTTCTACATACAGATTGAAAGAGTGTGGAGATAGGACACATTTTCTAATTGTGAACCGTGCAATATTTTCCCACTTTGTTCTGGCTTCTGCTTCCTGGTCCAAGTATATGTTTCGTATGAACACAATTGTCTAGGATCCCCATTCTTCTCAAAGGTAGCCACCGTTTGTTGTGATCCATACAGTCAAATGGCTTACATAAAGAGACATTCTTCTGGTACTGTCTGCTTTCTGCCAAGATCCATCTAACATTGGTTATGATGTTTCTAGTGCCATAGCCTCTTCTAAACTCAGCCTACACATCTCACAGTTCTCTGCTTATCCAATGTTACAGTTGTTTTTGGATAATCTTTAGCAGGAGCTTGTTTGCATGTGCTAGTAGTGATGTTGTTGTTTGTTGTTATGTGCCGTCGAGTCGCTTGCAACTCATAGCGACCCTATATACAACAGCCCTAAACTCCGCTCTGTCCTGTGCCAATCGCACTGTCTCTGACACTCCCATCCCAACTATCCCAGTCACTGAGTCAATCCACCTCATAGAGGGTCTTCCTCTCCTGTGCTGTCCCTGCACCCTCCCAAGCATGATGTCCCTCTCCAAGGACTGGTCTCTCTTCACAACATGTCCAAAGTATGTTAGACGGAGCCTCAGAATCCTTGCCTCCAGGGAGCCACCCGGTTTAACCC
>NW_006399775.1:3471797-3477284 GCF_000299155.1 Elephantulus edwardii
TTCTCCAGTGGTTCTTTCCACAGATGTAATCGATCTGATTCCTATGCATACCATCAGGTGAAATCCAGGTATATAACCTGCATTTATGTCTCTTTAAAAATGTATTTGCTATGAATAAGTCATTGATTGTGCAAAATTCGATCATTCTCTCTCCAGCTCGATTGTTTGATAATTTCCACACTATGTGGGGTCAGCTCTTTTCAGAATGGGAATGAACACAGATCTCTTCCAGTCAGTTGGCCTGGTAGTTGTCCTCCAGATTTCTTGGCACAACCTGATGAGTGTCCAAGACAGCATCTGTTTGCTAACATATGTCAGCTTGTATTCCATCAATTCCTGGGGCTTGTTGGGTTGTTTGTTTTTGTCTGTTTTCCAATTCCTTCAGAGCAACTTGAACTTCCTCCTTCATCACCATAGGCTCTTGATCATATGTTGTTTCATGAAGTTCTTTTGTGTATAGTAGTGTAAATTTATCTTTAATATACACTTGGAAACAACAACAACAAAAATTATATGATTCATTTTACTGCGAAACACACTTTATGCAGTGGTCTTGGATCAAACCTGTAACGTCTTCAAGTTCAGTCTACTTACGTTTCCCTAGAGAATGTTTATTTTAAGTGGAGTCTGCAGTATACTCTTTATCTAGTCTCAAGAAATTTACTATCTTCCTACTGATCCAGTCAGAGTTAATCAAAACCCTAGAAAGCTAGAAAATGCAACAAAGAACCCATTTCTTTGGATATAGGGCTCTCCTATTTCTCCATAGAGGTCTATATCAGGGCTTCTTACTCAGAATTTCAAGTAAGAGTCACCTGAAGAGATCTCTAGGCTCTATTTCCAAGAATTTTAAGGCTGAATTCTAATTTAGCCTCCTTCCTTTCCAAGAACAGTGGTGACACTATAGTTAAAGCACTCAGCTGCTGAGAGATCAGCAGTTGAACTCTGCCAACCATCCCATAGAATATAGATGTGAAAATCTGCTTAAGTAAAGCTTTACAGCCTGAGAAACCCTAAAAACAGTTCTGCTTTGTCATAGTGATTTCTAGAAGTTGAACTAGACTCAAAAGCAGTGGGTTTGATTTTGTTTTCGATCCCTGGGTAATTGAAAAAGACACACAAGTGAGTCTGATACTTTCAATTGGTAACCACTGATAATATTTTTTTAGAATGGAACGCTTCAATGGTGTGGGAAATGAAAGAAAATATTCAGGTTTTGTATAGAAGCATTGTCTACAATGGCAGAGGGTAAAAAACAAACAATAAAAACAGAATAAAATAAAAAAATACCCCAAACCAATTTATTATTCTCTAAGTCTCTATACAACTAGATTTAAGTAAACATTGTTCATCAGTTCTATATTGAGGAATCCGTCTATCTAAATCATTCCCTTTACCCCCATTCCTCTTTCTTTTCCTCCTCCACATCTTCCTTTTCTCTGGCCTTCATTCATCTCATCCTTCTACCTTCCTGTGCCTTTTCTCAATGGCTATTTTCTCTCTCTCTCTCTCTCTCTCTCTCTCTCTCTCTCGCTCACTAGCCCCCCCCCCCCCTCTCCCGCCCCCCCTCCCTCCCTCCCTCCCTCCCTCCTCCTCCTCCTCCTCCTCCTTCCCTCTTCTTATTTCAAAAGTTCCTTGGGGAAGCTGGATCTGAGCGAAGTCAGACCAAAGCTGGCTGCCAAGAGCAGGCCACCAAGAGAGGGCTGCTGAAAGGAGGCCTAACTACTAAAATTTCAGTAAGGACCTCATGCACACGCAGTGAGAGTCTTCATGCAAGCCCTGTGTCCATGCCTCTATACTCTCCCTTGCAACTCTACATGTCCAGTCAGCTAACTGCCTTTAGTCTGGAAAGTCTTGGTCTGCAACAGTTATAAACAGAAGAGGCTACTTGCACAGGCCCTGAACTGAAACTTTCCTTGTGTCAGAAGTTCAGAGAGAAATAGAGGCAGGGTAACTGCCCCACCCTCTTCTGGAGCGGTGACTTCAGATCAAGAACCTATCATTCCCTCAGTCATAAAAAACCTCTACCATAGCAATGTCATGTGAAGAATACTACCTGGGACTGACATCAGAGTTGGGAGGGGATAGAGAAAGATGGGATAAATTATGTATACTGCTTTGAAACAGATGAGGGCGAGAACTGTTTAAAAGGGACATATATGATTAGGTACACTTGTAATGTCAGGAGTCCAGAATGAAGGCTGATTAGTGGAGTGGACTTGGGGGGAAGAATTGTATAACAATGAAAGAATATTTCTTTTACTTTTCAAATAGAAGAGTGAACTAGGAACCAGGGACAGGGAGAAAAGTGAAACAATGAATAAATAGAAATCCAAAGTCTCTGTAAACTTCCACTAATTTTTTTTTAAAGAAGCAGGCTATCTCACACTCTACACAATTTCAAAGCAAGATATCACCCCAAAAAAGTAACACAGTATCAATGGATTTCCTGAACCCTGAAAGTCTGAGGGAACTCTGTGACACAGAATTTAAAAGAATAATGACTGAATATTTTCAATGGTTAAAGACAAACTTGAAGAACTATAGGACACTGCAAACAAAAACCATGAAGTGCTTAAAAAATTCCAAAACAATGCAGATAAAACAAATGAGGCATTAGAGGCTCTGGAAAAACAAGAAACCACAATGCAAAATATGAGATCTAATGTTTCAGATGCACATAAACAGAGTTTAAGGGATGGAACACAGAATCAGTGAAATAGAAGACAGAATTGTCACTGCTGATTTGCTAGAGCAAAAAGCAGAATCAAAAAGAAAGGAAAGAGAAGAAAACCTAAGAATAATGTGGGACACCATGAAGAGAAATAACATGCGCATCATCAGAATTCCAGAAAAGGAATAAGAAAGTAAAGGCACCAAAAATGTCGTGGAAGAATTACTAGAAGAAAACTTCCCAGGCATAATGAAGAATGAGAGAATATATATTCAAGAAGCTGAACATACACCATATAGAATAGACCCCAAAAGAAAAACACCAAGTCAAATTTGTCAGAACCAAGGATAAGGAGAGAATTCTTTAAGCAGTGAAAGAGAAACAAAGAGTAACTTATAAGGGAAAGTAGATAGAAGACTAAGTTCCAATTTCTCAGCAGAAACCATGTGAGCAAGAAGATAGTGCAATGACATATAATGAACACTCAAAGAACACAACTGCCAACCAAAAATATTGTACCCAGTAAAACTGTCAATGAAATATGAAGGAGAAATAAAGATATTCCCAGAAAAACAAAACCTAAGGGAGTTTGTGAAAACAAGACCATCGTTGCAGGAAACAATGAGAAGACGTCCTTCTTACCAAGGTGCCACAGAAAGAAGGCGGACTACAGTCACTAGCAACAACACCAAAAATAACTCAACAAAATTATAGCAATGAATTTTTGTGTCTCAATGATCACACTGAATGTGAATGGTTTAAATGCACCACCGAAGAGATAAAGAGTAGCAGATTAGAGAAAGAAGGGGAAAAAAAACACACCCAAAATATGCTGTCTAAAAGAGACACACCTGAGAAGTGAAGATTAAAAAAGACTAAAAATAAAGGGCGGGGGGAGGGAATATATACCAAGCAAATGGTAACAAGAAAAAGCAAGAATAGTGTTATTAACTCTGATAAAATAAATTTCAATGCAAAAGTATCACAAAGAACAAGGAACTTTGCTACATAATGCTGATAGTGTCAATAGAACGAGAGGACATAATAATAATAAATAATTATGCACCAAATGATAGAACTACAAAATATATAAAAATGACATTAACAAAACTGAAAAAGGAAATAGACAACACCACTAGAGTAGTCAGAGATTTCAATACACCGTTCCCAAGAAAAGATAGAACTACCAGAAAGAAACTCAACAAAGATGCTGAAGAATTAAATCACACAATAAACCAACTCAATCTCATAGATATTTATAGGCACAAGCACCCTAAAAAAGCACAATATACCTTCTTCTCCAATGTGCATGGAACATTCTTTAAGAGTAGATAACATTTTAGGCCATAAGGCAAGCATCAACAAATTTAAAAACATAGAAATAATACAACTTGTCATATCACAATGCTACAAAATTAGAAATTATTAACAAGAAGATAAAGGAGAAAAAAACATACACTTGGAAACTGAACACCTTTCTTGAATATGATTGGGTACTAAAAGAAATTGAAAATGAAATTAAAAATTTCTTGAAACAAATGACAATGAAAACACAACTTACCTAAACACCTGAGAAATAGCCAAAGCAGTAGTCAGAGGTAAATGCAAAATAATAAGCAAACACACCAAAAGGCAGGAAAAATGTCCATTGACTCTCTAATCCAACATCTTCAACAAATTGAACAAGAACAGAAAGAAAACCTGGCATCCTCCAAAAAAAAAAAAAATTAGGCAGAAATAAATGAAATTGAAAACAGAAAAACAATTGAAGCCTTTAACAAAACTGGGAGTTAGTTCTTTGAAAAGGTCAGTAAAATCAACAAACCACTAGCAAAACCAACAAAGGAAAAGACTCAAGTACTTCAAATAAAAGATGAAGCAGGCAATATCACAAAAGAACCAACTAAAATAAAAAGGCTAACAATGGAATATTACATCTACTCAAACAAATATGAGGAAAAGGACTAATACTTAGAAAATTCACAACCTACCTAAACTGACACAAATCGAAATTGAACACAGGAACATACCCATTACAAAAGAAGAAATCGAACAGGTAATAAAACAACTTCCAGCCAAAACAAGGCCTGGACCAAATGGTTTTACAAGTGAATTTTATCAAACCTTCAAAGAAGAACTGGCACCATTTCTACTAAAACAGTTCAGAAAATAGAAAAAGATGGAATTCTCCCAGACTCATTCTATGAGCAAACATATCCTTGATACCAAAACTATAGGCCAGTATCTCTTATGAACAAAAGTGCAAAAATCCTGAATAAAATCCTGGCCAATAGAATCCAATGATACATTAAAAAAAAATAATAATAGTTTACCATAACCAAGTGGGGTTCATAACAAGTACGCAAGCATGGTTCAACATAAGAAAAACAATCAATGTAATTCACCACATTAGCAAAGCAAACAATAAGAAAAACATGACCTTATCAATTGATGCAGAAAAGGCCTTTGACAAAATCCAACATCCTTAACTGATTAAGATACTCAATGCAGTAGTATTAGAGGGAAATTTCCTCAACATAGTAAAAAACTATATATGCAAGCCTGAGAGTGAACATGGATACAAAGACAATGTGAAAATGACAATACTACCAAAGGCAATTTACACATTCAAGGAAATCCCAATATAAATACCAATCCCATTCTTCAAAGAGATGGAAAGAGACAGCCTTTTTAATAAATGGTTAAATGGTTTTTTGTTTCTATAATTATATTTTATTAATTTTCATAAACATTTACAGAGATGTTGGGCTTCCACTCATTCATTGTTGCACTATTCTCTCTACCCTCCTCCC
>NW_006399775.1:3481329-3496736 GCF_000299155.1 Elephantulus edwardii
CATTGTGTTGAGTTCTTTTTGGTGTTGTTGCTAGTTACTTTAGACCATGGAGCTTTCTGTGGTATATCTGTAAGAAGGACATCTCTGAGTTTCTCCAAAGAAGACATTCAGATGGTGAAAAAATACATGAAGAAGTGTTCAAAATCCCTAGCTCTAAGAGAGATGCAAATCAAAACAACTATGAGATATCATCTCACCCCAATAAGAATAGCAAAATTCAACAGAGCAGCAAACAGCAAATTCTGGCGAGGTTATGGAGAAACTGGAACCCTTATTCACTGTTGGTTGGAATTTATATGGTGCAACCACTATGGAAGGCTGTATGGCACTTCTCAAAGAGTTGCAAATAGAAACACCATTTGACCCAGCAATTCCACTACTGGGAATATACCCTAAAGAAAACTGCCACCCAACCAGATATATGCACACTCATGTTTATTGTGGCTTTGTTCACAATAGCAAAGAACTGGAAACAACCCAAGTGCTGATCAACAAACGAATGAAATATTATATACAAAATGTATGATCCTGTAGGGTATTATGCTGAGTGAATTATCTCAGTTACAAAAGGACAAATACTGTATAATGCCACTGTTGTAAAATTGGACTGACATTGAAGATGGGGGAACCTAAGAAAAGAGGAGTTAAATAATGTATGCTGCATTGAAACAGATGAGGGAGAGTACTGTTTAAAAGGGATATATGATTAGGTATTATTTTCAGGATAAGAGTCCAGAATAAGAGCTGCATAGTAAAGTGGACCTGGGAGTTGGGGGGTGGGGGCGGTTAACAATGAATTTTTTTTTCTTTTCGAAGAGAAAAGTGAGCTGGGGGAAGAGGTAAGCAGGGAGGAAAATGTGAAAATAAATTTTCTAAAATTAAAAATAAAAGTTCCCTAGGAGGACCTGACCATGTGCCTCTCTCTGAAACATTAATCATAAGTTTCTTTCTGTATGTGGAAATTCCCCATGGCAAATATTTGCAGCAAGAAGTAAAAAAAAAAAAAAAAAAAAATAGAAAGCGAGAAAAAAATGGAATGACCAAAGATCACAGAAGATTACCCTCAAGAACTGTGAGCGTTGCTCATTTGACATGTATCCTTGGAATGTTGTTACTCCCGTTTAACCCCTTCCGCCTGTCTGAGCTATATAAATAAGACTTCTTCCTGACTTGTTTGACATTCAAGAAGCACTGCTCCAAAGGAAGCGTGGAGGAGTGAAGCAAATCATGGAAAGTCGCAAGACCAGACGAATTAAGAGTTTGAAGGTAGGACTTCTGCTTTTAGTATTGGTTACCTTGGGGAAAGTTCTGTGATCTAGTTAATGTAAAGTTGCTGTAGAAATAAATCCCTCTTGACACTTAGGAATTTGGGAGATATAAAAAACACAAAACAGTATGAAGTAATTGCTGCATAGTTGATTAATGTAATTGATGTTAAGAAACCTGAATATTTTTTAATTATTTAATTTTATTAGCGTTAATGAACATTTACAGAGATTTTGGGTTTTCATTCATTCATTGTTGCACTGTTTCTCTACCCTCCTCCCCAGTTCCTTCTTCCCCCACCCCCGAATGTCTGTTTTAATCGTCCAATTGCCACAGTGCTTGTCAAAGCCAGTTCTGATTAATTTCCTTTGTCAGTGTGTCCTTTGCCATTCCCTATCACTCCTCCCTGGAAACCTGAATATTTTTAAAATGTTTATTTGACAAATGTTGTGATATATATGTAAAATATACACTCAAAAACCTCAAAACTCATTGCCATCACATTGGAATCAACTCATAGCTGACCCTCCAGTGGCTTTTCAGAGGATATAATTGCACAGAATGTCCATTTTTTCCTTTGGAGTTGATGGTGGATTTAAACCACTAGAGAATTGTCACTTTTATATACAAACATATATATAAAACAAGGCTGCTTCTGCACAATTAAATACTTCACAGAATTTTGTTTCTTAGTGTAAAGGCTGAAGGACATGGAATATGACAGTTAAATGCCCTAATATAATTTTTAGTATTTCTGCTCTACCTCCTAGTTTGTTGCACAGTGCCTGGAGTCTCAAATGCTTTCAAGTGACTATCCAAGGGGAAAAAAATGTTTCCTGTTGAATACTGGCCAAGAATATTGAATAAACTAAGGGTTGCCAAAAGAACAATCTGTCTTAACCAAAGTGCAAGCAGAATGCCCCTTAGAAGAAAGAATGAGACTCTCACATATTTGGGCACAATAGAGGCTTCTCCCGGAGGAAGAGAGCTCTGGTGACCGAGTAGTAATAAGCTGACCTATCAACCCCAAGGCTGGCAGTTCAAAAAAGATAATCTTTTCTTATGAGATGAACTGTCTCTAAAAACAAGCTGGAGAGTCAGCTCTGGGTTGATTCTGACTCAGTAGTACACAAGAGCAACAGGCCCTGGGTGCTGCTTGGTAGAGTATAGAGTTAATATAAAAGAAGTCTCTCAATGAATGGCTGGATATATCTGCTGCCACTCAAGGACATTGTAAGTCTAGGCCATATTCACTAAGGATTTACTATGAGTTGTAGCTGGCTTGGCACCTAACCAGAACCTAACGGCAACATTAACCTAATATAACAGATGATGAAAGGGAATCTGAAACTGTAGGCAGAAAGAAAATGTGTAGCTAATTACCTTCTTGAACAACTGCATCTCTAGCAATAAAACTAGAACAAGATGGCTCCCAGCAACCATGACTGGTTAAATTGAACAGTCCATAGAGAGTTGTGCTTCTAATCCAAAGATTACGTCTCCCTGAAGATTTGAATGCCTCAAGGGGGAAAAACAGCCAGTATCCTCCTGTGTGAGTTATAATGCCGGAAAATCCGGTGGAAGGTCAGCTATGAGTCACTTCCAACCCGATAGCAATGAGTTTAAGCTTTGAGAAAAATTTTATAGGATAATCTTGATCAAAAGGGGGAAATGTCGATCATAATCTAAAATGCATATGGAATTCAGACTTATGGAACCCAAGAGGCTGTATAAAACCCTCAAACTATTGATCTGAAATAATCGTTAAACTTTAAACCAAAAGTTCTCCTGAAATATCTTTAACCTCTTAGCAAGTAGCTTAGTTAGTAACAAATGTCTGCCTTGAACATTGTGCTCTTTTAAAGAACTATTTGGGATGAAATTGATAATAGCAACTTGAAAAGTTGTACAGGGGCCATGAAGGGCAGTGAGTTGAAGCTAATGGATGAAAAATAGCTTAGAAAAGGAGCGTGAGAATGAGTGCACAACTTGAAGAATCCAATCAATGTTACTGAATTGCACGTGCTAAAATTGGAGGGGTTTGTTGTATAGATTTTTAAAAAAAAGCAATGAAATAAATTCTTTATAAGCAGTATGAGAAGTGACATTTAATGTAAAATGTGGCAGCTCCTATAAAAAGTTGTTTCATTTTATAGGTAATTAATACGAACTCTGGTGACTCTGGTGACTAGTGGTAAGGAGTTTGTGCTGCTAAACGAGCTGCTCCATGGGAAAACAATGGGCAATGTCCTCCCTTGTGTTTCACTGCCTCTGAAAAACCACTGGAGGGTCAGTTCTAAGGTTCCAACTCTATGGTACATAACAGCCCAGTAATATGAACTCCAGGGATTTCTTGTGGAATAGTCTGTAGAGAATTGTGCTTCAAACACAAAGGCTGAGCATCTGGCAGTTAAAATCTGCCAGCAGCTCCACGGAGAAAGATGAGAAATCTCTCCCTTTGTAACTTAAATCCTGGAAACCGAAGGGTGGGTCAGCTATGAGTCTGTTCAGACTTGAGGGCAATGAGCAGTTAACAGTTGTTGCTATGGTTGTTATGTGCCCTTGAGTCACCTGCACCTCATAGCGAGCTCTGACCCCTGTCCTATCCTGTCTTAGCCTCATTACCCCAGTCACTGTATCTATCAATCAATCGCCTCCAGGGTCTCCCTCTCCTGCACTGTCCCTCCACCCTACCAAGCATGATGTCTTTCTCCAAGCACTGGAACCTCCTGCCAACATGCCCAAAGTATGTCAGATAGAGATTCAAAATCCTTGCCTCCAAGGAGCAACTTGGTTTCATGCTCTCAAAGTCAAATCTGCTCATTAACAGCGGTAGCAATATAAGCTTCACAATCTGCCAATTAATCAATTCTTTCTTTCTAACTTCATTCCCCTGACTGTTCCTTAAACTGCCCCATATCAATTCCCCCTCTCTCAGCTCTTACTCTTTTCTCCTTTGCTTCTTACTTCCTCTTCTCTTCATGCCTTAATGTACAACTGAGAGGTCTCAAGGCCTCCTCAAGAAGAGCATTTTATGCCCAAATCTCTGTTTTTATCTTGCTTGTAGCTTTGAGTTTATTGGTTTTAGGATACTGGCAGTCATCTATCAGCTGTGTGGTTGTTCTGTGTTGTAAGAAGAAGTTGAGTTTGTCTAAAGACAGTTTAATTTTAAAATTCACTTTAACCATAATTTGCTGGGTGACCTTGAACAAATCCTTTGCCTTTCTAAAAATTGGTTAATCATTCACACAGCAGAAATAATGATATCTATCATATATACTTTGGGCCTGTTATCATCTCACACACTTTGAGCTCGCTACCAGAGGAGTCAGCCTCTGGAAAAGACAGAATGCTTGAAAAAGTGGAGGGTCAGTGAAAGGCAGGAAGATTTGTGACAGGACAGATTACCATAGTGACCATGGCAAAGAGTATAAGCATAGAAAATATTGTGAGAACGGACTAACGGATTGTGAGGTCAGGGTTTCTTTCTGTTACATTTAGGTTTTCTATGCGTTGAAGAAGATTCCATGGCATCTAACAGCAATGATAGCAGTCATAACGTTATGTGAAGATCATTTTTGTGAAAAATACTTTCAATTGTTAAAACACAAGCACTTAAATTATTAATATTTAAATCCATTGGTATAGTTGGGACGCTCACTGAAAGGTTAGCAGTTGGAATGCACCAGCTGTTCTGTAAGAGGAAGATGGACAATCTCCTCCTGCAAAGATTCTCAGCCTTGGAAACCCGAGAGAGCATTGCCCTGAGTCAGAAGCAAATCAAAGGCAGTGGGTTAGGAGGCCTATTAGGACGTACTTATTTTTCTTAAAGCTGGGCATCTTTAATCTTTTATTTGGGCATCTTTTCATCATGCCTACATCTTAACAAGTCTTACTAATATGGAAAATAAATGAAGGTGGAGGAAAAATAGCTCTTATAAGTCATGAATAATGGAATTTTATTACGTGTTCATCCGAGTTCAAAAGATATTCCACCATCATTTGTCCTGCGTTTTCTCACTGATGCTGGTTGAATTAAATTGGTAACCTTGAAAATGGAAAAGAATGAGCTTGTTACAACTTAATATATGCTCCTCCTTCCCTATAAATGCACAGCTCTGTCAAGTCCTAAACAGGATAAAGTGAGTCTATGGAAAACAGTGGATGTTCATCTAATCAAATGCTCCTTAAGCCTTGAACTTGCAACCTCTTCTAATGCTTCATTGTGACTCTAAATGTAAAGAATAATTGTATTCTGGTTATGAAAAATGAAAGCTGAAAAATTGAAATGCAGAAGACAAGAACCACTCCATCTGCATATTTTATAATATAGCTGCTCAATGGCTATACTCGAACCATTATTTCTGTTCCTCCAGCTTTATCTCTTCTTTTTTCATTCACTTCCTCCTTTTCCATTTTATTTCCTTATCCTCTTTCACAGGCAGTGTCAAAAAGCTTGTACTATACTGATTTATACAATTGTATGCTGTAAAAAGAGAACCTAATTCCCTCACTCTATAATTATTATTCTTTAAATATTTTGGTTTTTATTTCATTTATACAATAAGCACTCATTAGGTCTAAAATATTCCAGGAACATCCTGGTTTTATAGAGAAAAGTAAGACTGCAGTCCTGTAATATGATACCCTTAAACTGACCCCTACAAGACACCAATGACAAGACACCAATGGCTATTTTTGTTAGATGAACATAAATTTAGTTAGTTGGACAAGACTAAGGATCTGTGAGAAAACTGGTCTGGTGGTAAGTACAAGTGACTATTTTTTCCCCTTTTTGTGTCAGGAGTCTCCTAATCACCTAGCACTTACATGCACTTACTTTGTTGCAAATAGAGTGCTCCCTTCTGGTCCCTTCTTTAATTCTTGGAAGTGATCATTTTCTTTTTGTGCCACAAACATCTAACACGGTATCTGGCAAATAGGAGGTAGGACAATCCCACAGGAAATGAAGGAACAAGTTAGTGTATAAATCCAATCAGTGCATTCGGGAACCAGTCCTTAAACTTGATCCAAAGCATGCTCTCAGCATTCTGATTAGTGAACCCAGTGCTATGAAGAATAGAAATGTATGCACACTTTAATAAAACCACACAAACAGTAGGTGAAAGTTGGTTTGAAATGTTAGAAAGAGCCAAAACCAAGCCTTTCTGAGGAAGAAAGGGGTATACGTCCTGTTGGAAGATAGAAAAGGTTGTTGTTGTTGTTAAGTGCCATCGAGTCACAGGTGACTCATAGCGACCCTATGAAGGAGAGTCCTCGATGCTTGGGTGCCTTTCATCCTCTCTCCAGGTTCATAGGGTTTCAGGAGACAAGCTATTATGGAAGTGGACGCCACTCTTCCTTCCACACTTGTTTAATCGGGGAGCTCCACCCCACTCTCAGTCCACATTGGGTAGCCAACCATTAACGCATTTGACACATCAGTGTCACAGTGTTCAGCCTCACAGCAACCACAAGTGACTGAGGGACAGCAACTTGTACACCAGGGCTATACAACCTAGAGGAATGTCTGAACAAAAACAATGAAAGACTGGCCGGAGGGCCACAAACTAAAAGTCACCCACAATAGAAAAGATTACATGTAAGGAATTTAAAGAATACTCAGTTTCCCCTTTTAATTCTTTTTATCTCTAGGAAGCTCTCTTTGTGCAGCCTGTAGGGAGTTGCCCTGCTATTTCAAAGGCCAGGCCACTAGTGATTTGAATTCACCTCTAGCCCTAGAGGACAAAGACAGGCCTTCTCCTGTGTGATTTACAGTCTCTGAAAACCCACTGAAGGGGCAGCTATGAGTGGGTTTTACCCAGAAATCGTTGAGCTGAGAGCTGAGTTGCTCTCTGGGGGACATTAGAGATTGCAGCAATGTATGGTCAGAGTTGTTGTTACTGGTTGTTATGGAGTCTATTTCAACCCATGTGTGCAGGGTGGGACTCCTCCATTGTGTTTCAAAGACTGTTACCTTTCAGAATCAGGCCATAAGGCTTATTTCCTAAATTTCCTAAGGCACTTCTGGGTGGTTTTGAGCATTCTTGATCCTTATTTAAGAGAGTAGTCTAACCCAGCACTTTACTGTCTGTCAGCTAAGATCAGTATCACTTGGCTGATATTTTACTTGTCACAGACTTATGGATGGGAATACTCACTATGTTCATCATTGTGGTTAAAACCATAGGAGCCCATCTGAGGCTGCCTTTGGTTACTCCTAGTGTTTAAATAGTGCCAGAATAAAGATAATACACTTTATTTCTTGACTCCCTTGCTCTTTATGTCCTATTGCAATCTATGGCTTTTGACCTTACCACCTTTCCTCTTAAGTGGCCTGGAGAGAGAGAGAGAGAGAGAGATCAGCTGGCCCAGCGAAGAGAAAACTATGTGACCAAGACAAAGGTGGGCGACTTTTAGTTCGCAGCCCTCAGGCCAGTATTTCATTGTTTTTGTTCAGACATTCCTCTAGGTCGCAGTATAGCCCTGGTGTAAAAGTTGCCATCCTGCGGTCACTTGGGTTTGCTGTGAGGCTGAACACTGTGACACTGATGTGTCAAATGCGTTAATGGTTGGCTACCCAATGTGGACTGAGAGTGGGGTGGAGCTCCCCGATTAAACAAGTGTGGAAAGAGGAGTGTCATCCACTTCCATAATAGCTTGCCTCCAGAAACTCTACTTGGAGAGAGGATGAAAGGCACCCAAGCGTCAAGGACTCTCCTTCATAGGGTCGTTATGAGTCACCTGTGACTGGACGGCACTTAACAACATTGTTTAAAATGGAAGAGATAGGCAGAGATACAAAAACAGTCCTTTTTGAGGAAGAAAGGGGTATGTCCTGTTGTACGATAGAAAATGTCACACTTAAAGAGTTTAAAGAATACTTAGTTTCTCCTTTTTTTACATCTATCGAGTCCAAATCAACCCATGGCTGACTCTCCAGTTGTTTTTCTGAGGCAGTAAATCAAACTTAAGAAGATTGCCCATTCTTCTCCTGCCAAGTGGCTGGTGGACTCGAATCATGTGCCTACAGGACTGCTGCACAGCTTCTTGCCACTAGGCCACCAGAGTGCCCTGAAGTTTGCAGTAGGCGAAGACTTTTATTTAGATCCACCTACTTCATGAGCAAGAGCCTATGGTGATGAAGGAAGAAGTTCAAGCTGCTTTGAAGGAAATAGCAAAAAATAAAGCCCCAGGAATAGATGGTATACCAATTGAAGTATTTCAGATAACAGATGTTGCCCTGGACGTGCTCACCAAGTTGTGCCAAGAAATCTGGAGAACAACCACTTGGCCAACTGACTGGAAGAGATCTATATTTGTTCCCATTCCAAAGAAAGGTGACCCAACTGAGTGTGGAAACTACAGAACAGTGTCATTGATTTCACATGCAAGCAAGATTCTGCTGAAGATCATCCAAAAACGATTAGAACAGCACATCAGCAGAGAACTGCCAGAAGTCCAGGCTGGTTTTAGAAGGGGTCGTGGTACTAGGGATATCGTTGCTGATGTTAGATGGATCTTGGCTGAAAGCAGGGAATACCAGAAGAATGTCTATCTGTGATTCATTGATTATGCAAAGGCATTTGACTGTGTGGATCATAACAAACTGTGGCTGACTCTGAGAAGAATGGGAATCCCAGAACATTTAATTGTGCTAATACGAAACCTATACTTGGACCAAGAGGCAGTAGTCAGAACAGAGCAGGGTAACACTGCATGGTTCAAAATAGGGAAGGGTGTACGCCAGGGATGCATCCTGTCTCCATACCTTTTCAACATGTATGCAGAGCAGATTATCCGAGAGGCTGGGCTCTAAGAGGAGAATTGTGGCATCAGGATTGGTGGAAGATCTATCAACAATCTCCGTTATGCAGATGACACAACCTTGCTTGCTGAAACTGAGGAGGACCTCATGCACTTGCTGCGAAGGGTCAAGGACTGCAGCCTTCAGTATGGACTAAGGCTCAACGTCAAGAAGACAAAGATTCTCGCCACTGGACCAATTGGCAGCGTCAGGATGGATGATGAAGAGATTGAGAGTGTTCACAGCTTCAGTTTTCTCGGCTCCACAGTCAACACTCTTGGTACCAGCAGTCAGGAAATCAAAAAGCGTATTGCGATGGGAAAGTCTGCTGTTAGGGACCTCTCAAACGTACTCAGGAGCAACGGTGTCTCTCTGGAGACTAAGGTGCGCCTGATACAGGTCATGGTCTTTGCAATCGCTTGTTATGCATCAGAGAGTTGGACAATGACTAGGGAGGACAGAAGGAGAGTGGATGCTTTTGAGCTGTGGTGCTGGAGAAGGGTACTGAATGTACTCTGGACTGCCAGGAAAACAAACAGATCCATCTTGGAGAGGATTAAACCAAGCTGCTCCTTGGAGGCAAGGATTCTGGGGCTTCGTCTGACATACTTTGGACATGTTGCCAGGAGGGACGTGTCCTTGGAGAGGGACATCATGCTTGGGAGGGTGGAGGGACAGCGCAGGAGGGGAAGACCCTCTATGAGATAGATTGATTCGGTGACTGGGGCAATCGGGATGTGTGTGTCAGAGGCGGTGCGGTTGGTGCAGGATAGAGCAGGGTTTAGAGCTGTTGTGCATAGGGTCGCTATGAGTCGGAAACGACTCGATGGCACATAACAACAAACAACAACAACAACTTCATGGCTCTGGGACTTCTCAGGAACAGGAATTATCTGGGGTTGTGAGAGGGAGCACAATAATATAGCTGGTGTGGCCTGCATAGGTAACAAATTGTTCCTGAATGTAAAGCCCCAAGCATGGTACAGAATGATGTAATTCTTATGAAGATCAATTCCAATAATAGCATTTAATACATCTCAACTTTTGTATTAAAGCAAACATATTAATCAAACGAATGGAGATAGAGGAGATACACTTGGTTTTTGTGTTTTTCTGGTGTTTTGTTGTGGTTGTGTTTGGTGTTTTTTTATCTTGTTTGGGAAATGGGATTGTGGGAGTAGGGTGGAAAAGCTGATGGTTAAGTCCATAGAGAAAATGGTTGAAATGAAAGCACCTGGTTTTGTGACAGAATCGCATCATCCCTCAGTTTCTGGCTTTGGGATCAACACATCAAAGCCCATCATATTCTGACCTGTTTGCCTCTCCGACAAGCAGGCCTTCTAGAACTGTCCAGCTACTGGGTGATTTTTGGATCTCATGAAAATTTTCCTTGATGCTGTTCCAAATGTTTCAGCTGTATCTCTTCCTAATAATTCCCAAATTGCTGCCCACAGGTAATGAAAGCTACAGAAAGCCAGCAAGGTATCTGTTCCCAGTCCTTGCTAGCCAGTGCCACTATAATAGAAGTATCACAAAATGATGGCTTTAACAAACAGCAATGTATGGTTTCCGGGCTTAGGTAACTGAAAGTCTAAACTCAGAGTTCCCCCTCTAGGGTGGGTTTTCTGTGTGTCAATCTAGAGGGCCCTTGTTTCCTTCAGCATCTGTAGGTCTGATATTTCTTGGAGATTTCCTCTTGTCCTGACCTCCCCTATATTTAAAAGTTTCCCAGCACCTGGATGTGGGTCCAAAGGATGTTCTCTACTTTTGCCTTTTTGTCTAGGTGATACTAAAATGCTCCCTCTCTGCTCACTTTTACCTCTTTTATTTCTTTTTTTTTAATTTTCCCCCTTTTATTTCTTATTAAATTAAAAAAAAAAGATGTTACAGGCCACACCCCAGGAAAACTGTCTGTACATCAGAGTACAATGTGAAGATATTAGAGTGATGCGTTCCACTCTTAATCCTTTTGCCATTACTTAGTCTATTAGAACATGGAGGGTCATTACTTAACTTCCACATTACTATACATAATTTGCGGGACATGCAATTTAACCCATGATCTTGTATCTTCCATTGTAATTTATTTTGAAACTGAAATTTTTTTAAAACTTTAATTGTTATAATTAAAACAACTATTTTTAGTTTTTAAAATCTTAATTGTTATAATTAAAGCAATTGTTATAAGTAAAACAAGTCCAACTTAGCATATCAACTCTGTATTTATATGTACATGTTAAAAACATATGTTGCGATTACAGGCCTGATTTTGTATAGACATGGGTTTGTATGAGTGGAATTATTATCTTTTTTTTATAGTCATGTACATTTTGAAAGTTAGACACAAGTACCAGGCTTATGAAGACAAATAGATTTCCTTCTCTTGGGCCTTGTCCCCATTGTTCTAACTGGTCGTTGAGTATTTATCTCCAGGTAGCTGAACACAGTATCACCATGAATTATAATCAATTTAACATCAATAGGCTGATTTAGTGAAACAACATGCATAATGTATTAATATTTCAGAATTATTTTGTTTTCTAATTTGTAGGCCTCATGTTGATTTCCTACAATGAAAGATGAAGACTTAACTTTTTACTATATTTAGGTATACACAGAGAGCACTTCCTCTCATCATCCTGATAAAATAGGCTACATATTTTTATTACTATAATGTTCATCTTTGTAAGATCATATGCTATCTTCAGTTAAATAATAACATGCAATAAAATAAGTCTAATTACTAAAGATTACAGAAGAAGACTCAATACCTTTGAATTGTGGTGTTAAAGGAGAATATGAAATGCCAAGAGAATAAGTATGTCTGTCCTGGAAAAAAGGAAAGCCAGAATACTCCTTGAAGGCAAGAATGGTGAAATTCTGTTTCACATACTTTGGGCATGTCATTAGGAAAAGGATTTCATGCTTGGAAAGGCTAAGGTGAGTGTAAGAGCAGCAGATTCTGAACAAGATAGATGGACTTAGTGTCTGTAATAATGGGCTCAAAGGTATCAGAAATGGTAAGGATGGCATACCATAAGGCATAAGAGACCTGTTGTTGATAGTGTCATTATGAGTGGTAGTCAACAGCCTGACAACAATATCAGTTTTATGCTGACCCTTCATTTACCTATGCTCCCATTACCTGTAAGTGTTTATTAATTTCTCAATTTTGGATAATGATTATTGTTGTTGATATGTGCCATGCAGTCGACTCCAACTCATAGCAACCTTGTGTACAACAGCTCTGAACCTGTCAATTTAATCATCTCTAGCGCACCTCTCCCCATTACCCCACTCACTGAGTCAATTCTTCTCGTCCAGGGTTTTCCACTCTTACGCTTTCCCTCCATCCTTCCAAGCATGATGTTCCTCTCCAAATATTGGTCCTTCCTTGCAACATGTCCGAAGTACGTCAGATGGAGCTTCAAAATGCTTGCTTTCAAGGAGCAGCCTAGTTTTCCCTCTCCAGGATGAACCTGTTTGTTCTCTTAATAGTACATGGTGTATTTGATATTCTTCTCTAGCACCACAGCTCAAAGGCATTGATTCTTCTTCTATCATCCTTAGTAATTGTCCCGGTCTCTGATGCATAGGAAGTAATTGCAAAGACCATGGCCTGAATGAGGTGCATCTTAGTTGCTAGACTGACATCATTGCTCTTCAGTACGCTGGAGAGGTCCCTGACAGCAGATTTACCTAATGCAATGTATCTTTAGTAATTGTCCCGGTCTCTGATGCATAGGAAGTAATTGCAAAGACCATGGCCTGAATGAGGAGCATCTTAGTTGCTAGACTGACATCATTGCTCTTCAGTACGCTGGAGAGGTCCCTGACAGCAGATTTACCTAATGCAATGTATCTTTTGATTTCCTGACTGCCCGTGCCAAGAGTTGATTGTGGAGCTGAGCAAGCAGTAACTTTTAACAACCTCTACCTCTTCTCCATCCATCATGGTGCTGCCAATTGGCCCAGTAGTGAGAATCTTTGCTTTTTTGATGTGGAGCTTCAATCCATATTGAAGATTACAGTCCTTGACCTTCTGCAGTAAATACCTCATGTCCTTTTCCATTTTAGCAAGTAAGGTTGTGTAATCTGCATAACACAGGTTGTTAAGTTTTCCTCCAATCCTGATGCCACATTCCTCCTCATAGAACCCAGCCTCCCAGATGATCTGTTCTGCATATAGATTGAAAAGGTATGGAGACAGGACGCATCCCTGGCATACTCCTTTTCTAATTTTGAGCTATGCAGTGTTTCCTTGCTCTGTTCTGATGACTCCCTCCTGGTCCAAGTGTAGGTTTCTCATAAGCAAGTGTTCTGGAATTCCTATTCTTTTCAGTCAGCCATAGTTTGTTGTGATCCACACAGTCATATGCCTTTGCACAGTCAATGAAACACATATAGACATTCTTTCAGTACTTTCTGCTTCAGGTATCTTGACACAACCTAGTGAGCATATCCAGGGAAGCATCTGTTTGTTGAAATATGTCAATTGGTATGCTGTTAATTCCTGGGCCTTGTTTTTTGTCAATTCCTTTAGAGTAGATTAAACTTTTCCCTTCAACACCATAGGCTCTTGATCATATACTGTTTCATGAAATACTTTTGTGTCAGCCAATTCATTTTGGTATAGTGACGCTCTGTATCCCTTTCACCTTTTGATGCTTCCTAGGTCATTCCATATTCTGCCCACAGCATCCTTAAGTATTGCAACTTGAAGCTTGAATTTCCTTCAGTTCATTCAGCTTAAAAAATGCTGAGTGAGTTTGTCCCTTTTGGTTTTCCAACTCCAGCTCTCTGCACATTTCATTATAATACTTTGCTTTGTCTTCCCATGCTGCTATTTGAAATCTATTCAGGTCCTTAATTTCATCTTTTTTTTTTTTTCCCTTTTGCTTTGGCTTCTCAGCGCACTAATACAATATTCAGATTCTCTACTGATATCCATTTTGGTCTTTTCTTCCTCTGTCTTTGTAATGACCTTTTGCATTCTTCATGGATGATATTCTCTATATCCTCCCACAGCTAATCTGGTCTTCACTCATTAGTATTCAAGTCCTCAGATCTGTTCCTGAGATGGTCTTTAAATTCAGGAGATATAGACTCAAGGTCAAAGTTTAGTACTTACATATTTGTTTTTGGGTTTTTTTTTTAGATAACATTTTAAAATTTATTTAACTTTTTATTTTTATGTTAGTTAATGTTTACCAAGTAACTTCATTGTCCATTCATTAATCCATGCACCTTATGTTTCAAGTCACTGACTACAATCTCTATACTGTAACAGGGCTCTACTTACATCCTCATTTGTCTTTTCCATTTGCATCTCTTCTTTCCTATTCCTTCTTGTCTTTTGAGCTAAGTTCCGAACAAATACTGCCTTTTTAATTGGTTGTTGTTAGTTGCCATTAAGTGGAACAGAACTCATAGTCACACTTGGAACAACACATCTGAAACCTGTTCTATCCTGTGCCTTCCTCACACTTCCTGACACTCTAGAGCCCATTGTGGTAGTCACTGTGTACATCCACTTGGTCAAAGGTCTTCCTCTCTTTCGCTAACCCTTCACCTTTTGCAGCATCATGTCCCTCTCCAAGGAATAGCCCCTCCTAACAACATGCCTGAAGTAGTGAGGCAAAGTCTCATCATCCTTGCCTCCAAAGAGCACTCCAGCTATACCTTCTCCATGACACATTTGTTTGTTCTTTTGGCAGTCCATGAGATGTTCAGTGCTCTTCTGTAACACTACAGCTCAAAGGCGTCAATTCTTCCTCTGTCATCCCTTCATTGTCCAGCTCTCAAATATACAGAAAGTGATCAGAAATACCATGGTTTGAATCAGACACATCTTAGTCCTCAAACTGATATCATTACTCCTCAGTAACTTGGAAAGGTCCCTAATTGCAAACTTTCCTGGTGGAATACATCTCCTAATTTCCTGACTGTTGTTATCAAATGTGTTGTGGATTCAAGGAAGATGAAGCTGTTGACAGTTTCAATCTTTTCTCTATCCATCATGATTTTGTCAATTGGTCCAGTGGTAAAAATCTTTGTTTTCTTGACATTGAGATGCAATCCATACTGAAGAAGGCTGTATTCTTTTGTATTCTGCAACAAATGATTTGAGTCCTCACTTTCAGCAAGCAAGGTTATGTCATCTGCTCAATGCAGGTTATTGATGGGCTTCCCTCCAATCCTCATGCATTGGATAGTCCTCTTCATCGACTCTGGCTTCTCAAATAACTTGCTCAGCATATAAATTAAATAGGTATGGAGACAGACTACAACCCTGATGAACTCCCTTCATAATTTTAAGCCAGTAGGGAGTTCT
>NW_006399775.1:3497146-3511204 GCF_000299155.1 Elephantulus edwardii
CTGAGAGAGACTTCACCCTGAGTCATAAGGAAAAGGGGATGGCGTATTCTCTTAGCTACTTCCTGCTGAAAAGGGACGCTGTGGGTTTCAGGGTGAATATCTTCTCTCACTACTCGGTACTTACATATTTGATTTAATTTTCTCTAGCTTCTACTTGAACTTGCATATGAGCAGTTGATGATGTTATCTACAATTGGCACCTGGCCTAGTTTTCACAGCAGATATTGAGCTTCTCCAATAATGCTTTTCCCCACCCCCCAACTATGTAATCAGTCTGATTTCTGTGTAGGCCATCAGGTCAAGTACATGTGTGTAGTCGCCATTTGTGGTTTGTTTGGTTTTTTTTTTATAAAAGGTATTTGCAATGAATAAATCAATGATTGTACAGAATTCCAGCTTCATTTTTGTCACCAAGTCCATGTTTCCTGACTTCCAGTCCTTCTTTGTTGTTGCATTCCAGTCACCCATTGTTACTAATGTATCTTGACTGCATGTTTGATAGATTTCTGACTGCAACAGTCTAGAGACTAAGTATGCCTGATCCAGACTATGGTCTTCATAATTACTATGCATCAGGCAGCTAGACAGTGGCCAAAGATAACAGAAAAAGAAATGGTGTGTTAGATTTGTGGTGCTGATGAAGAGTATTGAACATACCATGAATGATGAAGAAAACAAACACGTTTCTCCTGGAGAGAGTGAAAGCAAGCTGCTCCTTGGAGGTAAGGATTTTGAGGCTCCATCTCACATACTTGGGGCATGTTGCCAGGAGGGGACCAGTCCTTGGAGAAGAATATCAATCATGCTTGGAAGGGTGGAGGGACAACACAGGAGAGGAAGATCCCAGATGATATTGATTGGCACAGTAACTGGGGTAATAAAGGTAGGTTTTTCAGAGGCAGTGAGATTGCCTCAGAATAGAGCAGAGTTCAGAGCTATTGTACATAGGGTCACTATGAGTCACAGTCAACTGTTGGCCTAGATCACAGAGAAGTGAACTGCTAGTTCAAGGTGAGTTGTGCTGCTAGTCTAAAAATCATACCTCTCTGGTGGTTCAAATCCACTAGTAGATCCAAAGGAGAAAAATGAGTAATTTCCTTTCTTACAATTAATTATAGCCTCAGAGATCTGCTGGATGGTCTACTATGAATCAGTTCTTTTTTAATGGAGATGACTGAGTGAGATGACTAGAAGCTTCTATTTTTGTTTGTAAAGTATGACTAGGGATGATAAAAGGATAATTGATGCCTTTGAGCTGTGATGTTGGAGAAGAGTATTGAATGTACCATGGACTGCTAAGAAAAAGAATAGGTTCATGCTGGAGAGGGTGAAGCCAGGATGCTCCTTAGGGGCATTTTGAAGCTTCGTCTGACAAACTTTGGACATGTTTCAAAGAAGGATCAGTCCTTGGAGAGGAACAGCATTCTTTGATTCAGTGACTGGAATAATGAGTGTAGGTGTATCAGAGACAGTGAAATTGGCACAGGATAGATCAGGGTTTACGGTTGTTGTACATAGGGTCGCTATGAGTCATAGGTGACTCGAGGGCACATAACAACAACAACAATATGTTAAATAGTGATAACCTTGGTGGTCTTGGTATTTTTAAGACACAAGGGTTGGGTGAAGAAACCCTCTAATTTAGAAACCTAAGTAAGTTGACCTAAAATGAAAATAAAACCCCTCTAATCCAATATTGAGACATGACTAGGTTAGTTTTATCATGTTAGAATAACTGAGACCTTCAGGAGTAAATGTTGTGAGGATTGTGGTATTGATGTGGAATACGTGATTGAATCTTCATTCTGCAAAGAAAAACTGAATTTTTATTATTTTTTTATTTTTTTTTAGATAGGGGTTATCACAAAAGTCCACAATTAAGGTCGCATAGTGGAATGTACTTGAGGCGGTGGGAGGAGTGCGGGGGATTGTGTACCAGGGAGGGAGTTTTTCTATTACTTTTCACAG
The DNA here is from genome assembly GCF_000299155.1 of Elephantulus edwardii. NCBI lineage: Eukaryota > Metazoa > Chordata > Mammalia > Macroscelidea > Macroscelididae > Elephantulus > Elephantulus edwardii. Next base: position 3,499,115 of record NW_006399775.1, read on the forward strand.
AGAGAAGCGAACTGGGGCGGGGCGGGGGAGGGGGGGAGAAGTGCAGCAATGAATGAATGGAAATCCAAAATCTCTGTAAATGTTCATTAAAATTATTAAAATAAAATAAAAATTTAAAAAAGAAAAACTGAATTTTTGTAATACCTTCAAAGAAAATCCTGGTAATGGTGGGCTAAGAAGTCAGTAATTATAGTGTGTTTCTCAGATAATGATGTCTCTATCTTGTCTCATAAACCCACATCTAAACTTCACAAAGAGCAACTGCAAGTTGAAATACATTTTCATGAAGTAGAGAAACAAATACTGGTCATTTTTGATGCCTAGGTAAAAGTGATAAAATACAAAAATAATTTTGTAAGACTTCCAGATAACAGCATGGCTTTGTGAAGATATGCAAGAATTTATTGAAACAATACTTCAGGAGCCTCTAATACAACGAACACCAGTGAAGTAGTCAGAATAGTAGTAGAATGAAAGTAAATGTTAAGAAGAATATGTTAAACTATTTTCACCCCCTACTTTCCAATAGATACAAACTCAACTTACTGCAGTTAAATCTGAACTGACTCATAATTAGCCATCCATTGAGGGTTTTTTGAGACTGTAAGTTGCATGGGAGGAGATTGCTCAACCTTCTCCAGAAAAGCAGCTGGTAGATCTGAACCACCAGAGAGATTCAGCATTTGAGTTAGCAGTGCAACTCCCTACAGATTCTGCCACCAGAGCGCCATTCAATAGATACAGATTTCATAACATGCCTTGAATATGTCTACCTCTAAAAAAACTTTTTTCTAAAAATTCCTTGTGTAGAATACAATTTTTCTTCAGGCTGTTTCAGTTGTATTTATCCCTTTGAATATAGATTCATTCCAGTCAGGCTTGTCTCCTTTTGTTCAAGACAATCTCTCTTCCCACCACCCCCAAATCACAGATTCCACCCATAAAGTTTCCAGGAGAAACTTTAGATACCATTTAGTCTAGTGATTTTCAGTATTACCAAGTATAGAGAGGGAAGCCAGCCTGAGTTTAAGGTGACATTAAGGCAAATGTACACTGGTTAACATCAAGTAAAAATGGAGGATTTCTTCAAGAGTAAACCTGCATGAAGGTTGTGTTAATAGCTTTTCTGTATCTCAACCTGAAATTTCACAGAAGTCCCAACATTTCTGAAATTTCTAAGTCACTATTAGGGCACTACCAAAGACATATTTGAAACAAAGGAGTGAAGGAATCTCTGTCACACTGTAATTTATATTGTAATATAAAATTGATACACCTGGTTGAGTAGATAACCAATTCACTGGAATCTTAATTTTTTTTAAAAATCACAAAGAAAATCTTGAAAATTCAGAATAACTAGCTGGGTTTTAGAAGTTAAGTAATTTGGTTGAAGGCAAGGAGTATAGTTTAAAAGCGTGTAGGATATGCATATCTGTATGTGCGTGTGCAAGTGCACAAGCAGGTGTAAGAGAAAGAAGAGGAAAAGAGAAAAGAGAAGTAGATTATCACATTTTTAATTGTGTGTTATAAATAAATATAATTTCCCTTTTGGATTTTGGAGAGTGATTTTAAAAATATTTCATTAGCCTTTTGTTTGACTTGGTCCTTGATTGGTACTTATTAGCTAAGCTACCACTCTGTGTCACTATATTTTCAGGTATCAGTTCTTGTCCTTAAAAATAAACTGTAAACTCCTTGAGGGCTTGAATACATGTTTGCTCACACAACTGTGAACTCATTAAAAGGCCTGTGCTTTATTCAGTCAGCAGAGGTTATGTCTTATTTAGCATTCAAGGAGTTCTCTTCCCTGTAACAGAAATATATCATAGGAGTAAGCATGCCTAATTTTTTATCACTTAGTGAAAGATATAAAAATTCTTAAAGACTATCTCGTGCTTTTATTCTCTCATTTTAATAACTTAAGTTAATTATTCTTTTAGAATTAAATAGTGAAAAACTTAATAGTGTCTTGCTTTTCTAGTGACTATCCACGCTAGATAGAGGAATAGTAAAAGGAGTTCTAGTGGCCTAGTGGTAAGGAGTTGTGCTGCTAACCCATAGGCACATGGTTCGAATCCACAAGTGGTTTGTGGGACAAAGATGGGCAATCTCCTCCTGTGGGAATCTGAAAACCCATTGGAGTGTCAGCTAAGAGTCCTATCTGACTTGGACATGTGACAACTGCATAGTAAATGGTTAAGGGTCTTATGTTGTCGCTACAGAATCTCCAAGTATTCTCTGGCACTTTCTCAGACCTACATCGCTCAATTTTCTTATCAATTAAAAACAGACAGGTACACTTTGATTTACGGAAAAAGTACAGGTGTTCACATGACAGTAAGAGCCAAAAATTAAATCCATTACCATCAGGTCAAATTCATTGAACATATAAATCTTCATGGAAAGAGAATGTCCATCTTTATCCCACAAAGCTGCCAGTTGATTTGAACCACCAGACTTGTGGTTAACAGCTCATTCTGTCCCACCTCATCAGGGTTTCTTGGCTCAGTAATGGTCAAACCAAAACCTAAATTTCTTGCCATCAAATCATTTTAAAAAATCACAGTAACCCTTTAGGAAAGTGTAGACCTGCTCAAAGGATTTTCAAGGGTTTAAATCTTTGTGTAAATGGACTGTCATGTCCTTCTCTCACAGCTTGGCTGATAGATTCAGAACCTCAGACCTCCAGTCAGCAGCTGATACCTTAAACACAGTGCCACCAGGGCTCTCTCAGCAGGAGCAAAGGCCTAGTATATGAATAACATTGAGAGTTACTTTTGTCCTTATTCATTTCCAGAAATTGATATCTATTAGAGAAATTAGACTTCAACTCCTATATAAATTGTAAATCTTTCTTAGATTTGCATTTATCTCTGCCTTTCCACCCGCATCCCCACTTTGGGGTTTTCTTTATTTATAAAGAGGTTTTATTTATGTTCTTAATATTATCTAACATACTACGTTTTGTCTTTCATGGCTTGTGGATTTGAAACATAATTTAAAAGACTTCCATATCCTACTGCAATAGAGACTTCCAAAAGTTTATTTTTTAACTCTTCTTGGTTTAATTTCTCCATTTAGATCGTCAACGGCTACATCCTTTCAGCACTGTTTTAAAGTCCTCTTTATAATTTTCCAAATTCTTGAATGAATATTAACCTCTCAACTTTATTATCCATTCCCATGACCTAGCTGTTTATGCACAATGCCACACTTTTTCCTAATTGAGGCTTTGTAATTTGTATTCATACCTGGAAGTGCTATTTCCTGTTATTGTTTTTCTGGTTACTCTTGCTTTTATATGTATATATAGCTCTTGTGGCCTAATCTATAGGGAGTTTCACTGCTGACTCAAAGGTTGCAATTTGTTGGTGATTCTAACTCACCGTGGCTCTGAGGCATAAAGAAGCATAATTTCCTCCGTGTGATTTACAGCCTCAGAAACCCAATGGAGGGGTATTATGAGGTTCTGACTTCATGGCAATGTGCGTATATAAAATACATGTCCTACAATCCTGAAGACCACTGTTGGAGGGCACCAGCTGGTCCATGGAAGAAAGATGGACAATCTCCTCCTGTGCAATTAGCTTTTTCTGAAAACCCGCCGAAGGATCCGCTATGGGTCAGTTTCAAGTCTATGGTACACAACAACAACATACGCATTTTGAATTAACTTATCTGGTTCCAAACACAAAACAAATAATTAAAGATTGTATTTTATTTCAACTGCTGTAGTTCATGCTATTGAGTCCTCTAGGATTCATAATTAATTATAAACAACAGATAAGAACCTGACCCTATTCTCCAGCCTTCTCAAGATCTCTGCCATGCTCAATCCCCTTGCTTTAGTCAGTATGCAAGTCCATCTCTCATCGAAAGTCATTCTCTCATTCTTTGTTTTTCTACTTTTCCTAGAACGGTATCCTGATAACATGACTAAAATAAGTGAGATGCAGTGTCACCATCCATGCTTCTAAGAAGTACCATGGCAGATTTACTTGTTCATTTGACAATCCATGAGATATTAATATTTTTTTTTGTTGACAGAACATTGATATACAATATTTATTTGGGAGAATTGGCATTTCTTATGAATTTGAATGTTCCTTCCCAAGATGAAGATAGGTACTTCTGTTTGCTCAGTTCTTCTTTTGTGTTTTATAATTGTCTTTATTTTTACATGTATCAGTCAGGATCTAGGCAAAAACCAAAATGAACCTCAAAATTGAAGAGTTGTTTTTGTTTTTGTTTTTAAAGAAACGACAGGGAGGGAAAGCAAGTAAGGGATGTTGTGGCACCAGAGACTAGCAACAGTAGGAAGCTCGTTTTCTTTAGCTGAATAACAGCTATAGAAATTACCACATATGTGCAAGCTTAAAATAAACTCATTTAAATGAAAAGTTCATTGTGACATGAGTTTCTGGGGTAAAAATCCAATTCCAAGCTCGTTTAGTTTTTGACAGCAAGTGACTCCTTGAAGTAAAAGGACTAAAGTCCTTATTTGCTTGCTGATTATAAATTAGGAGTTGCTCTCTGCTCCCAGAGGCCACCTGCATACCCTCTAACACAGCTCCTTCCATCTTTAAACTGAGCTTTCAACTAGGAAGATTCTCTACTCCCCCCCCCTTCCTACTAGTTTATTTACAAAATTCAAATAAAATTGCAACAAATTCTACTTTTAAAGGCCTCAAGTGATTAGATTTGCTTTGCCTATATAAAGTCCCTTGACTGCTGTTACTATATGCCATCTGATCCTCCAGCGGGTTTTCAGAGACATAAATCACATGGGAAGAGATTGCCCAAGCTTCTCCCATGGAATAGCTGGTGTTTGAGCCCTGTGCCTTTGTGATTGCCTCACAGCTTTCTACTACTAGGCCACCAAAGCTCCCTCTGCTATATAATGTAATCGTGGGGTAACACCACAGAGTGATGAAGAAAGATCAAATACTGCTTAGGACAAAATCTTTTACAATTCCTCAGGCAAAAGGGGTAAAGAGTGGAATTCAGGAAGTACTGGAAACAATGGGGCAATCACCTCTCAGGAATTGGAATTGCAGAGAAACATTTCCTGGGTCAGAAGCATTTTGAAAGCAAGGAGCAGGGAACAAAATATTTTCTCTCCTGCCTGTGTCTCTCATCAGTCAAACTCAAGGGAAAGCCTGCTGTCTGGAGAGAACAGATGATGTCATCTTAAAGGATCAGCCATGAGGGCATAATGCAATGAAAGGTGAAAAAGAGGAAAAAAGGGAGAAAATAAACAACTCGTTCAGTCTTGTCTTGCTTTTTTGTGAATAAATTATTTCCCTTCCTTTGTAACATCTAGCTAGTTTTAAATGTATTTGAATTATATATATTAATTTTATGCCACATTGCTTTACCAAATTATTTTCTTCTTTGTGAGGAGAATTCTCATTTGATTCTTTCAGGTATTTTAGAAATACAATTTTGGAGCATAAACATTATTTTATCTCTTTTTTCCTGATTTTTATACTCTATTTCTTTTGCCTGGCTGCATGCACTGGAACTTCTGGTATTATGTTACAAAACAGTTATTAAGTACCTTTATTTTTTCCTTGAGTTTTGTGAATGTGCTCTTCAACTAAGTAAAACATTTACTTTTTATATTACGTAGATTTTTTATCAGAAAGAAAATATTAATATCTGTCTTTTTATTAAGTGTCTGCTATATTAAAAAGTGCTTTTATGGTGACCATGAAGTTGATTTTAATCACAGATTAATAGAAATTATGTTGTTGCTATGTGCCATCTAGGGAGCTCTTGTGGCCTAGTGGCAAGAAACTGTGTTTCAATTCAGAAGGCACGTGGTCTTGAGGCCACCAGCCACTCTGTGGGAGAAGGATAGGTAATCTCCACCCATGCTATTAACTGCCTCTGAAAATTGAGAAGGATCAGCTATGGGTCAGTTCCACTTGACTGTATACCAAAAGAACAATAACAATGTGCCATTCAGGCAGAACCCACTCATAGCTGACCCACCAGTGGGTTTTCAGAGGCTATAAATCACATGGTTGTAGAGTAGAATAAAATGGTGACCTATGGGAGCTCTGTTGGCCTAATGATAAGGAGTTGTGCTGCCATCCATAAGGTATGTAGTTCAAAACCCCTAGCTGCTCTGCGGGTCAAAGATGGGCAGTCTCCTTCCATGTGATTTATACCCGGTTCTTTGAAGGTAAGAATTTTGAAACTCCATCTGACATATTTTGAGGAATAGTGCCAGTAAGGATAAGTCCCTAGAGAAAGATCTCATGATTAAAAGTGTGGAAGGATAGCACAAGAATGGAAGACCCTGGGTGAGGTGGACTGACACAGTAACTGAGATAACAGAGGCCGTTGTGTCAAAAACAGTGAGACTAACTCAGAATAGAGCAGAGTCCGGCAGGACTGAGCACTCTCTGCAAACAGAGAATTCTGCCCAGTCCCCCAGAGGAGATACTGGATGCCCTCTGCAAACAGAAGGTTGCTCTCAGCTTCCCACCAGAGGAAATGCTGTGTCTGAACTTTGGTCTTAGTTTAAAGATTAAGTTTACCCATTGTTATGTTGGCAACAATTAAGTACAAGAAAAATATAGTCTCTGAAGATTGAATTGTTTTATTTTTTTCATGATTGGCTTAAAATAAATTAAAACCATAGGGATACTAAGAAAGGAGCCTTTTCACAGTGCTAAGATGTGAGAGAACTTCTGCCTCAGCCTTCCTCTTTTTCAGAATTCATTTCCTCCTGTCCCTACTTACGTTCTATGTCTGGTTAACAACAGTATATGCCACGGATGTGTCCTATCTCCATACCTTTTCAGTTCATATGCAGAACAAATTACCCCAAGCACTGGGCTCTATGAGGAGAAAAGTTTTACACAGATAAGACAACCCTGCTTGCTGAAACTGAAGAGGACCTTGAGTGCTTGCTGTACAGGTTCAAAGATTGCAGCCTTCAATATCAAGCTCAACATCACGAAAACAAAATTTCTCACCACTGGGCCTATTGGCAGCATCATGATAGACCATGAAGAAATTGAGATTGTTAACAGCTTCAGTTTGCTTGGCTCCACAATAAACACCCTTGGTACCAGCAGCCGGGAAATTGCATTGGGAAAGTCTGCTGTCAGGTACCTCTCAGGTGCTAAAGAGAAACAATGTCAGTCTGGACACTAAGGAGTACCTAATTCAGGCTGTGGTTTTTGCAATTACTTGTTATACATCAGAGAGCTGGACAATGACTAGGAATGATGGAAGGAGAATTGATGCCTTTGAGCTGTGATGCTGGAGGAGAGTATTGCATATACCATGGACAGTTAGGAGAACAAACAGGTTCATCCTAGAGAGGGTGAAACTAGGCTGCTCCTTGGAGGCAAGGATCCTGAAACTTTGTCTGACATACTTTGGACAAGTTGTAAGGAAGAACCAGTCCTTGGAGAGGGACGTCATGCTTGGGTGGGTGGATGGACAGCGCAAGAGAAGATCCTCAATGAAATGGATTGATTCAGTTACTGGGGTAATGGAGGTAGGTCTGTCAGAGACAATAAGAATTTCACAAGATAGAACAGGATATAGGGCATTGTGCACAGGGTCATTATGAGTCACAAGGGACTCGATGGCATATAACAAAAACACCAGAAGCAGTTAGGTTCACTCCCAAATATCTCAATTTGTGGTTGGCTGCTGTAAAAAAAATGGTGTTGGTTTCCTTCTCTGAGTTCTCTTTGTTACTTTTTTATAGAGGAATTCCACTGATTTTTTAAAACCTGGCGTTCCTTACTAGCTATGTAAGAAAATGAGAACTGAGAGCTGCATTATTTTCCCCTTTGCTTGATAAAATATATATTTTAATATATATTAATCTTGTATCCTGCCACTCTACTAAGTTGGTCTACTAGCTCCTTTGGGTTTTCTGTGTACACTGTCATATTATCTGCATAGAGTGACAATTTAACTGTCTCTTTGCTGATCTGGATGCCTTTTATTTCCTTCTCTTGTTGTATTGTCCTAGAAAGTACTTCCAATACAATATTGAATAGAAATCCTTGCCTGGTCCCTGTTTGCAAGGAAAATGCTTTTAATGTTTCTCCATTGAGAAAAATATTGGCTTTTAGTTTTGCATATATACTTTTCACTATGTTGAAAAAATTTCCTTCTGTTCCAATTTTGCTGAATGTCTTTGGATCTTGTCAAATGCCTTTTCTGCAGCAATTGCTAAGACCATATGGTTTTTGTTATTTGCTTTGTTAATGTGGTGAATTATGTTGATTATTTTTCTTATGTTGAACCATCCTCACATACCTCTTATGAATCCCACTTGGTCATGATGGATTTTTTTATGTGCTTTTGGATTCTGTTGGCTAGGATTTTGTTAAGTATTTTTGCATCTATGTTCATGAGAGATATTGGTCTGTAGTTTTATTTTTTGGTAATAACCTTACTATGTTTGTTTCATAGAATGTTTCTGGGAGTATTCTTTCTTCTATTTTTTGAAATAACGTAAGTAAAATTGGTGATAAATCTTCTCTGAATGTTTGGTAGAATTCAGCCATGAAATCATCTGGTTCAGGACCTTTTTTTGGTGGGGAAATCTTTTTATGACCTGTTAGATTTCTTTAATTGTGATGGGTCTATTATAGTGTCCTATAGCTGACCATGTCAATCTGGTTAGGACATCAGAGTCAAGGAATGTGTTCATTTCCTCTAGGTTTTCAAATTTATCAGAGTATAACTTTTTATAATTTTCTGATAATATAGATTTAATTTTCTCTGGTTCTGTTGTGATGTCACCTCTATCATTTCTTAATTACTTGTGCCTTCTTTTTTATTTCTTTTGTTAAGTTTGCCAATGGTATGTCAATTTTATTGGCCCTTTAAAAAATTCAGTCTTATTGATGGTTTTCAGTTGTTTTTGTTTTTTATCTCTTTGATTTCAGCTCTTGTTCTTAAAATTTCCTTTCTTCTAGAGGCTGTAGGATTAGATTGTTGTTCTTTTCTATTTGATGAAGCTGTTGACTTGGATCATTAATTTTGCTTCTCTCTTTTTTTTAATGTGTTTGCCTATTGCTATGAACTGAGGATCCAACAGGGTGAAAAAAAAAAAACCTACTGACCGGGAACAAACATTTGGCAATACCATCTCAGAAAAGGGTCTCGTAACTAAAGTTTACAGAATCTTAACAGAGCCTGCGCAGGAAAAAGACCGATAACCAAATTACAAAATGGGCAAAAGACATAGCCTTTTCACTGAGAAGGACATTCTGATGGCAGACAGGTACATGAATAAATGCTCAAAAACACTAGCGATAAGAAAGATGCAAATCAAAACCACTGTGAGATACCATCTTCAGTAGAAGTGGCAAAGTTTAGCAGGGCAGGAAATAATAAATGATGAGAAGACATGGAAAGATAGGAACTCTTACGTATTGTTGGTGGGATTGTAAAATAGTACAACTCTGGAAAGCAGTCTGGCATTTCCTAAAAAAGCTGAACATAGACATTCCATATCACTCATCAATTCCATTATCTGGAATATATCATGAGAAGTTGAGAACTAAGGCACAAACAGGAATCTGTACACCAATGTTCGTAACAGCATTATTCGTCATTACAAGAACATGAAAACAGCCCCAAAGGTCCACCCACTTTAGAATGGATTGAGAAATCATGGTACATTCACACAACGGAATACTATGTAGCTTGCAGAAGCAATGATTTTGTAAATTACTGCTTAACTTGGGAAGGACTAGAGGGCATTATGCTAAGTGAACTAACTCAGTCCCATATGGGCAAACACTATATAAGACCATTATTGCAGAATCAGTACAAAGATCCAAGGCAGGAAGGAGAGTAGAGGAATGAAGATGGGGGTACATTGCTTAATCATGGGATCATACAATTTGATAGGTGTAGGGAGGAGTGGGTAAAGGGAAGGGGAAAGATCCAGTGTGGAAAAATAATGTATATGAAATCTGTAAGTAAACCAGCATAAAATAAAAAACTTATAAAAAAAGAATGTAGATGCAAAAGGTAATACAGTACGATTCATCTCAATGAAGTATCCAGAAGATATATAACCAGAAAAATAGAAAGCAGATTAGGGCTGGCCAGAGGCTGTGCCAGAGAATTTCCTTTAGGAGAGATGGAGATGTTTTTAACTAAAGGATGATGGTTGTACAACATTGTAAATGCATCAAATGCGATGGAATCACATATATACTTTAAGAAGAAACCAGCCCACTGTGGTTGCATCATTTTTTTTACTCATATTGACCCTCCAAAGAGTTTTCTGAGGTTGTAAATCATTATGAGTGTAGTCTTATCAATATTTAGAAATTAGATCCTGTCAAATGTTGATGAGACTACTGGAACTGTAGAAAGCTCAGAAATTCTGGAGAGTAACATGGTAGGTAATTAAAGAGAACTCTAAAACAGATCCATAAGGAGACATGTATGAGAAAATGTATCATCATGTAGCTTTTGGTAAGAAACACTTAAGGAAACTTGACAATCCTTCAAAGTTCCTGGGTAATGAAAACCATTAACATGTTTGGCTGTTAATCAAAAGAAAAGAGATTTGTTTCTACCAGATGTGCTTCAGAAGAAAGGCCTGGCACTCTATTGGTAACATATGGTTAAGATATTCAGCTGCTACCCTATCACCTGCTCTGTGGGAAAATGCTTCCATAAAGTTTTACAGAAAGCCTTGTAAATCCTGTGGGAAGTTTTATGCTACCCTATAGGGTCAGTATGAGTTGGAATCTCCTTGATAGTGGCAGGCTTGGTGTTTTAGTATAGAGCAGAGTTCTACTCTAACATACATCGATTTCCACGAATTTGTGTCATTTCAAGAACAGCTTGTTTCAGGTATCCAGCAGTAGAAGACTGAGCAAAAATGTAGTGAGGGTATTCAATAGCTGCCTATGCAACTGTTAGGAGCAGCAACCTAGATGTTGACATAGAAACAAAAACAAATATAGATATTTAAAACATGGTGCAAATTTTAAAGTATGATGTCCTTCTCCAAGGACCTCTCCTAACAAGGTGCCCAAAGTTTGTGAGACAATGTTTTCAAATCCTTCCCTTCAAGGAGCAACCTGGTTTCCTCTTCTTCAGGACAGAACTGCTTGTTCTCTCTGGCATTCCATGGTATATTCAATACTCCAGCAGCTCAAGCACATTAATTCTTCTATCATCCTATTTTCACTGTCCACCTTTCAAATGCATAGCAAGCAATTGAGAAGACTACAGCCTGAATCAGGTATATCTCAGTCTCTAGACTGACATTGTTATTCTTTAGCATTCTGGTCCTTGACAGCAGATTTACCCAATGCAATTAATTTGTCTTTATTTCCTGGCTGTTGGTGCCAAGCATGTTGATTGTGAATGCTAGCAAGATGAAATCATTAACAACTTCGAGCTTTATTCCATTGGTCAGGATGCTGCCTATTGACTTGATGGTGAGGATTTTGTTTTCTTAATGTTGAGATGCAATCGATATTAAACGCTGTAGTTCTTGATCTTCTGCAGGAAACACTTAAGGTCCTCCTCGGTTTCAATGAGCAAGGTTGTGTCATCTGTATAATGTAGGTTGCTGAGTTTTCCTCCAAATCTGACGCCACATTCTTTTTCATAAAGTCCACGCTCCAGTTCTACATATAGATTAAAACAGTATGGAGAAAGGATATATTCCTGAACTCCTTTCTTGATTTTGAAGTATGCAGTGTTCCCTTGTTCCGTTTGGACAACAATTACTTGATCTAGCTATTGGATTTGCATGAGTACAATCAAGTATTCTCAGATTTCCATTCTTCTCAATATTAGCCATAATAAGGTGTCACATTTTTTATACTTGACCAAACACAAATAGACATCCTTCTGGTGCTCTCTTGCTTTTAATCAAGATCATGCTTGGAAGGGTGGAGGATCAACGCAGGAAAGGAAGACCCTGGATGAGATGGATTGATACTGTGGCAAAGGTATCAGGTGTATCAGAGAAGATTAAGTTGGCTCAGGATAGGGCAGGGATCAGAGCTGTTGTTCATAGAGGCATTAAGAGTTTGAGTACAAATATAACATAACATACATAAGAGGTTT
>NW_006399775.1:3513437-3536573 GCF_000299155.1 Elephantulus edwardii
ATTCCATTGATCTATGTGTCTGTCATTGTACCAGTACCATGCTGTCTTTACCACTACAGCAGTGTAGTAGGATTTGAAATCAGGGAGTGAGATACCTCCTACCATTCTTCTAAAGGAGTGCTTTGCTTATAACAAGAGGTTTTTAAAAGAGAATGACACTAATACATCAATGTCACTTATGGAAATTAACATACACAAAGTCATTCAACAAATATTTATTGAGCATTTCTACTTTATGCAAAATGTTGGTGATTCAGCAATAAGTGAAAATCATTAAAATTCCTACTCTTATGAAGTTTGCATTCTATGTGTATATTTATGGATAAATATAAAACAAATTGTAGTTAAAGTCATAATGGAAGGAGAATAGGAGTGGGTCCAAGGGTGAAGGGAAGACATAAATAAGTAAATAGAGGCTTCCAGGAACAATGGTGTATGAGTAATTCTTTATCCATGTGGCAAAACAAAATAAAACAAACATTAAAAATAAGAAATACACACATTGCATCTGAACCACTCATAACCTAAAGTGAATCTCGATTCTCAGCATGCAATGTTTATGAATGAAATTCCCACCCTGAATGATTTTTATATGCTGACACTACTGACTAAATATGACTTAGTATTTTACAATGCATAAATCAGTTGCATATAGGCAGAATTAGTGCCTCTCCAAATCAGTGAAAAATATTGCTGATTTTTGTTTTGTTTTGTTTTGGGTTGGGTTTGGTTGTGGTTTTGTTGTTGTTGTTTTGCAAGCAACTGTAACACCTTTCTTCAGCAATTACATAGTAGAACAATCTGGAGTCTTCTATAATTGAAGTTACTGCAGCTTGCCCTAGCCTTCATCTGCAAATCTTGTTGAGATACAAGACTAGGAAATCTTCATTAATATTGTGAGTAATGGTCTCCTACCGCATGGAAAACTACCACATTTAGCATACCAGCTACCTTGTAATTTATGTCTCCCCCTTCAGTGAGACCAGTCTAGTATTTCAAGTCTAAGTATGCTGCTGGGGATAACATAGGAGAGGTAAACCAATGACTCCTACTTAACACAGTAGCAGCCACCATGGAATAGAAGCAGGATTAAGAGAAAAACACAGGAGACAGAAAAATCACATTTTGGGAGATTATGGTTAATTCATTCTGTTTCTTATGTCCACATTATATTTCTTAGGTCCTTATTCATTATTTCCTATTCTTGGCTTCTATATAGTTAATTTCTATCTTGATTTCTATATGAACAAAAAGAATTTTCACTTTTCTTTATCTTCTTGGTGAATCAGAAAGATATAAATTCCTGTCCTAGTTTAATTTGTGGCTTATCACTAAATTGCTCCCTAGATTGTATTTTTTCTTAAAAAAAAAACCCCTATACAGTGAAATTTTATTTTCACCTCAGATGATGAATTGTATAACTCATGGGTTCTTTGTGCCAACATAGTAAAGTAGACAGTTTTATATTATTTCCCCTTGAACTTTAACTGAGAAAAGTTAAGGGCTCTTTCTAGTCCCTTGGATGCCTTCATGATGGATATCACAACGTATGTCCAATAAACAGGCCTATACATTAACCAGAAAAAAACATGGCTATGTAGTGGTTAACTGCTCAACTCTCAATGAGAAGATCAGTGGTTTTAACCCACCAGACACTCTGCAGGAGAATGACGTGGGCAGTCTGCTTCCATAAAGATGTACTGCTTTGGAAATCCCATGGAGTAGCTATTCTGGGCCTACACGATCTGTATGACTTAGAATTGACTTGATGACAATAGATATAAATTAGCCAAATCCATGATTTCCTATGTATGATCCTTCATATTTCTCTTGGTCCTGTGTATTGAGGAAGGTGATGGGAAAGAAAATACTGTAAAGAAAACCAGTAAATGGCCTACAACAAAATGGTACTTTGCATTCTCAATATCTACTCTTCTTTAGGGTTGTTGGCAAGGCATAATATTCACATAGCTCACACATGGTAAATGCTTGGGAAAAGATAATTGTAATTGCAAGTTGCTTTTAGGAACAAAAGGTCACTTATATCACAATTTTCATTTGAGGAGCTATTATCTGCCTATCTCTTTGGTAATCTTGTTTCTATGAGAAAGCTGCATAAATCCATGACAACTTATCCATTAGATTCATGGGCTACTGAATGCCCTTCTAGCCTCCTTGGAAAACCCTAAAAGAGTACAGGGTGACTGGCAATTGGAGAGGCATAGCAACTATTCCCAACTGCTCTGTTAACTACTAAAATACTTTCAGCTGATGTGGTGAAAACTGAAATTGCTAGTGGTTGCTATGCTATGGAAAAGAAATAAACTCTAACTTGCCTGAAGAGTCATGTTTCATACTATTGTACAGTCTGCACCAAACAAAACATTCATTAGACAAGGGATATGTTATGGTGAGGAATTTCCACCCCTACATAAATTTAATAACCACAACCAAGAATATTAGTGTTTATCATTACACAGCCTTTATGCTGTAACTTTAGCTTCTTTGCGGAAACAGACCTTCAAGATACCTTGAAAAGTTTCCTAAGTACGACTTCAACAAAGAAAGACTGTAGCCGGAACCCAGCAGGAAAAGGTCACCAGAAAAGGCCATGTCTCCCCCAGAAGCTCCACAGTGTCTCCTATTAGCAGTGTTTCCTGAAGGGGGTTGTAGGCAGCAGCCAGCCTGTGCCTTAACAGATGAGAACTTGCTACTCTTTGTTTTTTCTAAGCAAGTAAGAAAGAAATCATTCTCTGTTGTTTGGGTCATCTAATTCACACAGCACTCAGCATCGCACGGCACTGTCCTTTTGCCAATTATGGACTTTGCTCTTGTATTTCCAGAAGGATAAAAGTGTCACAGAAGGTGTGCGTGCTTTGGCAAGCATGGAGGAGGGTCTTCTAGAACATGCTGTCGCATTTCTGCTCCCTGAGAAGGGTCTATTTACATGCTTGTGATTGCTCCAGCCCCGTGCTTATCCGCTTGGAGACTCCCCTTGGCTCATGTTAAGAGCTATGGCTTTTGTTTCTCCAGAGCTGAAATAATGTTCTTATTGCTGCTGGATGAATCTAAACAAGAGCCTAGGGAGGAGTAGATAGGCAATTTGAGCTGCAGACGCATTCATAACCAGAAGGCCCTGCTTGGTTTTCAAACAGTGCTTTGGAACACTAAATACAAGTAATTAGGGAAGGAAATGCGTCCTTTCAATCGGGAGGAATCAGCACACACTCGTGTGTGCCTTACTAATGACTTAGTTCTTGTTTCTCTCATGCTCACATTTAACACTTGCCTATTTTGCCAGGCAAGTTAGGACCTGTTTGTGCCAGGCGTGTATATTTAGAAATGGAAAATGCCAAACTTCAGAGTTAAAACAGAACTCTCAGTACAACTCTGGTTCTTATTTTTAAAAGCAAAACAAAATGCTAGTTGCCCTTGTTGATTCCAACTCATGGTCACCCCCTGTGTGACAAGAGTTGCACTATGATCGATTCATAGTTCTATTCCAAATCAGTGGCTGAGTTTCAGACAAAGGTTGCCATACCTTCCTTCCTAGATACCTCGGGCTTCCATTTCTGACATTTTAGATAGCAGCCAAGCATACCTTGATCATTTGTATAATCAAAGACTCCTTTGACTCCTTTGGAGCTCTACAAATAGGTGAATCCTAAGTGACCACACCCCAAGACTGTATCATTTTTCTTGGCCAGACTTTTCTTTCTGTGTGGATGTAAAAGGTAGCTTCATGACACGACTGGAAGTCTGGTTGCTTTGGGTGTTCATACACTTTCCCATACCGCTTGTAATTAATTCCTGAGCCTTTTAATAAAAAAAAATGGTAAGAAATATCATTAAATGAGTTCTGGTGACTTAATGCAACTATGAGTTTGTTCCAACTCGAGCACACATCACAGTAACAACAATATTAAAGACGATATTAGTGTTCTGTATTCAAAGGTAAGTTCCTAAGATATTGTAGGTAGCAAGAACTAAATTATTAACCACACAAAATGAATTGTTAATATCACCAAAAGGATCCCATTGGCAAGCAAAGTATGAACATTTCCAAGTATCATAAGGAATAGAATACAAAGGTATCCAAGTAGGCAAAACATGACCTTGGTGTGGTTCCCCACCCCCTTTTCTCCTGATGATAGGATGTATGTTGTTGTTAGTTGCCATCAAGTTGAAATTAACTCATGGCTGACACTCCAGCAGATTTTCAAAATCTGTAGATGGAGAATGCACATCTTTCTTCCACTGAGCTGCTGGTAGATTTGAACTGTCTGCTTTTGGGCTGGCAGCACAAATTTTTGCAAGTCAGCTACCAGACCTCCAAGAGTTTCCAATCTGTCTTATCCCAACTATAAAGAAACAAACAAATGCCAACTCATTGGTGACAGGTCCATTACCAGTCACAGTGACCCACATAGAATTTTTGGGGGGAGGCTGCCCATCTTTTCCCCATGGAGCGGCTCATGGACTTGAACTGCCATGAGTACACAGCCTTTTGGTTAGAACAGCAGCATGTTGCAGACGATGCCACCAAAGCTCCTTTCTTTACTTAAATACTGAATTTGACAAGGGCCATTGAAAGGGAGTCCTGTGGGAAAACAAATGTCTTCCACTAAACTGAAAAAAGAGATGAGCGAGAACTGGCTCTACATTCTGTCATGCCTTGGGACGTGATGAGACGGCTGTGTACGTACACACACACACACACACACACACACACACACACACACACACACTATTCTGCAAATCCCTTGCCATTCCAGCTGCAGAAATGACTTAGTAGGTAAGGGAATGGAAGCCATCACAGGTCACTTTATCTGCAGAATAATCTTGAGCTGCCAAAACCAAACTTCCCAGTTTGTGTGTTTCTTTCATGGTTAAATATGTTATTTCACTGCCAATTAAAAGGCTCTAGGAAGAAGACTCTCAAAGTGATGTTGAAAGGATAGGGCAGAACAATCATCAACAAAGCAAATTGGGGGGGGGAAACTGTGGCAAGAATTGATGCATTTCATAAGTAAATAAAGTATTACAAGGTGTAGAATATTACTTTGAAACTGGAAAAGTGGTTTAAGCCCCCTTTGGGTTTATTTTTATTGCTACTTGGATGATGATTATTTCCTCATTATTCAGCTAGTTTTAAATGTCCTTGTATTTTTTAAACAGTTTTAAAGTTGCTATTATTTTTCTATTCAAATAATGCACAGAAGAGAGACTATGACACAACACCTAGCTTCAACAATCACCGTGATTTTATTACTCTTGTTTTATCTCTCTTATTTTAGCATTTTATACCTAATGTCACTTCCCTCTCACATCCTTCAATATGTATTTTTTAAAGTATGGACATGTTCTCATAACTTAATTGCTGTAAGCATTTCAAATTGTGGTCATTTGCTTGTTTAAATGTTAGTGAGGGTGTTAGAATCTACTGGCTACTTCGATGGACATTTTCCTAGGTTAATTTAATTATGATATGACAGAAAAAGATTCTCACCTCCAGGCTAATTGGCAGCATCAAGATGGATGGTGAAGAGATTGAGATCGTTAACAGCTTCAGTTTGCTTGGCTCCACAGTCAATACTCTTGACACGAACAGCCAGAAAATTAAAAGATGTATTGCGATGGGAAAGTCTCCAGTTAAGGACCTCTCCAAAGTACTGAAGAGCAATGGTGTCACCCTGGAGACTAAGGTGCTCCTGATACAGGCCATGGTTTTGCAATCACTTGCTATGCATTAGAGAGCTGGACAGTGACTATGGAGAATAGAAGAATTGATGCCTTTGAGCTGTGTTGCTGGAGAAGAGTATTGAATATACCATGGACTGATAAGAAAATGAACATGTTCAACCTGGAGAGGTTTAAACCAGGCTGCTCCTTGGAGGCAAGGATTCTGAAGCTTCATCTGACATACTTTGGTCATGTTGCAAGGAGGGACCAGTCCTTGGAGAAGGACATCATGTTTGGGAGGGTGGAGGGACAGCGCTGGGGAGGAAGATCCTCTATGAGGTGGATTGATTCAGTGACTGGGGTAATCGGGATGGGTGTGTCAGAGGCAGTGTGATTGGCACAGGATAGAGCAGGGTTTAGTGCTGTTGTACATAGGGTCACTATGAGTTGCAGGTGAGTCGATAGTACATCAACAACAATATGACAGTAAAAGTCCCAGGCTAGACATGTTAACTCTACGTGTAGATGTAAATGGCTCTAGGAGGAAGACTTAGGTCTTAAGATCACCTACTTACTTAAGAGAACTTAGATAACTTGAGTCATTTCCTCCATTTCTTGAACTAGAACGTGGAAGTTTAATAGGGCCAATCTTAAAAGGTCCCTTTAACACTAATATTCTATGTTTGTTTTGCTTACCTATTAGTTATGGATACTTAATGTTTTATGAAACCCAAACTCACTAACAATGAGTAAATTCTAATGCATAGTGATTGGATTTTCAAGTTTTTAAATCACAAGAAGACTGCTCATTTTTCTTCCTTAGAGCAGCTTCCTTAGAGTAGATTTGAATTGCTAACTTTTCAATCAGCAGTCCAATACCTACCACACCAACAGGGCTCCTTCTATTATTAGAATCACCTGAAACCCTTTGCCGACCTCAGCTCACCATTATTATCAACTTTCCTTCAACAGCAGTGATAATACAATTAAACTTCAGAAAATGAAGTAGATTGTAGCACCATAATTTTTTAAATCGATCATATATTTCCATTGACTATTATTATAATGCAAGACGTCTGTTCCCAGGGAAAATATTTTGTTCACACATGAAGTATGTTACTAACTGCTAAAATGTCTCTCCAGCTTTTGTATGCATGGAATCTTACTGCCAGTGGGAGGTGCCTGGGTTGGGAGTGGGTATGGCACTTGGTCTCCATCTGCAAGCAATGATTTCACTGAAAGTCTTACAACTCTATGAGAGTCTAAAATTAGAATCACTTGGTTTCTGTATAAATCAGCTCAGTTCAACTCACTGCCATTGAGTTAAAACCAAGTCATCACTGACTCTCCATTAGATTTCTGAAGCTATCAATTGCATGGAAGAGAGTGCCCGTCTTTCCTTGGTGGAGTTGCTAGTGGATGTTGTTGTTACGTGTGATTGAGTTACCTGTGACTCATAGTGACCCTATGTATAATAACTCTGAACCCTGTCCCCATAACCCCAGTTATTGTGTGAATCCATCTCCTCTAGGGTTTTTCTCTTCTGCACTGTCCCTCCACCCCTCCAAGTATGGTGTCCTCCTCCAAGGACTGGCCCCCCTGGCCACATACCCAAAGTATATGAGACAGAGCTTCAAAATCCTTGCCTTCAAGGAGCAGCTTGATTTCACTCTCTCCAAGACTGACTTGTTTGTTTTCTTGGTGGTCCATGACATGGTCAATACTTTTCTTCAGCACAACTCAAAGAAACCCATTTTGAAGTGTTGACATGAGTTTGGAATCTGTGTAGAATTTTTTGAAGCTACCTTTCCAAGTCAGTTCTTTTAACTATGGGGTTGACTTGAAAAACAACTCATCAGCACATTCCTTTTCTTTGAGGTCTGGTCTGTGCAGGATATCTAATCTGTTCCTAAAGGGTCTTTGTCTGTATAGACAAATAGGTGTAAGAGGTGACACATTGTGCTTGAAGGATCCTAATATCCAATATTTTTGACAAATCTTTATAAAGGATCTCCAAAAGCATAATTGAGGAAAAACAGGTTACTAAAAAAAAAAAACTGTTTTAAAAAGAACCTTTAAGTCCCCTGATAGTCTTTCAGATAATTATGAATTTTGTAACTTTTCATTTCAGCCTCAACAACATCACAATTTATTCTATATTTTGGTCCTGTAGAGTAGCCATTTTCATTATGTGACAATGAACATTTTCTTGGTCCAGATCATCTTCCTCTGCTTTTAGTTTGTGATGTTGTTCTGAGACAACTCATTGCTAATATAAGGAAGCCTCTATGATGGTACCTGAGGGGGGTGCTCCCCTGAGCAGTTAATCATCAGTGAAATTTGTCAGATGATTTTTGCATGCCCCCAAACACCAAATAGTAAATTAAGATGCAGAATATAAAAATCAGGTATACGTATTACATGAGACAGGACCCTGTTTGTTGCAAAATATAGAAAATTCAACTCTTTACATTTTTATAAAATAAAATTCACTAATCTGTTTACCAACATTACTGATCACTTCATGGATAGCACAGCAGGATCTGGTTGTTCAAATGTCATCAGGAAGCTGTTTTTCTTTAAATCTTAACTCTCTTCTCCTTGCATGGGCTGTTGTGCTCCTCTAGGTTCCACTCACTGGGTATCTCTTCCATCTACAAGCTTGCTTCCTCCATTTTTGAGTCCTGAGGAAAGAATCAAGAGTCAACAAAATGCAGAGATGACCACTGATTGCTCATCTGATGATTGGCCATCATCAGATAACCAGCAGTGAAGCAATCTCCTCAGCAGTTGATTGGTTTAGCCTGGATCATATGACCACTAGCAAGGCTAGAAGTAGGTTCATTCTCATCTAGACCAAGCCAACAAGATAAGGTACTTCTATTAAGGAAAATTGCATGCATGCTGCATTTAGAAGATAGGAGCTCTGCTGACATAATCTGTAGAGAGTAGCACTGCTAACCCAAAAGCCATTCTTCTGTCAGTTCAAAAACACCAGTTATTCCAAGGAAGAACGTTTTGCATTCTTCTCCACTGCAATATACAGCTTTGGAAACTTACTGGTGAGAGGGTCAACAGTGAATGGGTTCCAACTCAACAACAATGAGTTTAAGTTGTCAGGAGAGGAAATACACGCAGTCTAGTAGTATCAGCTAGAATCTACTGCCTCCAGTAGTGTATTTTATAAGTAAATGTAACTATACTAAGCTGGCTCTCAATAAAACATCAGTGATTCACCTTTTTGGTCACAAAGGTTGATACACCACTTTGGTTAGATCAACTAAATTATTTTCTTGAGATTCTTCTGATGCTTTCAGGGAAGACAAACCAAATTCAAACTTTTGCTTTTGGGTGATGAATCTATAAGACTGTGAGATCAAAATTGTTTGTAATGATTCATCTGTCCTGAAGGAAGGCAGTTGACGTGCAAAAATGGAGAGATGGGGGGAGTAAAACAATTTTGAAGGTGACTTTGTCCTTGAATTCCATCCTCATGTTTTCTTTAGGGTTTTTAATTGACATTTAAGAAATTCTATATAATGTTAAATTGAAGAGACATTTTTAGTGACACAAAGATTCACTGATCTTTAGCATTTTTTTCATATTCACTTTATCTATCTATAATCTCACTACCTCCCCCCTACACACAGTACTTAACTAAATAATGTATACCCACAATGTAATCAATTTGATTCCTATGCATACCATCAGATGAAATCCATGTGTATAAGCTGCATTTGTATTTCTTATAAAATGTATTTGCAGTGAATAAATCGTTGATTGTGCAAAATTCTATCATTCCATCTCCAACTTCATTTCTGTCACCAAGACCATGTTTTCCAACTACTGATCCTTTTTCTCTGTTCCCAACTTTTGCGTTCCAGTCACCCACTATTATTAATGCATCTTGATAGCATGTTCGATCGATCTCTGCAAAACTTGGTAGAAATCTTCTGCTTCCTCCTCTTTAGTTCTGGTTATTGGTGAATATATTTGAATGATAGTGGTATTCACTGGACTTCTTTTATGTGTATGGATATGTTCCTGTCACTCAGAATATTGTATTTCAAGATGGACCTAGAAATGACTTTTTTAACTATGAAAGCAATCCCATTTTTCTTCACCTTTTCATCTCCAGCATAGTAGATCATATGATCATCTGACTCATAATGCCCCATGCTAGTTCATCTCATCTCACCACTACCTAGTATGTCAATATTTATGCGTTCCATTTTTCCCTTAACAATATCTAATTTTCCTACATTCATGATTCCCACATTCTTTTTTTTTTCATTGGTTAACAAATAATCCTTTATTGAAATATTTTCATCTGTAGTTCCTTAGCTAGCTGGGCATTCCACAGCACCACTGTTGATGTCTTCTATGATGTCATGAGGGTGACGGCCATCAACATTGCAGCCCACAGATTGGGCAGTTCCCAGGATCTCTTTAATAGTTCCAGAGAGTTCTCTGGCTAAAGACCGGTGCCGCATCTGCCGGGCAATGCCAACAATCTCATCAAAAGTGATATTTCCACTGTGCTTAATATTTTTCTGCTTCTTTCTGTCTCTGGGTGGTTCCTTTAGGACTTTGATGATCAGGGCAGAGGCAGAAGGCACCACTTCAATCTGGGCCTGTCTGTTCTGAATCGTCAGTTTCACTGTAATCCTTAGTCCCTTCCAGTCACCGGTGGCCTTGGCAATGTCATCACCAACCTTTTTTGGAGACAGACCCAGGGGACCGATCTTGGGGGCCAGAGCGGAAGTGGCACCGACTTCCCCACCGGTACACCTCAGGTACATTTAATCTCGTTGGGGTCGAACTTGGGCGGCATGGCGGAGGCGGCTGGTGTCGGATGAACCTGGATGCGGGACGACCGAAGAAAGTTGCACCGAGGCCTCCTCGAACCGAAAGCCGAAAGTGATTCCCACATTCTATGTTCCAATCACTAGTGTCTTCTTACCACTGTTCCTCCTCCTTTGTGTTTCCGTATTTTAAAAGCTCCACCTCAGTTGCCGTATCTGCTTGTGTGTTCTATTGTACACAGATAGGGTTTTTGAAGGCCTGCTATTTCGGAAGTGGATGGCCAATCCTTCTTAGCCTGTCTTAATTTGAATGTTCAGATTTAGAACAGTATCTATATGCAGAACAGATTATCCAGGAAGCTCGGTTCTGAGGAGAAATGTGGCATCAGGATTGTAGGAAGACTCATCAACAATCTGATGGCACAACCCTGCTTGCTAAAACTGAGGGGGACCTGAAGAGTTTGATGTAGAAGGTTAAGGACTGTAGTCTTCTACATGATTGCAGTTTAATATCAAGAAAACAAAGATTCTCATCACTGGGCCAATTGGCAGCATTGTGATGGATATTGAAGAGGCTGAGATTGTATACCACTTTTGTTTGCATGTCTCTACAATCAACAGTCTTGGCACCAGCACTAGGAAATTAAAAGACATATTGCGTTGGGAAAGTCTGCTGCCAGAGACCTCTCCAAAGTACTGAAGAGCAATGATGTCAGTCTGGAGACTAAGGCGCACCTGATATAAGAAGGGGTCTTTGCAATCTATATATCAGAGAGCTAGACTATGGCTAGGGATGATAGAAGAAAAAGTGATACCTTTGAGCTATGGTACTGGAGAAGAGTATTGAATATATCATGCACTATTAAAAGAATGAACAGGTTCGTTCTGGAGAGGGTGAAACCAGGCTGCTCCTCGGAAGCAAGGATTCTGAAGCTTTGTCTGACATACTTTTGACATGTTGCAAGGAGGAGGGTGGAGAGACAGCACAGGAGAGGGAGCCCCTTGATGAGATGGATTGATTCAGTGACTGGGGTAATGGAGGTAGGTGTGTCTGAGATAATAAGATCGGTACAGGATAGAGAAGGATTTAGGGCTGTTGTACATAGGGTTGCTATGAATCGCAGTTTACTTGACTGCACATAACAACAACAACAACAATATATACCCAACAGTTTGTTGTTGAGTAAATTCTGACTCACAGCAACCTGGTAGGATAAAGCAGAACTTCCCCATAAAGTGGCCATATCTGTGGTTCTTTATAAAAGTAGACTGCCTGATACATCTTTTTTGAAGAGAGATTGGTGGCTTAACTGCTGATATATTGTTTCTCACAAGATTTCCAGATTGCCACATAACCCCAGCCTAATTCTCAGGAAATTTATACACCCGATTATGTGTAACAGTAAGTTCACATCTATAGATTAATCGTGTTGAAAATATTAAAGATAAAAATTCAATTAAGTGGTTAAGGAAATGCCACAAGACTAATACCTACAATTTATAGAATAACTACTTAACAAGAAAAAGACAAATAACTCAATTACAAAATGAGCAGAAGATATGAAGACTTTTCACCAAAAATGATATTTAGGTGGCAAACACATACAGTACTGCTCAAGATCACCAGCTATTATTAGAGAGATACAAATCAAAACAACAATGAGATATTATTCATCCCATCAGCAATAGCAAAATTTAACAGCACAATAAACAACAAATGTCAGAGAGGACATAGAGATATCGCAACTCTCATTCACTGATGGTGGGATTGTAAAATGAAATAACAGCTAAGGAAGGTAGTATGGTGCTTCCTCAGAAGGTTGAAAATAGAAATACCATTCAATCTTGCTATTCCATTATTGAAATATATCCTAAAGAAATCAGAGCTGTGACACAAATAGGTGTATGCACAACCATGTTTATCACAGCATTATTCATAATAGCAAAGACATGGAAGCAGATCAAGGGCCTATCAGCAAACAAATGGATAGAGAAGCTGAGATACATTCACACAATGGAGAATTACACAGCATAAAAAACAGTGAAGAGCTTATGAAACACTACACAACATGTGTGAGTCAAGAAGACATTATGCTGAGTGAAATAACTTGGTCACAAAAGGACAGATACTGACAAGATCACGGTTATAAAAGTAAGATGATTTTGGGGGAATGATAGAGAGAGCAGGAAAATAATAGATAATAAACATTGAGTTGGATTAGGTAAAAGGATGGTCAATATAAAATAAATTGGTAATCAGACATTTTTTGTCATGCAATTAACAAACTGAAATAGGACATGCATGACAGATCGAAGGGGAAGGGAAAGTGATAGAAATCTGTATCAATCAGTTCATGAAAACCTAATTACTTTGTAAACTTTCATTCAAATCACAATGAACAAAGCAGGAGATAGAAATCCCACAAAAGCAGCAAAGAGGGAAGTTAAGGTGGCTACCTATCATGTACATTGTATTCGGTATTAATATATTGTCACAACAAATTGTATCCCAGAACATTTGATTGTGCTTATGAGAAACCTATACTTGGACCAGGAAGCAGTCCTCAGAACAGAGCAGGGAAACACTTCCTGGTTAAAAATCAGGAAGCGAGTACATTAGGGATGTGTCCTGTCTCCATAACTTTTCAATCTATGTGCAGAACAGATCATCTGGGTATTTAGGCTCTAGGATAAGGAATGTATCAGGATTGGAGGAAAAGACATCAACAACCTACGTTATGCAGATGACCAACCTTGCTTGCTGAAACTGAGGAGAACCTGAAGCACTTACTGAAGAAGGTCAAGGACTGTAGTCTTCAACATGGATTGAAGCTGAATATCAAGAAGACAAAGATTTTCACCACTGGGCCAATTGGCAGGACCATGATAGATGGAGAAGAGATTGATGTTGTTAACGATTACAGCTTACTCAGCTCCACAGTCAACACTCTTAGCACCAGCAGTCAGGAAATAAAAAAATAAATTGCATTAGGTAAATCTGTTGTCAGAGACCTTTCCAGAGTACTGAGAAGCAATGATGTCAGTCTGGAGACTAAGGTGTGCCTGATCTAGTCCATGATCTTTGCAATTGCTTGCTATGCATCAGAGAGCTGGACAATGACTAAGAACAATAGAGGAAGAAGTAGAAGGAGAAGAAAAGACAAGGAGAAGACAGAGGAGAAGAGGAGGAGGAGGAAGAGGATTGATGTCTTTGAGTCGTGGTGCTGGAGAAGAGACTTGAACATACCATGGACTGCCAAGAAAGCAAATAGGTATGTACTGGAAACCAACTTTCTCCACAGAGACTAGGATTTTGAAGCTCCATCTCACATACTTTGGGCATGTGGCCAAAAGGGACCAGTTCTTGGAAAAGGACATCATGCTCACAAGGGTGGAGGGACAGCACAAGAGAGGAAGACCCTGGGTGAAATGTGTTGATAAAGAAATTAGGGCCATGGGGGTAGGTGTATCAGAGTCAGTAAGACTAACTCAGGACAGAGCAGGCTTCAGAGCTGTTGTACTTAGGGTTGCTATGAGTTGCAAGTGACTAGATAGCACATAACAACAAAAACAACATTATGTACCATCAAGTCAGATCTGAATCATAGCTGACACTCCAGGGGATTTTTAGACAATCAAATGCACAGGAGGAGATTGTCTATTGTTTCTCCCATGAAGCAGCTGGTAGATTCGAACCGCCTGCCTTTGGGTTGGCAGTGCAGGATCTTACAGACCATGCCAAGAATAGATTTGGTGCATTAAACACGAATCATGAAAGACCAGATAAACTGACTTGTGTCAGAGTAGAACTGTCATCTCTATCATTTTCCAAAACTGGATCAATGGGCCTTTTTTATTTTTCCTGAGATGACTCTGGATGAACTCAAACCTCCACTTTCAGGTTAGCACTTGAAAGAACTGTTTGCACCATTTGGGAAATCTCTCCTTTCCCTGAGCCCTGACTTTAGAGGGTCTTGTGCGGTGAAAGTGTGCTGGGGTCAGTAGCCAGTTTAGTAGAATTTGCTGAACATTTCCCTCTAACCCCTTCACAAAAGGCAGAGACAGCAAGTGCTGCCAAATTGCCTTTGATCCAGATAGGAGAACTCTTTTTTTTTTTTTTGCCTTTACAGCCTTTGACTATTAATATCTTTATCACTCAGTGCTCCACCAAGAAGCTCAAAGTGTCCTAGCCAATTCTTAAGCCTGAATCCATGGAGTTAGTTTCTACAGTCTGGGAATTCTAACCATGCAGGTCTCCTAGAATCTGGGAGCCTGGCAGTTCAATCAGGCAAGCAGAACGTGATCCTCACACAAATGGTGAACTCCCACCCACAGGCTGTGTGATTATACATTTGACTTTTTCTGGCAGCTCCTACTCTTCTATTTCTGGATCATACCCACTTTAATGACTTATGGGTTGTTTTCAAATATACAGATATAAAGTGGATTTAATTTTTTTAAATTAAATATGGTCAGCAATGAAGTCTATTATTTAAAATGTTTATTTATGTTTTATTTCCATCAAAGGAAAAAGATCAATCTGCTCCTTGCTGTTAGCATTAGAAAGAGGCAAATTTGTGGCATTCCATTCACTGCATTTGGCAGGTTCTTCCGTTCCTTCCACTGGAGTTAAAAGAGTCCATTGTTGAGAACATAACAGGGACTGAAGAGTGGAGGCAGGTAGGAGGGTCGGAATGTGAGGATGGCCAGGGGAGGGTGTTTTGCCTCCTTGGGCCAAAAAGGGGAAGGAAACAAGCAGAGGAAAATCTGAATAGAATTAAAAAACAAGAAAGGAAAGCCTCATCATATTATATTATATGACTATTTCAGTTTTTGTGATGAAGATTTAATAAGCTTACTCACATTGGGGACAAGATAGCAGGAGGACTCCTTAAATGAGTTAGAGATCAAGGAATTTCATTTGCAAATAATGGATATGATCATTATAAAAGAATCTGACTTAAATCTCCTTAAAGACTTTTTCTTGTCAGCATTTTATTATATTATTCGGTATACACATGAACTGAGAAATCATAATATGTGCTTCTTTTGAAAAGATACTTTTAATTCAGTTAGCTGTGGTGTGGGGAAAAAAAAAGATGGCATCAGAAAAATTAAGTTTGTGCCCAAGCTCTGCCCTGTTCCTATATATTTGGGACTTTTGTTGACAGGGAGGGAAAAAAAACCCAAAACCCTACTTTTACAAAACCCAACTGAAAAGTGAGTGACTCTAAGAAAGGAAATAAACCTGTTAAGACTCTAGGCAAGGCTAGAACCCAGAAAGAGTAGGAGAGAGGAAATATATTGTTGTTGTTGTTATGTGCTGTCAAGTCATCGTGACTCTATGTACAACAGCCCTAAACCCTGCTCTATCCTGTGCCAATCTTGTTGTCTCTGGCACATTTACCCCCATTACCCCAGCCATTGAATCAATCCGTCTCACTGAGGGTTTTCCACTTCTGTACTGTCCCTCTACTCTTCCAAGCATAATGTCCTTCTCCAAGGACTAGTTCCTCCTTGCAACATGTCCAAAGTATGTCAGACAAAGCTTCAAAATCTTTGCCTCCAAGAAGCAGCCTGTCTTCACCCTGTCCAGGACAAACCTTTTTGTTCTCTTAGCAGTTCATGGTATATTCAGTACTCTTCTTCAACAGCTCAAAGACATCAATTCTCCTTCTATCACCCCTAGACATTGTCCAGCTCTCTGATGCATAGCAAGTGATTGCAAAGACCATGGCCTGTATCAAGTGCACCTTAGTCTCCAAACTAACATTGTTGCTGTTCAGTACTTTAGAGAGGTCTCTACCACAGGCTTTCCCATAGCAATACATCTTTTAATTTCCTGGCTGCTGGTGCCAAGAGTGTTGATTGTGGAGCGAAGCAAACTAAAGCTGTGAACAATCTCAATCGCTTCACCATCCGTCGTAAAGCTGCCAATTGGCCCAGTGGTGAGAATCTTTGTCTTCTTGATATTAAACCTCAATCCATACTGAAAGCTGCAGTCCCTGACCTTCTGCAGGAAGTGCTTCAGGTCTTCCTCAGTTTCAGCAAGCAGGATTGTGTCATCTGCATAACGCAGATTGTTAATGAGTCTTCCTTCAATCCTGATGCCACATTTCTCCTCATAGAGCCCAGCCTCTTGGATAATCTGTTCTGCATAAAGACTGAAAAGGTAAGGAGACTGATATAGGGGTTGAGGTAGGCGAGAGACTAAAAAGATGGAATAAATTATGTATACTGCATTGAAACAGATGAGAAAGAGAGAGAGAGAGAGAAAGACTGTTTAAAAGGTATATATGATTAGGTATTATTGTCATAACATGAGCCCAGAACGAAGTTTGCATAGTGGAGCAGACTTAGGGGGAGGGATTGTATAACAATGAAAGAATTTTTCTTTTACTTTTCAAAGAGAAGAACGAACTGGAGGGGAGGGATGGGCAGAGAGAAAAGTGCAACAATGAATGAATGGAAATCCACAATCTCTGTAAATTTTCATTAAAATTAATAATTAAAAAAAAAAGTTATGGAGATAGGACACATTCCTAGCACACACCCTTCCCAATTTTGAACCATGCAGTGTTTCCTTGCTCTGTTCTGATGATGGCTTCCTGGTCCAAGTGTAGGTTTTTACATTAGCACAATCAAGTGTTCTGGGATTCCCATTCTTCTCAGAGTTAGCCACAGTTTGTTGTGATCCACATAGTCAAACACCTTTGCATAATCAATGAAACACAGACATTCCTCTGGTACTCCCTGCTTTCAGCCAAGATCCATCTAACATTAGCTACAATATCCCTAGTACCACGACCCCTTCTAAACCTAGCCTGCACTTCTGGTAGTTCTCTGTTGATGCGCTTCCAGGGATTTTTGGATCATCTTCAGCAGAATCTTGCTTGCAGGTGATATTAATAATATTGTTCGATAATTTCCACACTCTGTCAGATCACCTTTCTTTTGAATGGGAACAAATATAGATCTCTCCAGTGAGTTGGCCAAGTAGTTGTCCTCCACATTTCTTGGCATAACTTGGTGAGCACATCTAGAGCAGCATGTGTTAGTTGAAATATGTCAATTGGTATACCATCAATTCCTGGGGTCTTATTTTTTGCCAATTCTTTCAAAGCAATTGAACTTCTTCCTTCATCAATACAAGTTCTTGCTCATATGTTCTTTCATGAAATTCTTCTGTGTCTGCCAATTCCTTTCGGTATAATGACTCTGTGTATTCTTTCCATCTCCTTTTAATACTTACAGGATGATTTAATATTCTCCTCAAAGGATCCTTAGTATTGCAACTAAAGGCTTGAATTTCTTCTTCAGTTCCTTGAGCTTAAGAAATGCTGAGCGAGTTTGGCCCCTTTGATTTTCTGACTCCAGCTCTTTGAACATTTCATTATAATTCTCTCACTGCCTTTTGAAATCCTCTGTTCAGCTTCTTAATGTCTTGATTTCTTTCCCTGCTTTGGCTTCTCAGTGTTCCAGGGCAATATTCAGAGTCTCTTCTGACATCCATTTTGGTCTTTTCTTTCTCCTCTGTTTTTGTAATGATCTTTTGCACTCTTCCTGGATGATATTCTTGATATCCTCCCATAACTCATCTGGTCTTCACTCATTAGTGTTCAAGGACTCAAACTTGTTCCTGAGATGGTTTTGAAATTTAAGTGGGATAGACTCAAGGTCATATTTTGGTTCTCATGGATTTGATTTAATTTCCCTTAGCTTCAGCTTGAACTTGCATATGAGTAGTTTGTATAGGGCTGTATAGGGCTGGCCATTTCCTAACAGGACCCTTTCCTTTGGGGCTCTTTCCAAATGCTGTCTGAATTTAATCTCTTTGGTTTTTCAGTTCCAATTTCAAATAGATTTTGTCTTGTTTTCAATAGTGTTAGCTGCACTTGGAAAAGTACTTGGGAGCCCTAATGGTTTAGTGGATAAGAAGTTGTGCTGCCAAGTCAAAAGGAGATGGTTCGAATCCAGCATCTCCTCAGTGTGAGAAAGATGCACGTTGTCAGCTTGTGCAACTTACAGTTTCTGAACACTCACTGGAAGTTCTGACTTACTATCACATAACAACATCAGAACAGTGCCTGGCATGTAGTAAACACTCAATTAATATTTATTAGATAAATGAGTGAGTATAATGGATTCAATTTCAGACTGTCTCTGCTAATATTTTCTTACACAAATCTCTCTCAGTTAATCATTTCCCTCTAGTCCAATCAGTTGTAATAGGGAAGATGGCCTATCAGAATCAATTTGGTTACAAGTAAGAGAAGGATCTCTAAGAGCTATGATTTTCTCCTCATGTTAATGTCTGGAGATACTCAATGAAGAGCTGGAATGACATTCCTCTACATTAGGAATCCAAATTTCTCTTGTCTTTCTGGAGGAGTCAGGCCCAGAATGCATATAGTTTGAGGTTATGTTGTAGTTTAATATAGCAATATAGACTCTGCCATTAAGTTTTCTCGGCACTAGGATGGAGACAATAACATGAAATGATATCTACCCTGTACTTTCTTTAAGAATTTTCCCCTAAATTTACATACATCACACCAATCGACTACATCTTATGTACAGATTGTGAACTGACTCATAGTTGACCTTCCAGCAGGTTATCAAAGGTAGTAAATCATACAAAGTAGATTGCCTATCTTTCTCCCACAGAACAACTGGTGACTAGATTAGAAACCAAGAAATAGTAACTATATTTTTAAATTTAGTTTTGTGTTTTGGTTATTTTGTTTGTTTGCTTTTAATTTTACTAAAAAGGGGAGAGTGGGTAAAGGGAAACTGGAAGATTTTGTTTCAGGTAAAGAAACATGTACAAAAGTTGCTGATAAAAGACAAATAGGGTTTCAAGATTTCAATGAAAAGGACTAAATGCTTATGTTCAAAACATATAAAATGTAATACAAACATGCACTATCCTCTTGGACAAATCACTCAATCTTCTTTATTCCCTCACATTAAAGACGTTAATAAATCATAGGTGGATTATTGTCCTGTGCTGTCAAGTAAATTCTGCCTCATAGTGACCCATACGACAGAGTAGAACTGCCTGATAGGATTGTCTAGGCTGCAGTCTTCTCAAGAGAAGGTTTTTGTCTTTTGTCTCAGTTTGCCAACGCAGTCATACCTCTGACTTTTCAGTTGGTAGCCAACAACTGTGCCACCAGAGCTCTATTATAGTATAAGATGTGAAATAGGAAATCCCAAGAATATACTTTACAAAGTCTTCATTGATAAATAAGTGAATATATGGGTTACATCACAACATCAAGAAAACAAAAATCCACATCATGATAGATGGAGGAAAGATTAAAATTATCAACTGTTTAATTTTACTTGTATCCACAATCAACATCTTTGGTATCAGCAGTCAGGAGTTCAAGAGAACTATAACATTGGATAAGTCTGCAGTCAGGGACTTCTCCAAAGTCCTTAAGAGTAATGATGTCCGTTTTAAGGCCTCATTTAAGCCATGATTTTTTCATCTGAGAGCTGGATGAGTAATGATGACCAAACAAGAATCAATGCCTTTGAGCGGTATTTTTGGAGAAGAGTACTAAATATCCATCCAGTGAACTGCAAAGAGAACGAACAAGTATGCTTTGGAGAAAGTGCAGACAGGCTGCTCCTTGGAGGCAAGGAAAATGAAACTCTGCATCACACACTTTGGGCATGTTTTTTAGGAGGGGCCAGTCCATGAAGAGGGACATCATACTTGGAAAGGTGGACCATCAATGAGTTGGATTAATATAATGATGTCAACAATGGACACAAATGTGCTTGGGAAAATAAAGATGGCATAGGATAGGACAAGGTTCAGATCTGTTGCTTATGGAGTCACTATGAGTCATATTCTACTCAATAGTACCTAACAATAAAACAATATGTGTTGGAGAAGAGTACAGACTATCCTACAGACTGCCAAGAGAACAAACAGGTGTCTTCTGGAAGAAGTGAAACCAGAATTCTCCTTGGAGACAAAGTTGTTGGAAACCCATCTCATAGTCTTTGGCCATCTTGTTCAGAGGGATTAGTCCTTGAAGAACATTGTGCTTGGAAAAGTGGAGGGTCAATGTAGGAAGACAGATCCACTACAAGATGAATTGACATGATGGTGGGAGCAATGGGTTGGAGATGACATGTTGAAGATTGTGAGGATGGCACAGGAGAGGCCAAGTTTCAGATCTACCGTTCGTACGGTCACAGTCAACTCGATAGCACATAACAACAATGATGGCTACTTCTACTTAGGAACAACTCAGAAACTCGTACAGCATACATTGTTTTTGTTGTTGTTGTTGTGTTTTGTCAACTCAGAACTGACTCATTGCTGACCCTTTAGTGGCTTTTCAGTGGCAGTAAGTTATAAAAGAGGAGATTGTTCATCTTTCCCCTGTGGAGCAGCTTGTGGGTTCAAACCGTGTTTCCTTTGAGTTTGCAGAACATGAATATGTCTCAAAGTGCTACTATACGTTTTCCCTCTATACACAAATATTCATGTGGACCGTTGTGGATTATGTTATAATCACTTCTGAAAACTGTGAAGCTCTTGAAAAATCAAGTTGAATTAGCTAGTAGTTAGGATTTTGTAGGGATCCTTATCCATTATTCTTAGACATTCTTATTACCTTTCAACCACCAGCAAAAATATTTGAACTCCCAGAAATTTTCTGCATCTGGATTTCTGAAGATTTTTTGGGTATCAAACTACTCAGGAATGACTGCATTTAGCAGCTGTCATAACTTTAATACTGTTCATCCATCCTCCTATTGTAAACCACTCTGGCGGCCTAGTGCTAAGATGCTGCATAGCAATCCTGAAAGCATGTAAATTGAGTCCATCAACTCCTCTGTGGGAGAAGGATGAGAAATCTCCTTCCATGCAATAAATTGGCTCTGAAAACCCCCTGTTGCACAGTTTGGTGGGTGGAGGGAAAGGTGAAGGAGAGGGGAAGGATCTGGTGGGGACCTGAAAAGGTTAGCTAATTATGGTCAAAATCCAATGGGGATTGATTATATAAAACATAATGCATGGAAATGATCGTATGAAACAAAATAAGAATGAAGACTAGTGTGAAAGACAAGGTATACAAGCTTTGTGAGCAAATTTTTTTTTAAAGAGACAAGGTGAAGGAAAAAGAAATTGTCATTAAAAATAGAACACATAAACACAAACAAATAAATGTATATGAGGATCCAAGGAGGGGAGGGGAGGAGCAGAGAGGTGAGGATGGGCAGGGGAGTAATCATAGGGTTGTACAATTTGATGGGTAGAGGAAGGACTGGGTAAATAGGGAAGATCTGGTGTGATAAACAATGTATATAAACTTTGTAAGCAAACTACTAGAAAAAAATTTATTTTAAAAAACAAACAAAAGAACATGTAAAGTCAGCTATGGGTCGGTTCCTACTCACCAGTACAAACTCCTAAGTGAGATTTATGTAATAGAAGGCATGGTAGTGAGAGACATCATATTCAAGAAGACATCATGGTACTATGGAAAGATGGGGTGAACGAATTCTAAAGTGACCACCACAAAACTTGTCTCCCACGTTCATGCCCTTGTTTGTGATCTCTTCTTCCCTCTTCCAACTTTGGATGTAGGCAAGACTTGTGATTTGCTTCTAACCAATAGAATATAGCAAAGGTGATAAGATACATCTTTTGTGATAGCATCACACAATCTTTCTGGTGGTAATGGTGTTGGTTTGTGCCATCAAGTAACCTACAGCTCATAGTGGCCCCATGAAGAATAGACGTGAATTTTGCCCTATAGTATATCATTCTCACCATCTCTGACATGCTCAAGCCCATTGTTACAGTCAGTATGTCAATCCATCTTCCTGAGAGTCTTCCTCTTTTTCTCTGATCATCCACCATTCCTTCCCAGCATGATGTTCTTTTTCAAGGACTGGCCCTCCAGACAACATGCTTAGAGTATCTAAGACAGAGCTTTCCATCCCTGCCTTTAAGGAACACCTTGGTTGCCATATTTCCTCAAAGACAGATTCCTATGTTCTGTGGGCAGTCTGTCGAATGTTCAATAGTCTTCACCAATAGCACACTTCCAAGGCTTCTCCTGTCATCCATATTAATTGTTTCAGAGGCACAAGAAACAACAGAAAATATTCAGCTTCGATCAGGCACATTTTAGTCTTTAAACTGACATTATTAATTTTAGTAGACACTGGGAAAGAATGAAGGGGAAAAAAAAACCCCCACAAACATCCAAACCAAGTAGCAATCATTCATTGAAGGCAAGGTCTTACTATAGAAAATCCTAACTTTCCTTGATGCTGTGTGATGGGAAAGCCCACATGAGGACCTCTGTTCAGAAGCCAATAAGGAATGGGACATTTTCTTGAAGTATATGCTCATGGAATGGATCCTCCCCCAGTTAGGCCTCGGAGGAGATTTCAGGTCAGCCCAACATCTGAGTACAGCCTTGTACAATCCTGAAGTAAAGACCAGTGAATCTGTGCCCAGACTCCTGACACACAAAAACAAGAGAGATGCAATGAGGGTTGTAGAGTGGATTATATTTGGGGCTAGGGGGTGGGGTTTGGGGAGGTGCGGGGGTGTGGATTGTGTACCAATGAGGGAGTTTTTCTTTTGCTTTTCAAGGAGAGGAGCAAA
>NW_006399775.1:3536673-3563223 GCF_000299155.1 Elephantulus edwardii
GGGAGAAGGGTGCAACAATGAATGAATGGAATCCCAAAATCTCTGTAGATGTTCATTGAAATGAAAAATAAACAACCTAAATTTAAAAAAAAAAAACAACAAGAGAGAATAATGTGTGTTGTTTTAAGTAATTATTCTTAAGGTCATATTTCTATAAAAAGAGATAACTAATCCAGAAAAGTTATTAGCTTAGTATGAGTTGGCGCAAGGGAGATTTTCAATGTTGTTGTTGTTATATGACATCAAGTCCCCTGCAACTCATAGAACTCCTATATACAACAGCCTTGAAACTTGCTCTATTCTGTGCTGTCTCTGACACGCCTGCCCTCATTATCCCAGTCACTTATCAATCCATCTCATCGATGATCTCCCACTCTTTTTCTGTCCCTCCGCCCTTCCAAGCATGATGTCCCTCCTTGAAACATGCCCAGAGTATGGCAGATGAAGTCTCAAAATCTTTGCCTCCAAGGAGCAGTCTGGCTTCACCCTCTCTAGGACAAACCTGTTTGTTATCCTGGCATTCAACACTCTCTCCAACACCACAGCTCGAAGGCATCAACTCTTTCTATCATCCCTAGTCATTGTCCAGCTCTCTGATGCATAGCAAGCAATTGCAAAGAAACATGTTAATAAATAAATGTGTGATTTAAAGCTTATCACAAATCTAACTTTTAAAAACAGACTTTTGGGATGACTTTTAAATGGCATTATTGTAACCTACTTACATTTGATATAACAGTGGACCATACTGAATCCTATATTACAGAGCCTAACTTGTGTACAGTTTCTTTCTAGTAATGTTTACACCTTCATCTCCCTAAATGAAACAAGACAATGCAATTTCTTTATCTATAGTGAACATATTTAGTAATAAGTAGATTCATATGAAAGCACAAATGTCACTTCCTATCAAAGAGATATACATTGGTCATAAAAGGATTCTGTTCTACAAAGAACTCCAACATATACTATTTCCTAGATTTAAAACAGCAGGAAGCAGGTCTTATTAATGTTGTGGAGCAAAAAACAAGTCACTTGGCTTGAAGAAAGAAATGTACAGAATGAAACTGTTGGAAACATGCCTTCCATTCGGTTGGTTAGTTCCATTTAAATGTAATTTGAAACTATTTTCAATGAAGGAAAATCTCTATCTCTCTGTCTCTCTCCCTCTCATTCTTTCTTACTCTTATTTTCTGATTTATTTTGTAGACAGATTGATGTTTTATTATGCTAAACCCACATTATGGTTAATTACCAAAGAGAACAACTAATTATATAATTATCTTCAA
Source organism: Elephantulus edwardii (assembly GCF_000299155.1). Taxonomy (NCBI): domain Eukaryota; kingdom Metazoa; phylum Chordata; class Mammalia; order Macroscelidea; family Macroscelididae; genus Elephantulus; species Elephantulus edwardii. The sequence continues at coordinate 3,537,963 of NW_006399775.1, forward strand.
TAATCTTCACACCAGATATATAGAATATAGAGTATAGAGTATAGAATATAGAATATAGATAGTAGAACATAGAATATTGAATATATAAGTGTGTGTATCTCTCACACACATAAACAAGCTCTGACATTGCTAGATTAATCAGTAATTCTAAATAATGGGTCCGATGATTAATCACCATCTCTATTCAGTGTTCACAGATCTCAAAATTGGTAGAAGTCATTTTTCTGTGGTAGTGCTTTAACTCAAGAAGAAGAAAAAGTTACTTAAAGTTCTATGCTGAATGTGATTAGAGGAAGATGAGATGCTGGGGCTATTAGTACTTTATAATATGCATATGTTAAGCAAAAGATTTCTTGATTTTATATTAGGAAAGGAAGTAAAACAAAGAAAAAAGCCTCCTTTTAGAGGGAAAATGTGCCTACTGAAACAAAAGAGACACATCTGGGCATTGTGAAGATAAAATTCTTATTTGAAAATGAAAGAAGTGAATCTTTTGCACATAGACCAGATAGGCATTGAACTATTAACCTTTAGTATATTCATCTTTGTTCTCTTCTTCTTCTAAAAAAAAACAAATACAATTTTCTTTCAGAGAACAGATTACAAAACCTTATCTAAACTCCCTTCTCCTGAATCTCTGAACTTGTCTTTAAACAAGTTGCTTGAATTCAGCTATTTTTCAGTCTGTCTAAACAGACTTTACAGTCAACGACCAGAATTAATTTTAGGGTGCAGAAACCTAGAAGAGGGGCTACAGAGATCTTCTAATCTCATTTAGATAAGGGAGTAATGTAACTGACCTTGTGAGAACTCCTGCCCTAGGATTCTGTAACAGTACAACTCCCTGCCTATGGCTTTCCCCCATGGCAAGGAGTTCTATCTACTTGTAAAATGAATTCTTCTTCTCTTTTTTTCTTCCATCCTCACTCTTTTTCACCCCTTGCGCTTTACCTTCTTTGTCTATTTCTTTTTCTCTAACTCTCCCTTACTTCTTTTTAGAATTGGGTTGGGGTTTTTCTTGAAGAATCAAAAGATTTCCTAGGGATCAAAAGATTGTTATTAATGGTTTAATTTACTTAAGAATCTTTAAACTTTCCTCAGAATTACAAATTGTACTTTATTAACTAAGGAATAGGGCACCCTGTGAGTACTTTTCATGAAAGAAATACTGTTCTTTGACACATATATTTGGTTTCGGAGAACACGTTAGGCCGTGTCCCAATAATGTGAACCCGGCGTGAACACACGCTGTGACCAGTTGCTGCCTCCTAACCTTCATGGCTTCGGTGACGTCCCCACAGCAGGGCTACTCAGCAATTCCAGCAGCTCACTTTATTACTTTCTGCTTTCTATCCTTAACCTCCTCCTTGAGGGAAATGAAAAAATCGTAGTGCTCGTGACCATGTTTTAGAATTATCTTTTAAATAAGATTTTAATTTTGTCAATTTATGAGAATGAACATAAGACATTTCCTAATGTTATGTTTATAGTCATTTAAGGATGCTTCGGGTAACTACAATTATATCCACTCCTCAGTTCTGAATATGGTTAAGTTTCAAATGCCCCATGTGAAAGGTGTTATGCAAAAATAGAAGATCAAATGATAAAATTGAAGATGCACGCACATGTGATTAATAAATAACTGCCACATTGCCTCACTATATAATTGCCAAACCATTAAGAATCAAATATGTAATTTTAATTATTACACTCACCATTATTCTTGCTTCACTTTTAACATCTTTTTGTTTCTGTAAAACATAAGACACTGATGAACAAAATAGTTGGCTACTAGAATTTTTCTTTTTCTTGCTATGTGGCAAATGCAAAATGTTGGATAATGAGAAAGTTGACAACTGAGGAGTAAGTGTAGTTTATGGATTTTGCATGTGGGTATTGCACAATAATCTGAATTAAGACATTTTCTACATTTACCTTGAAAATGCTTATCTTTCCATTTCTGTCACTTAAATGGACGCATAAAAATCAGACAAACATATTTGGCTTTAATAATTTTAGTCAGAAATTGAAAAGCTTTGTTCTTAATTCTGCAAATGGCATAAAAGGGAAAATGTCCTCCTTAGACTTCCAATGAAATCAGTATCTAATTTAGAATAAGAGTAATTATCTACTGGTAGCTGCAAAAAGGAATATTGTTTAATAGAATAAATGCTGAGTGTTCACTTCTTTTGTTCTATATGTATTGCTTAAATTATGTAATCTAACAAACTCTCTTTATAGTAGACTATTATTTTTAATACACAAATAAAAGCATTTGAGATCATAGATTTTTTTATAACAAATTTTATTCTTTAAAAAAAGACAGTCCTAAAAAAAATAAAAATAAAAAAAGACAGTCCTTAAAATATACAGTCCATAAGATTGAAGGATTTATATCACATATCAAACCCGGGTGTTCCTCAGCAGCAAAGATGGTGAAATTTCATGTTACATACTTTGGACATGTTTTCAAGAGGGGTCAGTACTTTAAAAACAATATCTTGCTAAGACAGGTAGAGTGTGAATGAGAGTGACGAACACTTTAAAGGAGCTGGGTTAACATGGTGACTACCCCTATGTGCTTCAGCTTGAAAGAGCTCATGAGGAAGAATAGTGCAGGATAAGGGTCGGTTCAGGCCTTTCATTCATAGGAGGATTGCTATGAGTTGTGGGCAACCCAATGACATGGAACAACAACATTATATTTCAAATCGGGATGAATAGTTTGTGTAGATTGATAGTTGAAAATCACCATGTAAATACTTGAGTCCATTCTTTTAGAATAGTGAGTGGTTTCAAAGTTTATTTTAAGTGCAATGGTCAGGATTAAAATAGTTCTACTTTGGGACAGCATGCTATTAACCCGGATCATGAGTATGATGGTGGTGGTTGTTTTTTAATATATAAAAAGCAGATATTAAAGTAGGGCAATACTTCTCAGACTTTAGGAATGTCAAGACCATCTGGAGGGTTACTTAAGTCACAGATGTCTGTACCTCATTCCTAGAGTTTATGATTCAATAAATTTAGAGTAAACTTAAGAATGAAATTCTAACAAGAGTGATGCCTATGCCACGGCACTTTGATAATCTTATTCAAGAAATGATGTTAAGAGTGATAAAAGATGACTTAATTTTTTGAAAGGTTCTTTAATTTTAATACATCAACTAACAAATAGCGTAATAAAAAATCATGAGGCATGTCTATGAATGACTATACTTTCTTATCACCACTCACCTGTCCTTTGCACTGTGGTGGAAAGCATGCTGCTGAGATGCTGAAAGTTATACTACCAGTGTTTGAAATACCAGCAGGTGGCCTCTGTTTTATGAATCTCAGTGGAGGTTCTTTCAGACTAAGACAGGCCAGGAATGTTTACATTCATGTATCACCACAGAGTATTGTCTGATACGGTGCTAGACGCTGTACCTTGGGGAAGCCAAAGAAAAACTCTACTGACATTGAGTCACTTCTGACTCTCCATTAGGCTTCTGTGGCTCTAAATCTCTATAGGAGGAGATTGCTTATCTTTTTCCCTTGGAGTGGATGGTAGATTTGAACTGTTGATCTTTCCTTCAATAGTGGAACACATAATGTACAATGCCACCTGAACCCCTTGTTAGTTTTAAAGGTTATCAGAATAAATGATAACAATGAATTGAATATATATAATTGTGAGGATGATGGAAGACTTGGCACCATTTTGTTCTGTTATACATGAGGTCATGCTAATATGAACTAATATGTTTTCTGAACCATTCAAGTACAAAATTGAAATAAATACAAGAGTGTTGTATCCTGTTTTGATTAAAGTAACTTTAGAGAGGGAAAACTTGAGAAGGATGTACAAAGGCAGTGGAATTTTGTAACTTGTGTGTGTGTGACTGCCCAAAGAATAAGAAGTTTAAACTAAACTATCTTTTCATTGCTTTCAAATATATAGTGCTAAGTGACAAATTAAATTGATCTGAGTATCTCTTTAGTAAACCCTTTTATGTATAGATATCTTTTCAATAGCATTCTCTAATATTTTATTTTTGTGCTTAAGGATCTTAATGAGCATAATAAATGTCTTTGTTCTAAAATGTAGGTAGCTCTAAGGTAGCAATTATCTATCATAGGCCTCTTCTGTAAGTATAAAATGGACTAAGTAGTTAAAGCCCTTGTGGTTAAAGGTCATGGTGACAGACCCTACCTTACTAACCCAACTCATTCTTTGGTGTAAGCTGTTAGGAATGTCCCCCCTGTAAGATCTCTAAATGCTTGCTCACCTTGAATGTCGCCTCTCAGGAAAACCTTTCATTCTAGTCTGTTCCAGAGCAGTTCTCAAATTCCTCTCTTACAGGCGTTCTCACCTTTCTGCTTTTAGGATGACTTACAGGGCTCCCTTGAGTAGTACAAGAAGTCAAGCATTTATTTGTCTATTAGCTGAAACATTAGTAGTTCAAATCCACCCAAAGATACTTTGAGACAAAAACCTTCTACCCTGTTCCAAAAGCCTTAAAAAAATCAGTTGGACTAACTCTGGTTTGTACAGATGAGTTGCAAGGAACTCAGCAACAACTAAAACCCAATCTGTTGTTGTTGTTGTCATGTGCCATCGAGTCGTTTGCGACTCATAGTGACCCTATGTACAACAGCCCTAAACCCTGCTCTATCCTGTGCCAATCGCACTGTCTCTGACACTCCCATCCCAACTACCCGTCACTGAATCAATCCATCTTACAGAGGGTCTTCCCCTCCTGCGCCGTCCCTCCACCCTCCCAAGCATGACGTCCCTCTCCAAGGACCTGTCCCTCCTTGCAACATGCCGAAAGTATGTCAGATGAAGCCCCAGAATCCTTGCCTCCAAGGAGCCACCCAGTTTAACCCTTTCCAGGATGAATCTGTTTGTTTTCTTGGCAGTCCGTGATACATTCAATACTCTTCTCCAGCACCACAGCTCAAAGGCATCAATTCTCCTTCTGTCCTCCCTAGTCATTGTCCAACTCTCTGATGCATAACAAGTGATTGCAAAGACCATGGCCTGTATCAGGCGCACCTTAGTCTCCAAAGAGACACCGTTGCTCTTGAGTACTTTAGAGAGGTCCCTAACAGCAGACTTTCCCATTGCAATACTCTTTTTTATTTCCTGACTGCTGGTGCCAAGAGTGTTGACTATGGAACCAAGCAAACTGAAGCTGTGAACAATCTCAATCTCTTCGCCATCCATCCTGATGCTGCCAATTGGTCCAGTGGTGAGAATCTTTGTCTTCTTAACATTGAGCCTCAGTCCATACTGAAGGCTGCAGTCCTTGACCCTCCGCAGCAAGTGCATGAGGTCCTCCTCAGTTTCAGCAAGCACGGTTATATGATCTGCATATCGCAGATTGCTGATAGATCTTCCACCAATTCTGATGCCACCATTCTCCTCATAGAGACCTCCTAATATTTTATTACTGTAGATGACAGCCCCCCTACACAACGAACTCCTGAGCTTTTAGAAAAGAGGCTACATACCATTCACCTCAAAGAGTATGAAAATGACTATGAAAATTTGTGGGGTGTATTTTTGTGGATTTTTATTTGTTACTTTATTTTTATTTATTTGTATTAAAGTAAATAGCTGTCTTTTCATGAAAAGATTAAGCTTTAACTTTTTCATTTACATTTTTATTCAGAAATTGTTTAATTTGAAATGTCATTTCTTTATGAAAAAGATACCACATATTGGTCCCCGAATCAACACTAAATTTCAAAGGCAAATGTTGGAACTTAAGAACATTGAGTCAGTTCTCTTCTTGCTTGTCTCTTCTCCATCTTTAGCTTTTGACAGAAAAAAAAAGCTTGGAAATTTTTTTCTTTAATTATAAGATGAAGCTTTCGGTAGGATTTTTACACCCACAAAAAGAATATTTAGAATAATGAGTATAAACTGAAAATAAACTGATTTTCCATCTCTCCTTTAGTATTATAACTGTATGAGACCTTAGGCATTATTTAACTATTTAATGAGAGAGAGCAAAGACAGAGTCACACTATGGGTACTTGATTAGTAATTCATCTCCTTCATCAGGCCAGCTATAGAATTATCATACTTGCACACTCACAGTGTTATAATTAGGGTGATGTCAGAGTTACTTTGGAAAACCTTTCATTTCAGGTGTTTGGTAGTCTGCTTTTAAAATTTCCTTATTATTGATTTTTGCTACTACATTTTTCATAGGTAAATCCTTGTTCTAGGAATCCAATCTTTCTAAGTCTGTTATGAGGATTGTGATTGGAATGAGAAATGTAAGAAGTATGAATGTAAGAAAATTGGGCATTGTTAAGGAAGAAATGAAATGCATAAAGTTTGACATATTAGGCATTAGCAAAATGAGATGGACTGACATGGGACATTTTTATTCAGAAAACTAGATGATCTACTACACTGGAAATGAAAAGGTGAGGGGGAAATTGGGTAGAATCCATAGTGAAAAGAGCCATTTCTAGATCCATATTAAAATACAATGGTGTGAGCTACAAGATAATATGCACACCCATATAAGGAAGATCTGTTAATACTACTTCATTCAAATACATGCACCAAAAAACAGAGCAAAAGAGGAGGAAAGAAATGATTTTTACTAATTTCTGCACTTGAAAATCGATCAAACATACAACCAAGATGCATTAAAAATAATGAGTAACTGGAATGTGAAAACTGAGAATAAGGAAGAAGGATCAGTAACTGGAAAACATGCACTTGGTGACATAAATGAGACTTGAGGTAGAATGATAGAAATTTGTAGGGTGATTTTTCATTGTAAATAAATTTTATAAGCAACACAAGCAGTGACTATACACATGGACCTCATCTACTGGGCTATGCAAGGAATCTGATAACAACTGTGGAAAGAATCATTGGAGAAGCTCAATATCAGTTATGAACACATAATCAACTATTTATTTGCACGTTTAAATTAAAGCTAAAGAAAACTAAAATATATCCATAGAACCAAAATTCGACATTGATTGTCCCTCACCTGAATTCTGTCTTTTTTTAAAAAATATTTTTATTTGTTTTCATATAACTTCTTTACATTATGTGCCATTCACATGCATTATGTTTTATACAATGTTTAATTTACATTGTGTTTCATACATTTATATACATCCTGTTTTACAGTATTGTTTAAAATTAGTTTGCTTACAAAGTTTATATGTATTGTATTTCATACTATTCTTCATTCATATTGTGCACGTTTTCCTCCCTACCCACCATCCCTGCTTTGCTGACTCTTTAAAAAAAAGCATTCTCTTATTGTTGCACAATCCACCCCTACACCCCAACCCCGTCCCACACCCCGATCCACTTTGCAATGCAGCTCTTATTCTGGACTACTCTTATGCATATAATACCTAATCATATATTCTTTTTAAAGTTATTTTTCTCAGTTGTTTCAATACAGTGTACATTACTTATCCCGGCCCTTTTTTTAAAATTTTTTCCCCCACCTCCATGTCAGTCCTATTTTATAACAGTGACATTATGTCATATTTGTCCTTTTGTGACTGAGATATTTCACCCAGTATAATGCCCTCCAGGGTCACCCATTTTGTATAATAATTCATGAGCTCCTTGTTTTTCAGTGCTGTGTAGTATTCTGTGTGAATATGCCACAGCTTCTTAATCCATTCATTTGTTGATGGCTTGGGTTGTTCCCATCTGTTTGCTATTGTGAACAAAGCAGCAATAAACATGGGTGTGCATATATCTGTTTGGGTGGCAGTTCTGATTTCCTTAGGGTATATTCCCAGTTGTGGAATTGCTGGGTCAAATGGTATTTCTATTTGCAACTTTTTGAGAAAGAATTGTATTGCCCTCCAGGGTGATTGTACCATAGGCTAAAAGCAGCTCATGCTTTTGGAGGGGAGTGGAAATGAAATTAATCTGTAATACTGATATCTGTGATGCAGTTCAGAGGGGTGGTAGTGGGTCATCCTCCATGTGCCATTGCTTGAGTGTCCAGGCAATGGGATCAGGTCCTCCAGATGGTGGGTCCAGGTGTTTCAGGTTGGCAGGGGCAACTGACTTCCATGCAGCAGGTGGAGTATCTAGGCAGTGAGGCAAGGTCCGTCAGGCAGTAGGGTCAAGGTCAAGACGGCAGGCCCAGGGGCCTCCAGTTGGGGTGGGGGGATGGTACCAGGTAGTGGTGCTGTGGCCTAGTGTTCCATACAAGAGAACAGTTCAAGACACACTAGGAAATTTTTAAGGCAGTTACCTAGTTAATTGATTAGATACATGGCATGGAGAGCCACATGATGCAGAGAGTACCCACCTGAATTTAAAAACCATCTCAAGAAAATGTTTGAGGCCTTGAACACTAAAGAACAAAGATCAGGAGAACTTTCAGAGAATAACAAGAATATAATCCATGAAGAATGCAAAAGATTATTACAAAAGCAAAGGAGGACGAAATAACTAAAATGGACGTCAAAAGAGACTCTGAATATTTCACTAAAATACTGGGGGGATAAAGCAAAGGGAAGAAATCAGGAAATTAAGAAGCTGAATAGAATATTTCAAAGGGAAGCTTGGAAAGGCAGAGCAAGTATTATGGCAAAATGTACAAAAAGCTGGAGTCAATTTACACTCCCCATGTTTATTTGCACATGAGAATATGGTAGTCTGTTCCACAAATGGCACTTGGCCAGGTTTTGATTGCTAATATTGAGCTTCTCCAATGATTCCTTCCACATATATAGTCAATCTTATTCCTATGTCTTCCATCTGTTGAGATCCTTGTCTAAAGTCATTTGTGTTTTTTCAATAAAGGTATTTGTGATGAAATTTTAAAAAAGAGCTGGTGTCAGAATATCCAAAGGGATAAACTTGGTGAAGGAATTGAAGGAAAAATTCAAGCCTTGAGTTGCAATACTTAAGGATACTATGGGCAGAATATCTAGGAAGCACCGAAAGAAGATGGAGGGAGTACACAGAGTCACTGTGCCAAAAAGAATTGGCTGACACAGAAGAATGACATGAAAAAACATATATGATCAAGAGGCAATGGTGATGAAGGAGGAAGTCTGAGCTGCTCTGAAGGAAATGGCAAAAATAAGGCCCCAGAAAGTGAGGGAATTTATATATTTCAGTGAAGAGATGTTGCCTTAGACATGCTCACCAAGTTGTGCCAAGAAATTTAGAAATCAATTATCCATTCAACTGACTGGAAGAGATTCATATTTATTCCCATTTTTTAAAAAGTGATCCAACAGAATGCAGAAATTATAGAACAATATCACTGATAGCACAACCAAGCAAAATTCCACTGAAGATTATTAAAAAATGACTGAGACATTACATTGACAGAGAACTACCAGAAATTCAAGCTGAGTTTAGAAGAGGCCATGACATTAGGGACATTATAGCCAATGTCAGATGGATCTTGGCTGAATACAAAGAGTACTAGAGGAATATTTATCTGCATTTGACTTTGCAAAGGTATTTGACTCTGTGGATCACAATGTATTGTGGCTAAATTTGAAAAGAAAAGGAATCCCAGAACACCACACTGCTCATACAAAACCTATACCTGAACCAGGAAGCAATAATCATAGGAGAGCAAGGAAACACTGCATTGTTAAAAATCAGGAAAGGAGTGTGTCAGAGATGCATCTTATTTTTATATAGTTTTAATCTATATGAATATCAGATCATTTTGGAGGCTTGACTTTATGAGAAGGAATGTGACATCAGGATTGGAGAAAGATTCTATGGTATGCAAGATGACACAACTTTGCTTGCTGAAACTGAGGAGGATCTAAACCACTTTTGGCAGAAGGTCAAGGACTGTGGTCTTCAATATGAATTAAAGCTCAACATATAGAAGACAAAGATTCTCACCACAGGGCCAATTTGCAGTACTGTGATAAATGGAGAAAATATTGAGATTTTTAACAATTTCAGCTTGCTCAACTCCACAATCAGCACTCTTGGCACCAGCAGTCAGGAAATCAAAAGACAAATTGCACCGGAAAAATATGCTGTCAGGAACCTCTCCAGAGTGCTAAAGAACAACAATATCTGTCTAGAGACTTAGATTAACCTAATCCATTCTATGGTCTTTGTAATTACTTACTATGTATCAGAGAGCTAGACAGTGACTAAGGATGACAGAAGAAGGATCAACATCTTTTAGTTGCGGTGCTAAAGAAGATTATTGAACACCCCGTGGAATAGCAAGAGAACAGGCTTGTTCTTGAGAGAGTGAATCCAAGTTGCTCTTTGGAGGCAAGGATTTTGAAACTCTGTCTGACATATTTTGGGCATGTTTCCAGGAGGGACTGATCCATGAAAAGGACATGTTTCCAGGAGAACATCATGCTCAGAAGGATGGAGGGACAGTGCAAGAGAGGAAGATCTAGGAGGAGATGGACTGGCATAGTAACTGGGGGTAATAGGGGTAGACATGTTAGATACAGTGAAATTGGTTCAGGATAGGACAATCTTTTTTAATAGAGTCACTTTGAGTTGCAGGTAAGTAGAAGGCACATAACAACAGCAACAACAAGGATGGGAATCTGTGTCAATTAGGATAGTTTTGTCTATTGGAAACAGGAAGCCCATCTTTTATTATTTTAGTTAGTGTGAACTAATTGTTACGAGTATGATGACTTTGAGTTGTGGTGCTGAAGAAGGGTACTGAACAAACTGTACTTCCAAGAGAACAAACAGGTCTGTCCTAAAGAAGGTGAAAAAAAAATGTTCATTGGAGGCAAGGAGTTTGGAGCTCTGTCTGACATACTTTGAAGAAACCAGTCCTTGGAGAATGATATCATGCTTGGAAGGGTGGAAGGCCTTGTATGGGATAGATTGATAAAGTAGCTGGGATTATAGGAGCTGATATGAAGGAGAAGGTGAGATTGGCTTGGGATAGGGCAGGGTTCAGATCTATTGTGCATAAGGTCACAATGAGTCAATAACAATACATACCTGAAAAGTCTGGATTAGGCATCCTCGAAAAAGATGATTCCATCTTCTCATTTTTTTCAACTGTGCCATCTTTATTCTAGTTATTTTGTCCTTGGGGTTGTTCTTTGGATTTTAAGAGAAGGTATAAATAAAATAAGACATTTCACTACAAGTATTTCCTTTTTACAAGTAGGAAGACTTTTTCCCAGACACCTTCTCACTAAGTTTACCTCAAGTTGCACTGGCCTGGATTGGGCCCCATACTTATGCTTAAACCAATTACTGAAAAGAAAATGGAATGGCTATTATTAGTTAAGACTGCCTAGTATTTACTCCTGAACTTCAGATAAGCTAATATCTTTCAGTTCAAGGAGGAGCAACTCTTGGACAAAACTGGAGGTCTTTCTATTAAGAAAAAGGTTTGCTTGCAAGTACACACCCAATAACATCTGCCATCAAAATAGTCATCTAAATTTATGGCCTCTTCTTCCTTTATACCTTATATTGAAACTCTGTCTGACATATTTTGGGCATGTTATTTTATACCTTATTTTATACCTTATTTTAGTTATGAAATCTTTTTCTTTATTTTAAGTACCGTAAATATCTAAAAAGGAAAGCATTTCCCTGCTTGCATAGCTTCATTATAGCTCTTAACCACATTGCTGTTCTTTGCATAACTGTGTTTCCAACTAGACTGAGAGTCTTTAGGAAGCAAAGCACTCTATCTCATGCATATCCATGTTTTAAGGAACTTAGATAGCACACCGTGTGTTATGTATTTTGATGGTAACCCAAAGCTCAAAAGTTCAAATCTACCAAGACAGAAAGTCTCCATCAGAAAAGATTTAGAGCACATGGTGGAGGGTTGCTATGAGCAGGAATTTACTCAAAGGCAGTGGAGTTTGCGGACATAATGGTAAGTAATTTTACTTGATCCAAAAGCAGGGGTTGGTCCCTCCTGATAACTTGCCTGAAGTATTGAGATAAATTCTCAGCATGCATGCCTCCAATGAGCATTCTAGAAATACTTTCTCCATGACAGTTTTTGTTTCTTTGGCAATCCATGTTATGTGCACTTTTCTTTGTCAACATTAAAATTCAAAGACATCCATTTTTCTTTGATTTTTCCTATTCATTGTCTAATTTTCATATAGATCTGAATCTCTGGATGGTACAAATTGTTAGTTAATATGCTTGGTTTCTTACCAAAAGATAGAGTGTAGTCTACTCAGAGGCACTTCAGAAGAAAGACTTGGTAGTTTACTTAAAAACAAAACAAAACAAAACAAAACAAAAATATCAGCCATTGAAAACTCCATGGAGCACCATTCTGCTCTGACATATTTGGCATCCCTACAAGTCACAGATGATTGGATGACAACAGGTATTATGTACCAGAAACTCTAGAGAAAACTTGAATTAAAACAATTCAAAGGGCTCAGGATTGGAAGATGATTCAACAATCTACATTATGCAGATGACACAACCTTGCTTGCTGAAAGTGAAGAGGACTTAAACTGCTTGCTGTAGAAGAGCAAAGACTACAGCCTTCAATAGTGGATTTCATCTCAACAACATAAAAACCAAAATCCTCAACACCAGATAAATAGAAAACATCATGGTAGAGGGAGAAAAGATTGAAGTTGATGATCTCATCTTACTTGGATCCGTTAGTACAAATAGTCAAGAAAATAAAAAAAACCTGTTGAATTGTGGAAATATGCAGTCAGGACCTCTCCAAAGTGCTAACAGCAACAATGTCAGTTTAAAGACTAAGGTGTACCTAATCCAGCCATGGCCTTTTCAATTACTTGCTATACATCTGAAAATTGGAGAATGACTAAGCCCTAGTGGTGCATTGGTTGATGAACTTAGCTGCCATCCAAAAGTCAGCAGTTTGGACCCACTACTTGCTCCATATGAGGAAGGGGTGGTTATCAGCTTCCGTAATTATTATAGTCATAGAAATCTTATAGGGAGATTCTGCTCTGTGCTACAGAGTTGCTAAGAATAGAAATTCACTTGATGACAGTAGAATTTGCTTGATTTCAAGAGGATTTGGGTTTTAGGAGTTCATAGTTTGGGAGAAAGAAAGAATGAGGTATTACAGCTGATTATAATCCCACAGGTTAGTGATTTTTGATGGTTAATCTCCAATCTGCAGGAGAACCATGAAAGAAGGGAGATGAGGAAGAGTAAGACTTCGTTTAGAGTGAGGGTTTTGAAATTAAGAGGATTATGTAAGTTCAACCAGGAGGTAATTCCCTGTAGCTATTTGTGAATTGTGAAGTTGGCGAGAAGGATGGGGCAAAGGCGGCAGGGCAAATCTTCTAATCACATTACAATTTAAACTACAAAACTTTCTAAGAAGGGCAGTACCGTTTTCTCTTCTGGTGGCTTGCTAAATTGTTTTGTCTGATTATTAAGCTATGGATTAATAAATTTAATAAAGATTAATAAATGTAACTGAAGCAGCCTGTCTTCAAATAAGAACCAGAGAACCTGGAGGGGGGTAGGAGGGAAGGGAAAGGCAAAATCTGTGAATTACTAGCATCGGTGTTGATTGAAAACCTACATTTCCTTAAATTGTTTAATCCAAAGTTTTTCTAGGTCAAACTTTGAAGAAGCAAATTGAATCATTTTTAGTTGGTTCTTTACACTTCACATTACTTACCAAGTTGCCCATTATAAACATGAATTACTTTTTTAAAAGAAAAAACCAGTATGTATACATTTTTTAAAGATATCACGTGTTTTGATGCCATAATATATTGAACTAAAAAGGCTCAAGCAAATTATACAAGAGGAAATTAAAAAAAATACCTTTAGAAATGTAAATTATTAAAACTGAGAGAGAAAGCAAGCAAGCAGAAAAAGTTATATTCTGACAGTCATCAGCCCAAGTCAGGAAATACAATACTGAAGCAGCCTGTCTTCAAATAACAACCAGAAAACTGGGAGAGGGGGAAGGGAAAGGCAAAATCTGTGAATTACTAGCATCGGTGTTGATTGAAAACCTACATTTCCTTAAATTGTTTAATCCAAAGTTTTTCTAGGTCAAACTTTGAAGAAGCAAGATAAAGAGTCCTTTGACTTTCTGTCTATATGCAGCCAGCCAGTCCCAGAACTGGCTGGTATTGTTGGTGTTTCTCCTCTGTAGTTTGAAAATGGTCACAGAGAAAACAGGAAGGTCAAAAGTCTTGTATTGAAGGCTGCATAATCATTTGTCCTTTTGCTTTTTTTCTCCTCTTCTTAAAAAAACAAAAAACACCAAAACTCTTTACATTTGAAACCTTGAAAACATGATAAATTTCATGGTGAGATGGGATTGGGATTGACTCCTATTATTAATCTCTCTTACTCTTCCAAATCTGTCACTGCTGAGGGTCATCTCTACCGAGTTCTTTTGCACATAATTTCATTAATAGAATGAGGTGTATTTGTTACCTTGTTACTGTTGGCATGTGTGTGTGAGCGTGCGCACACGTGTGTGTGTGTGTGTGTGTGTGTGTGTGTGTGTGTGTGTGTGTAAATCACAAGGGTAAGAAGATGCAGGAGCACAGAGATTTGAAAATTAGCATAGCAGAGGGGAGATGTAAATGTTGAGTCAAGCTATTACTATGTTCTTAAATAAATTTAAAAGCCAAACCCATTGCTAAGAATAGAACTGTTCTCTAGGGTTTCCAAGGCTGCAAATCTTAATAAAAGTAGATTGTCTAGCTGCACAACCACTGTACCATTTGGGCTTTTTAACAATCTTAAAACTTGCTACTAGTCAAGTTGTAATGGACTCATAACTGACCCTCCATTGGGTTTCCGAGGCTGTAAATCACACAGGCAGAGACTGCCCATACTACTTCCTAAGGAGCTGCTGGTGGTTTCAAACTGCTAGAGAGGCAGAACATCTGGTTTAACAGCAAACTCCCTACAGACTACCCTACTGGAACTCCCTTTAACCACCTCAATCTCTGCTTTTCCTGAGGTTTAAATTGAAAAACCAGTCTAGCAGCTTCTTTTAATCCCATTCAGCTCAGGTATGCTATCATTTTAAGTCCCTTCCTAGGTGGCCCTTATAATTTTATACAACATATAAAAATTTTTACATAAGCTTATATACGACAGTACATATGTAGACTTTAGATTTGCTTTTTATTACTCCCAGTGCTCAAAGTCAAAATGAGCAAAAGCCACAGAATTCTTTTTTTTTTTTTTTTAGCCACAGAATTCTTATGTTTCAGTTTATTAGTCTCCCTCCTTTTCTGCCTCTCCCCTGAAGCCTTCTTCCTGGAAAGGAGATGGAAAAGACCCTGAAATCAAGCTTGACCCAATGTAATTTTGCCCTAAATCACTGTTGTCCAACCAACTGCACCTCAATATTGACCCTATAGGACAGAATAGAGTGCTCTCATGTGATTTCCAAGGTTGCAAATTTTACAGCAAGCTTACTGAGGAATCTCTCACCTTGAGAATGACTGGTAGATTAGAATCACTAACCTTGTTGTCAGCAAACCAGTGCTTGACCAGCACTGTGCCACCAGAGTCTTAACTGAAATAATGCAAAATAATTCTGAGTATACCCAGGGCAGAAGCAGAAGGTCCCTTTTATCTTCCTCTAGGGCCTGGGGCAAGGTGCTAGGCCATGATGTTAGAGATATGATAGTTGAGAGAGGGGCCAGGGTAGGGAGAGAGATGAGAGAAAGGAAGGGAGAACAATGCAGTGCCCTTGCCCAGAAGTCTTATCTGCTCTGCTCAGACCTGCCCCCAGCTCCTATCTCCTTTCCCCCTAATTCTTTACAAGAACTTTTCTCATTAGGACATGACTGCTGACTTTCTGAGTGACTTTCAGTAAGTCTTTTCATATGGTCAATAATAATAGCTAAAGTTCATTGAACACTTACCACATACTATTGGAAGGTCTTATTTTAACGTCATAACTTCCCCAAGAAGAACCATTTTTTTTCTTTATAGCTGGGGAAACTGAAGCACACAGAGATTAGGCAATTTAGCAAAGTCCATAGAGACTGGATACCCAGAGAGGTTAGTGCTAGAGACTAGGGACTTAACATTTGCTATTTTGTTCGTGATTATAGATTGTGGATATTAAAAGATAAGCTTTTTATTGACTATGTAAAGATATTTTGACTGTGTGGATCATAATTACAGATAACAATGAAAAGAATGGAAATTCCAGAACACTTATTAGTGCTTATGCAAAATTTGTACTTTACCAACAAGCAGTAGTTCAATTAGAACAATGGAGATACTGCATAATTTAAAATCAAGAAAGTTGTGCATCTGCATTAGGTTCTTTCATTATACCTAATTAATGTGTATGTTGAGCAAATAATAAGACAAGATAGACAAGAATAAGACAAGAAATTTGGTATTAGGACTGAGGTTCATCAAAAGTATGACTTTGCTTACTGAGAGTGAAAGGGATTTGCATTTACTGAAGAATATTAAAGAATATAGCTTTCAGTGTGGAATGCATATCAATAGATAGAAAACAAAAATCCTTACAACTGAACCAACAGGCAACACCCTGATAAAGGAGAAAAGATTTACGTTTTTAACAATGTCATTTTACTTGGATCCACAGCCAACCCTCATGGAACCAGCAATCAAGAAATCATAAGGTATATTGCCTTGGGCAAATCTTTTGTGAAAGACCTCTTTAAAGAGATAGACCCGTTAATTTCAAAACTAAGGTGCACTTGACCCACACCATTTCAATTTCAACTGCTTCACATAATTGTGAAAGTTGAGTAATGAATAACATGGAAGAATGAAGAAGAATTGATTCTGAATTGTGGTGTTGACAAAGAGGACTGAATGTACCATGGTCTATCAAATAAACAAATATTTCTTTGTAACTAGGATGCACTTTAAAGGATGATGAGACTTCTTACGTAATCTGGCATGCTGACAGGAAGGACTAGTACCTGGAAAAAGATGTTATCTGGAGGATCATAGGGGGAGAGTGTAACTCTCTAGATGGATTGTAATAGTGACTGCTTCTACGATGAATTTAAACACAAAGAGATTATGGAGAGGGTGTACAAGTGGGCCAAGTTCCACCCTGTAATACATAGTGTTACTATGAGTTGGAATCAACTTCAGTAACACATTTTCTCTTATTAATTTCTGAGTATGAAGGGCTAATTCTGGTCTAAGATGAAGTCCCTGGGTGGTGCAAATAGGATTAATGTGTTAGAAGCTTGAGGTAACCAAGAGGCACGTAGGAAGAAAGGTCTGGTAATCTGCTTACAAAAACCCAGCCATTGACACTTCTATGGAGCACGGTTCTGCTTTAAAGCTCTGACATTCAGGTGGTCACCATAAGTTGTAACTGACTGGCTACATGCAGGACGGTGGGCCCCTAGGTAGAGGAATCATCATTTAATGCATGGAAAGTGAATATGGGATGGGTTCTGTGATTGAGCCATATAACTAAGGATAAAGGTTTCATTCTGACCACCTTACTGATCTCAGTGCCAAGTATAGTGCTGTTTGTTAATGAGTAAATGAAGTAATGACTTTAGGTTAGTAAAAGCATGATGCTTTATCCATTTTGCTGCCTAGGGAACTTGCCTTTACTAAGGACTTACTGTTTTACTATGAGCTGGCTATTGTGCTAAATCCTCAGGACTGCACTGTACTTAGCATTTAGACAAAGTTTAGACATTATTTTCATGTCTACTTAGTTACGGATAGTAAACAGAGAACTTTGGTAAGATATTAAATATAACTTTTAATCTACAGGGATATAAATGTTGATTTTTAAGGTTATAGTGATCATAAAGTTCACAGATTAGCTCAATTCCCCAGATGTTATGAATGCTGTTTTCCTCGATAAATAATAATAACCAACTGCAAGAAAATGTGGCAGTTTACTGCATAGATCTTACACTGATTTAGTACACATAATAACTAGGAGTTTAAACTGTATCAGATACACCTGCTGTTTGATGGCTCACAGGTATGTGAGGAATGGATCCAGTGAAAGAAAATATAACTCTATCTCATTGGAATAATATAATTTCAAAGCTGAACAGGCCTGGGAGGTACTACTATCTTTATCTCTGTTTAATCCACTTCATAGATGAGGAATTCAGTGTCTCCAGAGGCAGTTCACTTCTTTCAAACAGGTTTGGTTGCTAGAAAGTTCTTTCTAGTATCTTCCAAACTCCATTCCTATTTAAAATTAATTTTGCTAGTGCAAAGAAAGTCTCTGTAGGTAAGACTTATGCATTTTGAATTCAGACAGGGATGGCACACTTGATCTTTATGAAGTAAAAAATTAGTTTCTGTTACAGGGCTGTCAGGGGCTTTATTAGCCAATACTGTGGACCTCGGGTAAGGACGTCTGGTGGTCTAGTGACTAAGGAGCTGTTCTTCCAGTCCAAAGGAAGGTGTTTAAATTGCTGGCTGCCATATGGCAGAAAGATGGGCAATCTTCTCCTGTGCAATTTACAGCCTCTGAAAAACCACTGGAGGGTCAGCAAGTTGATTCTGACTCCACAACAATGAGAGAAGAAAGAGTGGCCTAACAGAAGAGTGGGGAGGGTTGGGGAGGGGAGACAGCAGTGTTTGAAGAAATAGAGCCCAAATGCTTCTTGGAGCAGGGATGGTGAGACTTACTACTTTGAACACATGGACATACCACCAGGAAAGACTGACTAATCTCCAGAAAAGAATATCATGATCGGTAAAGTTCAGCGAAAAAGAGGGAAACTCACTCAGTGAGATGGACTGGACTCGTACAATAGGCAAAGCAAGGGACTTCACACTGCAATAAGGAGGAAGATGACACAGGATCAGGAAATACTTTGTTCTGCTTTACCTAAAGTTTCCGTGACTCTTAGCCAAGCTACCATAATGGAATAATGAGAATTCAGTCCAAAATTAGTAGCTTCTGGCAAGCGAAATTTTTTAAAAACCAAAGATCTTGCAAACACGTTTTTTTGGATTCAGAAATATACTCTTATGTGTTAAAAGATGTATTTTTATAACATTGGATTATGTAAAAATACTCCTTATGAATTTAAACAATAGCCATGACTTAGAGTCTCCGGGTTTTTACAAACCGCTAACATGCTAAGCTATTAACTGCAAGATTAGAGATTGTAGTCCACACAGAAGTGCCTCCAAAGATATGCCTGGTGTTATTATACTTCTAAAAGACCAGCCTTAAAAACCATATGGAGACCAGTTCAGTTCTCATAGAGAGTCCTTGTTGTTGTTGTGTACCCTTGAGTTGTAATTGGCCCACAGCTGACCTTCTGGCAGTTTTTCAGAGGAGACTGTCAATCCTTCTTCCGTGGAGCAGGAGGTGGCCTCGAACCTCATGCCTTTGGGATTGTACTACAGCTTCTAGCCCCTGGGCCACCAGAGCTCCCCGCAGAGTCCCTATGATTCATAGCAAAAGAAATTTTATAAAATTAATAAATGAATGAATGAATAAACTACATACAATTCATAGAAGTCACATGCAATTTTTCTCCTAATTTTAGATATGCCTGAAGTTCAAATAAGATTTTTACCATTTGTAGATCTGGTGGCATAGTCCATAAGGACTTGTGCTGCTAACCCAAAGTCCATAACTCTCTGGTTGTTCAAATCCTCCAGTCATTCCAAGGAGGAAAAATGGAAAATCTCCTTCTGTACAATAATTTTCCTTGGAAATCCAATGGAGGGCCAGTTATGAGTATGCTCTCATATTACGGCAATAAGTTTTATTATTGATTTTAAGTGCCTTCCTATCTTTTTGTTATTTGCTCCAAAATAACATATTTGCCTCCTTTAATTGCTGATAACATTATTTGACATATTTTTCTAAGAAATAATATTCAATGTTTAAAACACTTAGCTTCTTGATTTACCAAGTAATTTAGCAGCTCTTCTGGATTATCCTGAATTTGAATGACTTTACAGTTTAATTTGCAGGAAAATTTTTTAAAGCACAAAATAGTGACTAAACCACACTGAAAGAAGGCCAGGTGTCTGAAACTTCGGCCCTAGACTTTTTTCCTCATAGAGGAGATTCCATGTTACTGTGTCATTTGTTTCTTGAATCATTTTGTTAGTTTGCAATATTTTATTTGTAGTGTCTTTCATTGGCATCATGACTTTGTACTCTTGGTCTTACGGCACTTGACATCTATCAACGTTGCGTGGTTTGTGTTTATTTTGACACCACTTCATGGGCTATGGTATATAGTCATTGAGTGTAGTACAACTATAATCCTTGCTAAATTTATCTATTTGCAGTTTTTAAAGCTTTTGAAGCCTGGTTACTATTGTGTGCTGTCAATTTGAGACTCACTCATAGCTTACCCTCCAGTAGGTTTTCAGAGGCATGGGAAGAGATTTCCCATCCTTTATCAGCAGAACAGCTGACAGATTTGAACTACTTGCCAGCGGGATTGTAGCCCTGCTTCTTACCACTAGGCCACCAGTACTCACTGGTGTCCTGGAGGCCAAGGTTACTTAGTTATTTGAAAATATTCTTAAATATTTTCATGAAGAAGCAGCTCTAAAATTTATTTCCTACTGAAACGAGGTTTCTTTAGTAGTTATCTTTTTTTTTTCCCCCACATATTTGTGCTAAGTTCCAAGATATTTGAGAATGTATGTGAATGTTTTTAACACAAAGTAGGATACACTTTGTGTTTAGAGCACAAAGTAGTAATCATTTACAACATTGTTTTCTGGTTGAATGAGGTGGCTGGTTGATGTTTAATTTTGGCTCATCTCTTTCAGCTCCTGGCCTCCTTTTGAACCTTAACCAGTTTTCTATGTACATGCATATCTAGGTACCTGATTCTTTGAGGGCAAGAGTGGTGTGGTCCCTTTTGTCTTTTCAAGGGTAATAATTAAACTATAAGCTCTTGGAACTCTTCTTCCTCCAAGGCTGGTTGGGGAGTGTGGATGCTGGATCTTGGCAAGGTTCTCCCAAAGACAAACTCACAGCCACTTCAAACTTAGAATGTTTTGCTGCTAATTACTCCTGGAAAAACCCAAAAAGTACACTTAATTTGTTTTTGTTTGTATGTTTTTGTAGAGTAGTGAAGTTACAGAAATTATAGGCATTCAACTGCTAACCAAAAGATTAGCAATTTGAATCTACCCAGTGGCTCTGTGGGGTGAAAGATAGGATAATCTGCTTTCATAAAGATAACAGCTTAGAAAACCCTATGAGGTAGTTCTGTCATTTCATATGGGTTCCTGTGAGTCAGAATCAACTCCTTGGCACTTTTCAATAACACATTTTTCTGGATTATTTTAAAAATGAATTTTAATTTTCATTAATATATGATTATTTGGTCTGAAAAATGTAAGCAACTATGAATGATATGAAATCAAATATTTCTCTGTGGACTGGAGAAGAATGTTATTCATTGATTCCTGATTATAGTGAGTTTAGTATCTGTTCATTTTGCATTCCTTGATTCCTTCCTGAGAGAGAAAGTCCCTTTATGCTTGGGAAAATGTACCTCACCTGACTTTAATGTCAGGCATATTTATACTTTACATCAGGATGAGTCCTCTGACTTTCACAAATCCTTGTTCATTTTGAAAAACCCTGGAACAGCAGGTCAAGATCCCCATGGCTCTGTGAGTTCGTTTGCATTATAGTTTAGAGTTCTGATATATTGTGAAATATGATTGAGTTTATTTCACCAAGAAAAGGAAACCTACACTGTCAAAGTCATCAATAAAACCACTTTAATTGCCTATAAACTACTCTACTGTGTATGCCTTACATTTTATTTGTCCAGAAAACACTTAAAATCAGTTATACGTTTAGGCATCTGTTGCTTATTTAATGAAAGTAAGAGATGCAATCTACACCCGAATAAGCAAAGCACTCCTTAAGAATAGAAGAACGGTAGGAGGTATCTCACTCCCTGATTTCAAATCCTACTACACTGCCTTAGTGGTAAAGACAGCATGGTACTGGTACAATGACAGACACATAGATCATTGGAATCGAATTGAGAATCCAGAGATCAACCCATCTATCTATGGTCAACTGATCTTTGACAAGGAGATGAAATCAGTGAAGTGGGGGAACGACAGCCTTTTTAACAAATGGTGTTGGCAAAATTGGAAAAATATCTGCAAAAGACTCAAGTAAGACTCACACCTCACTCCATACACAAAAACCAACTCAAGGTGGATCATGGACCTAGGACTAAAACCAAGGACTATAAAATTCATTACAGAAAAGCTAGGAACAACACTAGAAGTCCTAATCCACAGCATAAACAGTCTTCCCAGTATCCTGGAAAAGCTACAACCAGGAGAAGATAACATAGATGAATGGGACCTTCTAAGACTCAAATCCCTATGCACATCCAAAAACTTCTCCAGTAGGGTAAAAAGGGAAGCCACTGACTGGGAAAAAGTATTCGGTAATAACATATCAGATAAGGGACTTATATCCAGAATTTATGAAATACTTGAGCACCACAACAAGATAAAGGTAAATAATCCAATAGAAAAATGGGCACAGGATATGAACAGGCACTTCACCGAAGACGACATTCAGATGGCTAACAAACACATGAAGAAATGCTCAAAATCCCTAGCCCTAAGAGAGATGCAAATTAAAACAACTATGAGATATCATTTCACCCCAGTCAAAATAGCAAAATTTAACAGAACAGCCAGCAACAAATGCTGGCGAGGTTGTGGAGAAACTGGAACCCTGATTCACTGTTGGTGGGAGTGTAAAATGGTGCAACCCCTGTGGAAAGCAGTATGGCGCTTTCTCAAAAAGTTGCAAATAGAGATACCATTTGACCCAGCAATTCCACTGCTGGGAATATACCCTGAAGAGACCATAGCTGACATCCAAGCAGATATATGCACACCCATGTTTATTGCAGCTTTGTTCACAATAGCAAGGAGTTGGAAACAACCTAAGTGCCCATCAACAAACGAATGGCTAGAGAAGCTGTGGTATATTCGCACAATGGAATACTATGCTGCATTAAAAAACAAGGAACTCATGCAATATTATTCAAAATGGTTGACTCTGGAGAACATTATGCTGAGTGAAATATCCCAGTCACAAAAGGACAAATATTACATGATGCCACTGTTGTAGAATGGGACTGTCCTTGGGGTTGGGGAGAGACTGAGTAAGATGGGTTCAATAATGTATACTGCACTGAAACAGAGGAGGGAGAGAACCGTTTAAAAGAGAGATGTAACTGGGTATTTCTGTCATCACAGGAGACTAGAGCGAGGCTGCATGGTGGAGGGGACCTGGGGGAGGGTTTGTAAAACAATGAAAGAATCTTTTCTTTTACTTTTCCATAATTTTTGGACTCATGTACTTATAACTTGTTAGTCAAATTTGTATCTTCTAGGTTGCAACACCCCCATGATACATCTTCAAGGATATGAACATGTACGGCCAAGCACAATCAATAAGAGTGCATCTAAATTCCAAAATCAATCTCCATAATAGTCTATGTGTTTCCTACTGCCAAAGGGGCCCTTTAGAGTAGTGAGAGAAGATCTTCACCCTGAAACCCACAGCGTCCCTTTTCAGCAGGAAGTAGCTAAGAGAATACGCCATGCCCTTTTCCTTATGACTCAGGGTGAAGTCTCTCTCAGGGAGGAGTGATAGGGAATGGCAAAGGATACACTGACAAAGAAGATTAATCAGAACTGGCTTTGACAAGCACTGTGGCATTTGGACAAGAACAAACTGGGAGGAGGGTAGAGAGAATAGTGCAACAATGAATGAATGGAAACCCAAAATCTCTGTAAATGTTTATGAAAATTAATAAAATATAATAAAAAAAAGAGATGCAATCTACAATATTCAAGAAAGGACCAGCAACCGAGACGTTTAATTGCATTCCTCTAATTCCTGATTTGATTCCAAAGTGGTTGCTTGATATTTGACATCTGACATTTACTTGAGCCAGGCCTCTCTCTGATCCTCTTTCTCTTAGACCATAGATCTTAAGAAGACTTTTTCTTTTCCTCTTTTAAGTAACGCTAGTGGTGTGGTGTACTGCATCTTGGACTTCTGACTGAAAAGCTGGTGGTTAATGGGCAAACAGTCTCCTCTTATATAGATTTACGGTGTGGAAAACCCAATGGAGGGTCATCATGAATTCGAATCTCCTGGTGGGCAGTGGGGCTTAGCCTGCTCTTGCAAATTTATACACAATCCATGTGTCTATGCCAAGTCAAGACAAATAATTTAGGCAGCTGTTTTATCAAGCTGGCCAATAAAGAGCAGTATTAGCATCTGAGATGATTAGGATGGCACAGGATCGGGCAGAATTCAGATCCTAGGTCGCTATGAGTAGTAATGCACCTAATAACAACTTGTTATTTATTCTTTGCATGTTGCTCTTTGTATCCTATCTCATCAACCCCTAAACCCCCACCCCATTCCAGTGTGATTAACAACTTCAAGCTTACACCCTCCTGATCAATGTGAACAGAGATATAACTGTCAAAGCAATCTTGATGTTTTGCATCTATTTCACCCCTGTACACACCTAGTGACATACCTAGAACTTATCTCACGACTTTTTACTCTTGTATTTATATATCTGAGAGGACATTGTTCCTTTTAGGCAGCTGATGAAAAATTCTAACAATAACTTAATTATTACAATGTGAATTTGAAAAAGATCCGGCGTGGAAAACCAATATATACGAACTTTGTAAGTAAACTAGTGTAAAAATTTCCTTTAAAACGCTCCCCAAAAACCTAAAAAAAAAATAAAATTGTGTACAATCCTCCATGTACGTGAGCAGGCATGTTGGTTTCAATTTTTGAGTGAAAAGTTTCAGGAGCTTTGGTGCTACTAAATGTTTTAAACAATTTAAAAAGTGCTAAGCCGGCCCAGGGGCTCTTCGCTGCCACAATGGCTTTGTTACCCAGTGTCTCTCTAAATGTCCTTAGCCCTCACCTAAGCAATCTTTCTCTTCTCTTGCATTTTGTGGGTGTCAACTCGCATTTCCTCTATCCTGGACTGGGGTTGACGGGAGAGAGCACGGGGTCCCAAGTAATAGCTCCGCGGGCTCACGGCGGTGCGGGCGGCCCCGGGCACGCGCGTGCCCGCGCGTACCCGCGCGGCGCTGCGGCCACACTCGGGCGTCCCGGCCGCCACGTTGCCGTGGTAACAGGAAAGCCCGGAGCTGCTCCTCCCTCTCGACCCCTCCCGCCGTGCCGGCCGCTCTCCCGGAGCTAACATGGCTGAGCCCACCGGCCGGCGGCAGGGACAGCAACTAGCGCTCGGGGCAGTCGGAACTGCGTCGAGTGGTGGGGGCCCAGAGCAG